>NC_140495.1:35611853-35716853 GCF_964271855.1 Acomys minous
GCGGTTCAGACAATGGAACGGCACAGGAAGTGCTAGGCTCTACCTCCAGCAGCAATCCTGATCCAACAATAGCTCAGCTTTTTGTCTTTTAGTGTCTCCCTCACACACAAACTCTTACTATGATGATATTCATGTGCCATGTGTGACACAGCTGGGCCAGTGTTTCTCAGAGACTGAGTAAGATCAAACCATCCAAGATTGGACTCTAGAAAACAACAAGACACATAAGCCTTGTTGTTTATAAAGTCTCCAGAATAGGACAGTTTGCTTATAGCAATGGGGAATGGATTAGCAAATGGTGCTGCCTTTCTATAAATTCACATTTTTGAGCATATCACCTGAACATTTCCTCTGTGGCCTTGATGATGCTTCCAAGAAGCCAAGCTCGGTTTCTTGCTTTAGGGCTATAATAAGCAGAATTCTGTGGTGGTCACCAACATTTCTACCCTAGGGTATACAAGCCTCTATTCAATCATTCAGCAAGAAAAAACTAGAGCAAAATAGCAAGTAAAAAAAAATATCATTTAGTAACTTTCTTCCCACAACCTCACCACTTAAAAAAACAAACAAAAAAACCTGAATAAGCCAAGTGAGCTCCCATGTCTGGTCTTAGTACAATAAAAATGGAAAGATGCATTAAAGAATACAGGAAGGACAATTTCCTCTGTCAGACCTTCCCCAACTACAAACAGATGATAAAGACACTATTGTCTGGGGGAAAGAAGAGGAATTCAGTTCAGGCCTCATTCTTGAAACCAGACACCAGGTCCCCATAGTGAATCTCTGTGCCAGTAAGGAGCCCAACAGTCCATGGCAGCAGGTAAAGCAGCCACAGAACAAGTCCCCAGAACTTTCCCAGTGTCTACCTTTGCCACCCCCACTCCAAGCCCATCTGATACAGCTTCCAAAAATGTAGAAATGACAAATGTTTATCTGCCTGGACAGTCCCTTAAATTTTTTCTATAGCATTGGAGCATCATCTTCAGCCTTCTGGCCCAGAATATTTGACAGATTTTTCTGTGAAGCAGGACTCATAAAGGCTTTGGCTACCTTGTCCCTGCAAAGCTTCTGCATCCAGGTTGTCCTCTTTGGACAATATCTTGCTGTAGTTGATGCAAGGTCATTTTCTCACCCAGTGGCTTGCTTGACACATATGAAGAAGCTTTTGGTGCTTTCTGAAGTAGAATGGGATGCTGCCATCTGTCGATCTAGGAAATATATTTTTGCAATTAACTAAACCAGTATCTAACATGGTCATGAGTTTGATTGTATCACTAATATATATTTCTTACTTATCCTAAATAGTAGCTTTCAAAATGACAAGAACTTAACATTGCAGTTTTGAGAATTACATAGGCACAATACTTTAGCATGTTGTAATAAAATATAATACAAAGATATATACCAATGTAAGGTTTTTTGGCTTATTAATGATCTTTGGTATAAAATAGATTCAATAACCTACTCTTTTACTTACCATTCATATAAACAATACCTTTAAACAATAACCAACATCTATTACCCATACAATATCCAAAACCATCCACCTCCCACATGGGAATGGCATGTAATTTTCTTTCTTGGGGGCCCAAAATAATTAGGATATTGTCCAGCCTTAAGACAACTAGCTGAAACATTTGCTGTCCAGTCTTTAAATGCTGAGAAAGTTCAGAGATTAACTAAAGTCCTGACTGGAACATCTGTGATGCTGGATGATATTGATAGCCATTTTGAAATTTTTTCAGATGAAGACTTTCAAGGAAACATGGTCATTGAGTCTATTTTATTTTGATCTCTCTCAAAGGGGATGTATAGTACCATTTGTGATGTTGAAATCAAAGCAAGGTTGTATAGATTTAAATATCCTCTTATGGGATCGTGGGCACCTATTGAATTAGGCCAAGCCACTACCTGTCTCTTATGAGGCCTCACGCTTAAAGAGACAAGTCGGTTGCCATGAGCAATAGACAAGGCATATATTTAAAATAAACCTTATATAAACATTTTAATTTTAGAGTTCAAGCATACTCTAGGCATTTTGTACCTGGGTTTTTACATCTTTGTGGCTATTTTTGTTCCACCAATTTTCTTCATATGGGATGGGATCATAACATTCTGCCCAAGTCATAAGTTATCTAACAAAAATCCCTATTACTGGGCACGAGAAACTACCTTTCATATTGTTGGTCACAGGACTCGAAGAGACTCTCAAAACAATATAAGCTATTGCTATTTTCCTTGGCTGACTTCTAGAAATTGAAAGCAAGTTCCTATTACTGAAGATACCATGTGCTTTGGACATAGGACTTGGGAGATTTAAGCTATAACTGGCTGGAAAGCCTGCTCTCTAAGGACTAACTTTCATTGTACAGCAAGGATATGTCACCTGCTAAGGGAGGAAAGAACGTCTTACCCAGCTGAGATGCCTATGGGACATAATGATGAACAGCACGGCAAGATATCCCTAAAGATGCAATAGTGGCACTTATATCCTTGAGTTAACCAATAGCTATCTAATTGCACTCAATTCCTAGATAATAGGAGGGACTCATGCCTGGTATTTTAAAACTAGCTAACTGCATCTGGTTAGCAAGGCCATGGATCTTAGAGGAGAACTTACTATTGCTACATTCCTAAAGCAGTATAATTTCTAAGTGCATTCTAAATATTGATCCATATGCTCACAGATAAGTGTAAATCCCATCCCTCATCAAATAAACTAGTTTAACATCAGATAGGAACCATTATAGAAAGCCACTCTGGTCAAAATGCACAGGAGACTGTGGAGTGTCCGGCTCCCCAAAATGATCATCAACAACACAACTCCTACACTTATGGCTCAGAAAACACTGTGGAAGTGGGTGTAAGAAGATTCTAAGAGCCAAAGCACCAGGAAGTCTTCTGTGACACTACACCTTCTAGCTATGAAAGAGGAGATGCACCCATGAAATTACAACAACAGGGATACTTAAACCAGACCTAACAATCCCGATGTCAGTTGATATCGGTCTCTGTTAGGGTTTCTATTGCTGTGATGAAACAACATAACCAAAAGCAAATTGGGAAGGAAATGGTTTATTTGACTTATAATTCAACATCTTATTTCATCACTGAAGGGAGTCAAGGCAGGAACTCAAACAGGGCAGGAAGTAGGAGACAGGAGCTGATGCAGAGACCATGGAGGTGTACTGCCTAGTGGCTTACTCAGCATGGCTTGCTTAGCCCACTTTCTTATAGAACCCAACACTACCAGCTCAAGGATAGCCCCACACGCAATGGCCTGGGCCCTCCCCATCAATCACTAATAAAGAAAATTCCCTACAGCTGGATCCTATGCAGGCATTTTCTTAATTCAGGTTCCCTCTTTTTAGATAGGTCTAGCTTGTGTCAAGTAGACATAAAACTAGCCAGCACAACATGGCAACCTAAACCAGGGACCCTTTTGGCCCCAACCCTAGAAAAAGAGCTACAAGCAACTATTAATTGCAGAGATGAAGAGAGTTAGTCTTCTCCAGCAATGAACGCCGTTGGCTCAGAAGCATATACATGCAGGAAACACTGGGTGTGCATGAGTGAATTATATTTCAACTATATTTAGAAAAGAAAAATGTTGCTAAGTTGCAAGGAAGCACATGGAATATTCTTATAAAGGATCAGGGCTTATTCAGCTTTCAAAGTTGAGGCATCTCTTCTCTGCCTTTCTCATTCTTCCACCAAATGCTGATGCCCTGTCTGAGGTACAGAGCCTTACTTAGTCAAGATGAAGGTCAAGGGTGCGGTCACCAATAGACAGTCTTGTCAACATAAGTGTGCGTGCGAGTTGTGGACCTGAATTGCATATGAGTAAAACATATTCCAAGGAGTCTTGGTTGGTTAAAACGTGTGTGTGTGTGTGTGTGTGTGTGTGTGTGTGTGTGTGTGTGTAGTTTTCTTTTTTTAAGGAAGTGTCTGCAGTAGGAGTTTTGTTAATGAGCCCACGGAAGCCAGTTGTTCATTTCTGATTTTGTCTTTTCCTGCTCGCCACTTTATTTTTGCCTGTGCACCACAGAGTGTGTATAGAGTTCCCATTGAGATCAGAAGAGGCCACCAATTCCATGGAAGTGGACTTATGCATGATTATAAGCTGCCATGTGAGTGTTGGGAACTGAACCCAAGTCCTCTGCAAGAGGAACCAGAGCTCTTTAGCTGCTCAGTCATCCTTTTTGGTCCCTCCTCTTAATTTGTTGAGACAGGGTCTCTTCTGGAATCTGGAGTTGGCCAACTAGTCCTTGGGATCCCCAGGCTCTGAACTCATGTTGTCACATTTGCACACACTTTTCACACCTAGCCATTTCCCCAACCTCCAACAAAACAATTTGATTGTTCTCAACCACCTTGGGTTTGTCAAAAATGCTCCTGTTCCCTCCCTTTGAAACCACTCCCCCGGAAGTGACTGCCCTTCACTCTCCTACCTGCATCCTCTTTGCCTTCTATGCTCTTTCCCTCTCCCCTCTCCTGTCCCCTCCCCTCCTTTTTCTTTCTCTTCCATTTCCTTCCCATGGTTCTCTGTTTTCCCTTGCTCCCATCCTGGCTTTCCTGACTCTTTGGCTTGTCTCAGCTTGGTGACTGCTAACTGGCATGCTGAAAGAAACTGGCTTTGGTTGCACTGCGAACTCTAGGAGGCAGCTTTTTTCTTTTTGTTCCGTTTTGATTTTACACAAGGAACAGAGGCATCACTTTATGCCATAGCCGGCTAGCTACTCGACATTTGAGAAGTGAGGTGAGCTTTAGATTCTCTGAAAAAAAATTCTCAGCAACAGATTTCCTTCCCTTTAATGTTTATGCCATCATTACCACTTATGTCTTGTTTTTGGGATTATGACCCTAAAACACAGGAAAAATAAAAAGGGAAATGCACAAGAAAGCTGAAAAAAAATAGTGTCTTACCCCCCCCACCCCAACCCCCACCCCCACCCCTGCCCCATGCTGACTGCTGGTTCTCTGTTAGCTTCCAGTCTGTGGCTGGGAACATAGAGGTAAGGCCAGGAATTCATTAAGATCAGAAGTTGAAAGGAGGCTTCTGTTAAGAGGCAGGTCGTTTGTGAACACCTTTGTTTTGTTTCCGGGCCCCTTCACAGCATCTGCCGCTACAAAATGACTCTGAATAAGAGCCAGTAATTACCACAATGGATGTTTAATATTTATCATGTAAGTTTTTAATAATCTTTAATCTTCATTAATCATGTAAATTCATCAACAATGCTAACATATTCATGAGGAACCATTTCTTAGGGTGATTTATAAAACCACAGAGACCACAAAATTTTAACAAATTATTCCACGGAGTGAAAATAACCTCAAATGAATGTACGTGTAAACAAATGTACTATCTGATTGTGACCCTAGTGAACTAGAAATGCAGATTCCTAGATGTTGCTTGTTATGTTGTGGAAAAGTAGCTTCAGTTTATTACTATTAATAATACAGCAAATTCACTCAAATATTCATGGTTCTGAATGGCTCACAAAGTCCCCAGTGGGACTGTCTGTGGTCTGTAAGACTTCACTGAGGAGAGCTTTGCCTGTGGCTGTGACATTTGTTTTGTTTTGGCTCAATATTTTCTCAGCAATGTCCAGCTTTATAGAAAAGATATCACAAGAATCAATGGATCATATGACAGAAATTATTAATTCCTACTTTTTCTAATGTGTGTGCTTTAGGAGTTAAAAAAAAAACCCATCACTTTGGAAGACAATTTGTGTTTCCTTTCTGCAGTGCACAGTCTTCCCCCTTCTGCAGCCCTTAAGCTTGTTTCCTTCTGTGGCCTATATCAGCACTTTCATTTGTCAACGTGGTCCACGATGGAAATGCTGGTTTTCTTCTTCTAGGGTGATGATCCTGTGGTGTCAGGATGATGACAAGGGATGCTCAGAGCCAGTTATTCCTTTAGCCTGCCCTAGAAGAGTAGACCACAGATTCTATTTCAAAATAACTGAGTTTTGTTTGGGTAAAATTTGCATAACTATAAGCTGGACGTACAGATCATTTAAGATACAACTTGCATTACTTTTCTGACTATAAAAGCTAGGTTGGGGAATTGAAAATTTCATACACATTTAATAAAAATAAAGCCAGAAGAAATCGCACTCTGGAGAGAACTGTTGCCACCACTTTGCGTATTCTGTGCTGTTTTTCTCCCTTTTATCTGCTTCACTCATAAGTAATACATGTAGTATCATGAATATAACAGAGATGTCCAGATCAATGTTATGCCCAAGTCGTAAAACCCTCTTAGACCTCCAGAGACCAGTCAGAGGCAATTCACACAAGGGTCTTTTTATTGAGCAAGCTCTGGAGCAAGGACTGTCTGGATGGTCCCCAGGAGCTAAGGAAGGTGATGGTTTCAACTCCTTAGGATATAGGATTTATAAGGGCAAAAAACCGGAAGTGGAACTTTCCGAGCCCAGATGCTAAGTAATTGGGTAAGGGGCATAGGGGAAGATGGCCTTAGCACTGATAAGGTACGGGGCAGAGGGGCTTTGAGCCAGGCTGCAGGGGGACTCTTACCTAAATTTTCCATCTACTGTAGCTGTTATATTGTGGGTTTTTCACATAATTGAGTAAGGGGATAAAGGGGAAGTTGGGCTTGAGCTGATATGGTACAGGGTAGGGGGCTTTTGTTTAAGCTCTCACAATAAATGCGAATTTCAGATGAATGATAAATACCCCCTTTGGTTTTTTGTCCATCCCAAAGATCATGTTACATTCACGACAGAAAAGTTTTCATTGTTTATCTGAAACCCAAATTGAACTGAACTGGAGTCTCCTATTTTTGCTTGTTAAGCCTGGCAAGTCTAAATAGATGCCTATCACAGCAATATTTTTTAAAATAGAAAACAAAATAAATGTGAACCTTAAGTTCCCCTGTGCCTACTGTCCTCACTCCATTCAGAAAGCCTGTGAATGAATAATTTGAACTAATTGGGGTGTTTTTCATACAAACATGAATGAAAGTGTCTCAGAAATAGTGGCATCTTTGGCTCCTTTGGGTCTTCCTACCTTCTCTATTTTGTTAAGAGAAATGAGTACCGACAAAGGCCAGAGCAAAGTGAGCCAGAAGCACAGTCAGAATTATAGATTTCCAGGCAGCTAAGAATTTGCTAAAATATTGATGAGGTGATCCAGGCCACAGACAACTTATTACCTTCTACGTTAGCAGCTGGCACAATACGGGAGCTGCATCTGCCTGTAACAACATGTGTAGGTGCGCATGCTCATTCTGTCAGATGGAAATCTCACTGGAGAGAAAGAGAGAGAGAGAGAGAGAGAGAGAGAGAGAGAGAGAGAGAGAGAGAGAGAGAGAGAGAGAAAGGGAGAGAGTGACAGAGAGAGACAGAGACAGAGAGAGACAGAGAATATCCTCCAGCCAAAAGGTTGAGAAAATTTCCCTGCCTGCCTATGCTTCTGGTAATCTGAGAGGGTTATCTCTGCTGAGACCAAATGGGAGTGCTGCCATTGATTTTCTAAAGGATTTTCCAGTTCTTATTGACACCAGGACACTTGCATGAGTGGGGGAACTCTGCATTGGCAGAGGGCTTTGGCTGTGCCAAAGAGGGAGAGAGAGCAACTGCAATTGGGATGGCTGGTCAGACAAGATGGAAGGAACACAGCCTGGGCTCTCTAGGTAATACGTGTATGCTGATGTCACTTTAACAATGATAATAACTGTTTCTGGGGAAAGTGATGGTCAAATGGATCTCTAAAATTTGCTAAGCAAGAAAGAGTTTTCTAATAAAATGTTTAAGGGTTTTTTCCTTCTGGTCCTTTTTTTGTCTAGAGTCAGTGCAAGGAGATGCTGTTACCATGGCAGCAGTGGCTTTTTTTTTTCCTCTTCTGATTATCAGGGTCATGAGAACCACCCATACAGTAAAAGATTCAAAATCATAACTACAAAAGGATTTAGTCTCTCTGTCTCTCTTCTGAGTTATACTCAAAGGGCAAGCTATGCCTTGGACCTTGGGAACAAACCCTCATTGACACGTGGCATTTGGTTGAAGGAGAGGGCCTGTCTCCTGCATGCTGTGGTTTTTCTTCAGTCTCGAAACCGGAGGATACCCAGATAGTTGTGCACATTCCTTTAAAATGTCATCGGTCTTGAGAAGACCTATTATTAAACCATTGACCTGCTTTTATCCATCTGCTGGCCAACCTCAAGGTCATGCCTAATTAAAGAGATCCTTTTCCTGTCTGGGAAGGGATTCAAAAGAAAATTCCTTCCGTGGACGGGTCTCCCCAGTTTTTACTACCTGATCAGGGTCAGAAGTAATCTCTCTCTGTTCCAGGGGGAAAGGGGCCTGTTGGAGAAAAAAAAATGCATATCTCAGTATTTGCCCTCAGGGAGCACATCTGGTTAAGAAAACAGATGGTGGAAAAGTGGCTTCAGGTTCAGAGTGTTAGCAGAGCCCAGCTGTGCAGATGGAACACTAAGGGCTTTGTGGGTTGGGAGTGGTGTGAGTCGGTTTACTGGAAGAAGTGATACCAACATCAAGTCTAAGGGTAGGTGTATGATGCAGTGGTAGGGCATTTGCCTGGCCTTTGCAAGGCCCATGGTTCCAGCATCAGGACCACTGAACCCAAACCAAACTATGGGAGGCGTGAGCCAAATAGCAATGCTATCGATAACAGCACTGGTAACACGTGGAATCAGGGAGGTGGCTGTGTATTTGGGAAAATGCTAATCAGTGTGCCTGGATTTTGGAACAAGAGACTAAATAATAAGCCAGGCCTATGGAGAAGAGAGTGGGAAAATTTTTGAAGTGTTTCTGAGCTGTTCCTCAGGACTTTGGTTTTATACTGAGCTCTGTGAAGAATTTAAGAGTCTCCTGATCGCATTTAAATTTTAGAAAAACAACATATTTGCAATAGCAACAATAAAAAATGGAGAGGAATAAACAGAGACTGGAGGACTAGTTAGAAGAAGCAAGAACCAAAGGCAACTTAGAGGCCCAGATGCACGTGCTGGTTGCAGCAATGGAATTTGGGAGTGAGCGGATGAGGCAAAGCAGGTAACTTCCAACTTACTCATTTGTGACACCGATGCGTGGTGATTTTGTTGACAAGGAAAGAACAGAAAGATGAACTGACTTGAGTTACAACTTTGGCATCTGAGCTTAGCGTGTGTGAGATACTAAAGTAATCTTCGAACTTCGAGTGGAGATGAGGGAAGTCAGTAGCTTTGCAAAGCGGAAGCATTCCAATAGCCGTGTAATTTCAGTAATTACGTTATTGAGATGTTAAGTTGTTTGACTCTTGGATCTACCTGGGTGTTTAGGAGTCTAGTGGACAACAACAGACTTCAGTACACTTTTGTGTTTTTTGTTGTTGTGGTTTTTTTTTTTTTTTGGTCTTGTTTTGTTTTTGAGTCTAACAGCCCTAGCTGTCCTGGAACTCACTTTATATACCAGGATGCCATGAACTCAGATGGATCCACCTGCCTCCGCGTTCTGAGTGCTGAGATTAAAGTGCCACCATGCCTGAAACAGTATGTGTGTGTGTGTATACAGCTATACAGCTGCTATGGCATACATATGGAAGATAGACAACTTGAGGGAAGTGGTTTGTTCCCCCAAGGACCCATGTGGGTCCTGAGGATTAAGCTCAGGTTGTCATCTTGGTAGCCGACACCTGTACCGACTGATCCATCTTACCAAACCCGCAGTAAATAATTCTTAACATTACCTTATATGATGTTTTAATGATATAGATTTTTACATGTCCATATTTGCTATTTTTAATATCTCATAATGGTAACACTCCAGGAAAATGATAAAAGTAGCGTTAATCTATTTTATCTCAGTGGATGTTACTAAATGGCCTTTCTGAGGTTACTGGCTAGTAAAGATACTCTGGGCTACCGGGACTCCTGTCACAACAGGGTTTCTTACATTACAGTATTGCATTGCACAACTAACCACACCCTCCATTCTTGAGCTGGCAAATGTGGCTCCCTTAAGTGTTTCCAAGCCTGACGGTAACAGAGCCCACAAGAAGAGGACAGCTCAGTGAGCTTGTCATGTGTGGAACCAGAGAAGTCCTCGTTTTGTTGCAAAGCACATTCCTCTTACAAGCTTGTTATCTGACATATGCTGTAAAACATTCATGCTTGTATAAAGCATTCTGCTATCTTGGTCCCAGATAATGCCTTTCTTTCAGTGCGGTGGCAAATAGAGTACACTGTCCCTCCTGTAGCTCTTCAGCTCTTCAAGGCTTGGTGAGGAGGATGAGAACAGCGCATGGGTGTTCAGTGACTGCCTACTCCTTTTCTTAGGTCAAGAAGCTGTGCTTGGGCTGGTAAGGTGGCTCAGGATAGTGTCTTAGGTACTCTGGAAGCCTCCCAGGGTGTTTCCTGAGGGCTGGCCACCCACTCTCCCTGACATCTGTTACTCTGGTGCTCAGGCCCTGCCCTCTCTCCATGTTCGGCCTCCCCAAAGACACACCTTGGGTTGGATGCCCGGCACAGGTCTTTCTTCTCATTCCTGACCTTCTAGCTCTGGGCAGACCATGCCTTACCTTGCATGTTTCTAGATTCCCGGAAATCCTGCGTAGGCCAGCGTCCATGACTTCACTAAAATAGAGAGGTGTAGACAGTCCAGTAGGTGGGCTGGGAAAGAATTGGCTCTTGGGTTCTGTGACTGAGCTTTAACTTCAGGTGCTTTCAGAAATGTGACTACATGTTGCTCTAGAGTCTTGGCATAGGCTACTTGCCTATTTCTTTGTCATTGTTTATCACTTTCTTATTATGCCTTGTTATATTTCCTCATTAAAACCAAATATTATGTTAAATTTTAATAACTTATCATGATTGGCACAGTTATGAGGAATTTTGTAAATTCTTAAGAATTCCTTTCTTCTGCCCAGTCGCTGAATATGTCTGTTTTATCCCCCGTTCTCACCAGTGCTTTTATTTTGTGATCTCAGCCCAAGTCTTCTCTTCCTTTGAAGTGAACTATTATAATCTCCCTCTCTTCCTTGCCTTGGGACATTCATCCTGACACCGCCATAGAAACCACTTCTCCCAGCTGACATCTACTATCTGAAAGGAACCCCTCTAAATTTTCAGGAGAATCCTCAAACTACACTGCCAGGAAGTCTCAGAAGTAAGACATCAGTCCCCCAAAAGCATAGTTCCTGTGTACTTGCTGGGTCCTCTTGATCAGTAAGAAGGTGGGTGTTCCCCAGGGACTGCTTCCAGGATGGTATCATAGGCTCCTACCAGTCAGAAAGCAGCGACTCTTTTCTCTGGCTTATGCCGCTGGCACTGACTAAAACCGCCATCTCCCATCAGGACGAGATTAAGACGAATGACCGTTTTGTGCAAATGTTTTAAACTGTATTTCTACATAGAGCTATGTGGATCTCTCCAAATTTGAAAAATATATCCTTGGTATTGAGACTCCTGTCCTGCATGAAGTCTATGACATCTATGATGAGAGATGTTATAGAGATGGAAGAGCGTGCCCTGCGTCTGGAATCGCATGCTGGCTGGCTTTAGGTCAATTTGACACAGAGTCTTTTTGGAAGAGAAACCTCAATTGAGAAAATGCCCCCACCAGATTAGTCAGTGGTGCATATTCTTGACTGATGACTGGGTGCTTGGAGGGACCCAGCTCACAGTGGGCAGTACCACCCCTGGACTGTGGTCCCATGTTATAAGAAAGCAGGCTGAGCAAGCCACTGAGCATCATTCTTCCTTGGCCTCTGCTTCACTTCCTGCCTCTAGCTTCCTGCCCTTTGTGAGTTCCTGCCTTGACTTCCCTCAGTGTCACATTGTTATCTGGGGATATAAGTGAAATACACCTTTCACTTACAAGTTGCTTTCGGTCATGGTGTTCATCACAGCAACAGAAACGCGAGCTTATACACCTATCTAAAATGAGAGTGCATCTTGGGACTCTATATGGTTTTGTGCTGTATCTCTTAGTCCCAGTTTTCAGGCCAGGTTCGTGGATCAGAGCTTTGGGGAAACCTGGTGCACTGAATGATGATCAGGCACATGTACTCATGACGTAGCTACAAGTCAAATCACGTGTTCTGAGTTTTACTCAGACTCTTTAGCCTATTGAACCACTGTCAACCAACCACAGAAAGCCTGCCATGTTCTCCAAGCGACTCGAGTCTCCTCACTTCTACTTTACATATTCTGACAAAGTCCATTCAGCAGAGAAAACAGATCCGACCTCATGTTAACTGCACATTCAATTCTACTTTTATTGGCTTTTATCCTCCAATACACATTTCCAAGCATATCTGGTTTAAGGGATGTCCTTAGCTTTTGGAAGTCAATGTGGGTGGCCATGGGATGAAGAAACCCACACAGGCGAATGAATTGGTGATGAGAGCTGTCTGCATTATCTATAGTATCCTTCCCTTGAAGATTCCTGTGTATCACCTCAGCTCTCAGAGGCAAGAAAGCCTGGACCAGAACATTATCATTAGTACCTGGATTTTGAGTTGTTCTTTGAACATCCCTGAACCTACTCTAGGGTCTCCTCCTACTCATGAAAGGGTCTTCAGGAAATGAAGCCAAAAGCCAGAAGAATGTGTCACCCACTCCCCACCAGCAGAGCAGCACTGTTCACATGTGTAAAAGGAACTTTTATTTACCTGTTTTAATTGTTGTCTGATGATTACTGCCTCCTTCTGCTAACCTAGGCCTAATCCTGGAAGCTTCTAGCCTAGGCCTAAAATGTTTTCAGCCTCTGAGACTGACTGCTTAATAAACTCACCCTTTCTTGTCCTTTCTGAGATCATAGCTTGCTGGTTCAACTCACCTGTATAGAAGAATGTTAATTCAGAACACTGCTACTCTGGCAAGAAATCACATCCAAAATCCTTCTAGGCCTATGTGATCCAGCTGGCAAGAGATCACATCCAAACAACTAGGGCTGTGCGATCCAGTTGGAATACAAACATGCCTTTAATCCAGGAGACAGAGGTAAGGAGATCTGAGTTCAAGACCAACCTGGTATAAAGCAAGAATCAGATAAAGAAAAACTTAGATCTAGGTGTGGTGACGCCTTTAATGCCAAATGAAGATAAAGTTAGTTTGTAGAAGGAAGCACCCATGTTTGAAAGTAAAGTCTAATTGAGTGGCAGAAAAGGTGATGAATCAGAGAAGATTTGACAGAATAGGAGTGTCCCAACTCTCACAAGAAGAGAGAGGAAAGGGAAACTACTTAAAAGGCAGTTTTACAGAGAAGTAGGCAGTTTTTTTCCTTTTACCAGGACATCAATAGAGAGATGAGTTGCGGAGAGAACTCAGGTGAAGACGGAATGAGCCAAAAATTAGAAGAAGCCAGAAGATTAGAGCAGATTGCCAGATTAGTTCTGAGCAAAGGGAGAAGCCAGGTTAAGTAAGTCAGCTGGGAGAAGAGTTTGAGCCTGAGCAGCTGAGTTGAACCAGCCAGCCCAGAACAGAAAGAACAAGTAAGAGTGAGCTTCTTAAAAAGTAAGTCTCTGAAGCTAAAACATTCTAGGCCTGGATTAGATTGTATGGGGCCTAGAAGCTTCCAGGACTAGGCCTAGGTTAGCAGAAGGAGGCAGTTAGCTTCCCAGATAACAATTAGTTGAGCAAGGAGAATAAAAGTTATGTTTACACAGCTGTTCTGGCTCAAACTCCTCTCTCAGCTGATTTATTCAATCTGGATTTTCTCTTGGCCTCTGAATTGCTCTGTTTGGCCTCAAACTAACTCCAGCAATCTGCTGGTAATCGTCTGGCTCCTTCTCATTCTCTGGCTCATTATGCATTCAACCTTTCTGTGTAAAACTTTCTCAGTTAAACTGCCTCGTCCTCTTTCTTTTCCTCCTCCTTCCTCTCTCTCTCTCTCTCTCTCTCTCTCTCTCTCTCTCTCTCTCTCTCTCTCTGTCTGTCTCCATTGCCCCTAAAGTAGTTTCCCTTTTCTCTCTCTGGGTGGATCCTATTTTGTCAAATCTTTCTCTGATTCATCATTTTTCCTGCCACTCAATTAAGTATCACTTTCAAATATGGGTGCTTCCTTCTACAAACTAACTTTACCTTCATTGTTTGAGATTAAAGGCACGTACCACCATGCCTGGATGTAAGCTTTTCTTTACCTGAAATTTACTCTATACCAGGCTGGCCTTGAACTCAGATCTATTTGCCTCTGTCTCCTGGATTAAAGGTGTGTTTGATTTACAGCTGCACCACACAGACCTAGAAGGTCTTAGGATGTGATCTCTTGCCATAGCAGCCATGTTCTAAATTAAAATTCCTCTACACACATGGGTTTTGCATTGTGCTTCAGAAAAGGGCTCAACTGCTGGCTTTACACCCAGAAACTTCAAGCGCAGAGTTACAGAGCTTGTGAGAGCCAGGGGTGGTGGCGCATGCCTTTAATCCCAGCACTTGGGAGGCAGAGGCAGGTGGATTGCTGTGAGTTCGAGGCCAGCCAGGTCTACAAAGCGAGTCCAGGGCAGCCAAGGCTGCACAGAGAGACCCTGTCTCAGAAAAACAAAACAAAACAAAAAACAGAGCTTGTGAGGTTTTAAGATTAATTTTCAGTGCTCTCACTTATTTTCTTTGTGTTTCTTGTCATGCTGTCAAGCCACTCAGCATTTTAATATATTTATAAGACCAGACTAACTATAACACCTTTGTCTGGGGATGTGTTGTAGGGACCCACTGTAATTAAGTAGGAAAGAAATGTCCATTGCATGGTTTCCACCCTCTAGGACTTGGAATTCTTAGAAGTTGTGTGTCTTGTTTCTCCTCCTGTCTCAGTTTCCTGATAGAGAAGTAAATTTTGCTTTCTATTTAGTATCATAGTAGAATAAGTGCCAGCCTGCTCCAACTGGAATTTCCAGGCTTGACCTTTTGCAAACAGCTTAACCATAACCTATTGAGTTGCTTTGCAGCCAATACTCAACTGTTTCAGCTGGATGGTTGGGAAACTTTTGTTCCCTTTTAATAATAACAAACACGGTGGCATGCCTTTGCTTCTGACGTCAGAAAGCTCAAAATCGGTCTTTCATTTAAATCCTGATAGCCTTCATTACTTTATGCTTGGCTCTCTTACCAGCTCTGCCATTTGACACTCTATATTTCATCTTTGTATTTCACTGTATGCCTCCTCAAATATTTTGAAATAGTGAAGCAAATCATTTTCAAAAGCAAATACAGCCCTTCACACACCCTTTGCTTTTCTTACACCTTGCTAAAGGATTCCCTTTGCCTGAAAAGCTTTTCCTTCCATTCCTCAGTCACCAAAATCCTGACACTGTTATGTCCAAATTTTGAGAGATTCCCTGAATAGACCACCCAAGAGGCAAGTCCAAATGCAATTACAAGGAAGTCTTTATTGTAGCTTTGGACCTGGGACACACCTCTAACGCAGTGACAGAGCAGATGCAAGGAAGTGGCCTTGAGTCTCAATTGAGAAGGTTTTTTGTTTTTGTTTTTTTAATAGATTTTAGATGAAGAAATGGGTTTTACAGTATATGATTGGATGGCATTTAGGCAGAAAAGCTGCAAGCAGGGAGTTACAAGCTTTGACTTTTCATGGTTGGGTAATAGGTGTAGGGGCAAGTTGGCATATAGAAAAGATTGGTTGAAGCAGTCATGGGGAGTTAGGAACTTTGGCCTGGCTTCTCCTAATTGGTTGTTGCTATGTGTCAGACCACCTGCTGGTCAGCTTGACCAACAAAGAGTATATTTGTACTTTCCCAAGGTGAGCTGATTGTGTTGCTAGGGAATATTTTTCTGTTTAGCTAGTTGGTGGCTTCTCTAAAATCTGGGTTCAGCCCTTGCCTAGGTTTAATACAAAATGGAGTTTCTTTTTCAAAATGGAATTTGTCTGGTCCTTACAACGTGGTCAAAGGCTAGTCAAAGCTTGTCTGGAATGACTTTCTCTATCTGGCCCTGGGGACTGAAAAAGTACCCTGAGCCTCACACTGGGCATGAGGAGGCTGAATAGAAGGCAAGCCTGTCACAAGTTATTGTGCAGTCATTTCATACTAAGAATGTCTATGCCGGGAAGATGATTTTGTGGGAAAAATATTTGCTGCTCAAGCGTGAGGACTAGTGTTCCGATTCTTACCATCCAGATAAAAACTGGTGTGACAGTGTATGCCTGTAATCCCAGGACTGGGGAGAATGTAGGTGGGTCCCTGGGCAGGGCAGTCTAGATGAAACGGAGAGCCAAAGGGTCAGTGGGAGATCCTAGAACAAAAAATAAAGTAACGAGAGATGGGGAAGAGATGCAACACTGGCTGACCTTTGACCTCCACATGTACATGCATGGGCATATACAGGCATACAAACAGACAGACAGACAGACAGACAGACAGACAGACAGACAGACATGACTTCTATCCTAGGATTTATTTATAGGAAAACACCCCAAGTTTTACAGTGAAACAAAATTCAAGACCAATTAAAAAAAAGGCAAAGTTGCTTTGGAAACAGGTATAGGTTTAATCGACTCTGCCTATCAGCAGTGGGACTGGTTGGCTCAGCTGCCTTGTACCCTTAGCTATAGATGCGAAAGCATCCAGAGATTGCCTTTGGCTCAGACTATCAGAATAACACTGGCTGAGCCATGCAGGCCTTCATTGTCTCAATTGCAAACAAAATTTAGAGGAAACAGCCCCAAGACCCAGTCTTTCTTCTTGGCTACCATTAATTAGCTCAGCTTCTTTCCCTAAGGTTTGTAAGATGCTCCTACACTACCAAACATGCCAAGAGGAAGAAACGTAAAAGCAGTGGAGGCCAGATGAATTCGGTTCCCTTAACCTGTTTCCTAGCAAGCCACCTGTCAACAGCCACTTCTTGATTACAGCTGTATCATTTGTCCATCTAGGGTTAGAGTTACAAGGGACCCGGGAAGCTGTGTGTGCATGCATTTGGGGTTTATCTTAGACGTTTCAGTTCCCCTATACAAAGTCAAGCCCCTATTGGGCAGTTTGGTTGCTGCCCAAATGAGCAGACTCACATACCCCAAAATGTTTGTAACCTTGCCTAAGAACTTATTCCTGTTTGACCAATAAAAGGCCATCACGCCTAGGCAGGGCAAATGGGATGGGCATGGCTAAGGTTCCCGGGCTAGTAGGACAGAGATGCTCTTGGGAAAGGAAGTGGTCAGGGACCAGAAGAGGATGGTAGAGAGAAGAGGAAGAAGAAAGGAGGCTGGCGGCCATGGGTTAGGTGGAGTAGGAGGCACATGGCCGGTGCGGATAGAGGAGTCACCCCAGATAACAAACATTAGCAAGTATTTGGGATTATGGATAGAAGATATAGCGCCACAGAAATTATTAGAAGCAGATGACATGGGATTGGGGCAGGGTATGGGAGGTAGTTTAGGGGATTAATATCTGCCCTGCCCTAGGTGAACCAAGGATATTTTAAAATGTCATAGGTGTCTGTGTTTTTATTGACTAATAGAAGGTTAGAAAAATACCACCATAATAATACTTATAGGCCCAATAACAGACATTTATTAGGCCCTACTTTCAAATTAACCACAACTCCCCATTAGTCAGAAAGAGGGAGAAGGACATACTGTGAAGTCCTGTTCCCCCCAGAGAGAAGTGCGGTTCCTGGACGACATGGAAATGAGAACACAAAATCTTTCCTCAACTTCCTGGGTTGCTTCGTGTCTAAGTCAGTGTTTTATTGCTGTGATGAGATACACTGACCACAGAAACTCATATGAAAAAAGGAATTTAATTGGGGAGTGGCTTACCGTTCGGAGGTTTAACCCATTATTGTCATGGCAGGAAGCAGGACAACATTCAGGAGCTCTACATCCAGATCCTCAGACAGCAGGAAGAGAGACACTGGGCCTGGCTGGAGCTTTTGAAACCCAAAGCCCACTCCCAGTGGCATACTTCCTCCATCAAGGCCACACCTTCTCATCTCTCTTTAGTAGTACTAGTCCTTGATGACCCATCATTCAAATATATGAGCCTGTGGGGGACATTCTTATTCAAACCTCCATATTCTGTAAGTCAGTTTCTCCCTCTTCTTCATTCTTTCTTTATTCTCCTTCTTTTTTTTTTTTTTTTAGTATGTTGGCTGTAAATGAGAATAACCAGGCAATATCATTTTAAGCCACATTCCTTTACAGTTTAAAAATCCCCACAGTTAAATGGGTTAGAGAGCAGCAGGGGTTCTCACATTCATTTGACAAACTCTTGCTTTTCTTTTAAGTAAAAACACATTTGTGTCCAGTACTGAGGAAACAGCTAATTAATTCATGAAGCACTGCAGAAACTGCTTAGTTTTATGATTTAAGTCCTGGGAAACCCAGCCTGGGTAGAGACCTGCTTAGTCACTGCAGTACTGCACACTGACAGATTTCCTTGGCATATCCCATCTCTAGGTCTTAAGTCACTGTGGGTGTCCGTGAGCCATGGTGAGAAAAGAACTAATGCACTCTTTAAGGGAAAAGCACACTTGATACTCAACTCTTCAATCTCACCCATACTGTCAAGGATGCTCTTCCCATCCTTATACTCATTTCTTAGTCTCTGATGATGTCTGTTGAATCAAGCACCCCAGAGACAAGTGAGTCTGAGTGAGTGTGTTTTAGGAAGCAAGATCAAAGGAATAGGATTGCTTCTCAGCCTTTTTGACAACCTGGCAAGCCTTGGAGAAGTGGGAAAAGACATCAGAAACATAGTAGTAGACTCTATAGTGAGCTATAGTAGAGACAGGCAAAGACAATGAAAAACAAACCTCTTGACTCTATCACAACCATCCACTCTTTTCAAAGTGTTTTAGCCTACTTCTGGTTTGACCACCATCTTTATAGTGATGGTTTCTGACAGTGTTTATGTTTAGAGTGAAGAATCACTGACCTTCCTACAGGAGTCATAATAGGACTAGGAGCAGATGCCACTATGTGATCTTACCCATATGAGAGAAGAGGAGAAAGGAAAGCATGGTTATATCACATTCCAGCCCTGAACACTTGCTTCTCAGAAATTTTAATTCTCACTTAGGATGTGAGTGGTTAAGTGCTCTAATCTATGGAGAGAGGGTATCTCTATGTAGCCCTGGCTCTCCTCATCTCCCTGCACCCAACTTCAGGTCCCATCTTTCTTTCATTTTCTCTCTAAAACAAAAAGAAAAGAAAATGGAAACTAAAACAAACAAATGGATGAACAAAGACCCAGCAAGATAAAACAAACAAACAAGCAAACAAACAATTCTGTTTATTTATTGGCAATTTACTGGACTGTGGTTTCTATACCCAGTGTCACTCCATTGGAGAAAACTTGTTTTCCCTTTCCCAGTAGGTATCAGTTACAAAAAGCTTGTTGGTTAGGGCTGGGGAAGTGGGCACAAGTTCCACCTCTAACCAAGACTGTGTTAAGCTTGATTAGTTACCATTAATTGTCTTGTAGACACTTGGAGCTTGTGGGTTTAAGTTTAAAAAGACAAGGAGAGAAGCAATTCAAGGCGGCTGTGTTCTCTCACCATCAGGGATTATGTGCTGTGTGTCATAAGTAATCAGTGAATATTGAACTGACACAAGAATTTTTGAGTCAGATAACTGAATGACTCACCTCACAGTACAGAAAGAGGGGTACAGCAAGAGAGGGGGGAGGGGGGAGGGGCACATCAAGCTTAATGAACAGGCTATTGGCATTGCTCTTGGTCGCTCACCAGAACTAGATGCTAAGACTGTTGCTTTCGGCATAATTCACTCTGGATACAGGACACCAGGGAAACTAACCTGGAACTGGTCTTGGAAGCTTCCTACCTGATGGCTGTCTCTCATGGTGCTGGAAGGGGCTGTGCTGGGTGCAGGATGAAAATCTCACTGATGGTCCTTCCCATCTATGTACCCTGTAGGCTATACTACCAGCATGTCAGGCAAGATGGTACAACACTGTCAAGAATATTTTGGGGTTAATAAACTGCTCTCCAGTCATATTTGATGCCTGCTCATTGGGAAGGAATATGTGTCTTGTACTTTTAACTTGCTCGAAAACACATGGCTGGAGCAATCACAGGCCCTGGGAAAGGCTATCCTACTGATGGGTTACAGAGTAGACACATAGCCAAGCTTCACCATAACTATTTATGCTTAGACCCATAGACCTCGGTCAGGGAAGTGTCTTTTTCAGAGAGTGATGGAAAATGCAGACTCCAACTGGTCAAAGTGTGGAGAGTAAGTGACTGTTAAGACCTAGCTCTAAACAAGACATTGTATGATTCACTCTCAAAAAGGAAAATCACTTACACACACACACACACACACACACACACACACACACACACATGCACACATACACTAGACAGTGGTAGGAACACTCCTGTTTTGGAAAAAGAAAGGAATTAGCAAGACTTGGGGAGTAGTGGACCATGAGTATGGACAGGATGCATTTTAAACATGTATGTAATTGTCAAAAAAGATTAGAGCATAAAAGAAGCCTGTTGGACATCCCCTGGTTGGGGAGGCCTGGTGGCACTCAGAGGAAGGATAGCAGGCTACCAAGAAGAGATTGATACCCTATGAGCATATATACGAGGAGGAGGTCCCCTTCAGTCACAGTCATAGGGGAGAAGAGTAGAGGGAAAGCAGGAGGGAGGGAGGAATGGGAGGATACAAGGGATGGGATAACAATTGAGATGTAATATGAATAAAGTAATAAAATATTAAAAAAAGAAGCCTGTTAGTAGAAAGACTGGTGTGCTCTACTCTCTGAAGAATAGTCTATGATACACATTTTTGATTTTTGGTTTTGAGTTTATTAAGTATATAGCAAGTCAAAAAATAAATAACAAGCAATAGATGGATAGACAGATAGGTAGACAGAGAGATAGAAAAATACTGTCAAATTGTGTTCTCGAAATACCCATCAGAAATTGACTGGGGATGCCTCCTTATGACTGTCTCTGGAGAGAATCTAAGACAAGATAGAATGTTCCTTCACATGAGGAGTCCAAGCCTACAACGAATAAGCAAACAGACTGCAGAAAGGTAGCATCTTCAGAATGGGGCCTTGCAGCAGAAACCGTCTGCGGCTACCCCATCAAGGTGGAGTCCCAGGTGTAGTTTCTCATTCTGTGTCCCTATAGGCAGAGCTTCCAGGGGAAAGAACAGACAAGAGCGAGCTTACACTGTGGGCTCAGGGCCCACAGGTCCAGCAGATCCTGCCCGGGGAAGCTGAGGCAGTCTGACAAAGTTTCTCGTTGAGTTTTCTCCATGCCTGAGCTTTCTGTGGCTGAACTCTCAGCATCTCTTTCCCATTGCAAACACTTTTATAACACGGGATAAACAGTGAAAACATCCGCTGGAAATTGTTCACCTTCCAGCTGTTTTCAGGGACATGGTGTTTTTGACTCTTGGGCTGTTTTATCCTTTCTATCAGAGACTTAGGGGAGCTGTCCCATCTCCAGACAAGTGGTCCTTGAAAGACTCTTTGAAGCAAGCATTTGGTCTGACATGGGAATAGGGGAACAGGCATGCTTCCAGAGCCGGCTTCTCAGTGAGCTCAAACACCACATGGAAATTTACTACAGTGGTGTACATTACAACTGGAAGACCCTCCCTAGCAGGCTTGCATGTAAGGCAGCACTCTCATGCAGGAAAAGCACATAACACACAACTGTGGGCAAAGGAGGGGGCTGCTAGCGACCCACAAACAGTCATTACCCTTGTGGCTCAGGACATTGGAACCCAGGACCTTGGCAGCTCTCTATTCCACTTCTACACATGTCTGTTCTCTTCCTTAACAAATGGCTTAAATTTCTACCACTGTTCACAGACTCTGGTTGAAATTTTTTGTTCAGAGACTCAAGAATCTGCTACCCTCAGCAGTTGCTCTCTGGGCTTTCATCACTTCCTGAATTAATGGACCAGTAATCTTAGTTCCAAACAGTCCTTACCAATACCTAATCATACGTTTTATTTTATATGAATAAGCTCTATTTCCTTGAGACAGAGCAAAGTGATATAACTGAAGGTGTTTCTAAACCATTAAGTAGGTAGGTTACCTCCATAAGTAGTTAAAAACAATACAGCTGAGTGTGGTGGTACACACCTTTAATCTTACCCAGCCCTTGGGAGGCAGAAGCAGGAGGATCTCTGTGACTTCAAGGCCAGCACAGTCTACAAAGCAAGTCCAAGACAGCCAAGGCTACACAGAGAAACCCTCTCTCGAAAAAACCAAACCAAACCAAAGCAACAAACAAATAAACAAATGAACCCCAAAATATTATTGATGAAACTTTAAAAAATCTACTCAAATATATTGTTAAGCTTTAAGGAAATAACAGATACTATGAATTACCAACAGTTACCGCTTAATCTTTGAGCAGGATGTGCATTAGACCACAGGACACTTTATTTTTCCATGATTTTCATATCTAGGAAAATTATAAAATTTTATGGAAAACGAAGGGGTCACATACCAGGCTTTAACTAAAAATTTATGACAAGAATGAAATAATTGCAAAATCTTGGTTTTGGCACAGTAACTGAAGTCCATTATTTTTCCTAATAACTCACAGTCTTACTAGAACACAGTGTTATATAGTTTACAGAATAGTTCCTCTGAGAAAGAGGGTACAACGGCTTGGATGGGTTTTGGCTATTTCTCCCAAGGATTCAGGAGTTGGAGCTCTAGGCCTTACAGCGAGCATATTGGGAGGTGATGTGGACTTCTCAGAGGTTTAGTGGGGGCTTTTTAGGCATTGACTGAACTCTTTCTTGAATGAGAGTAAGAAAGTACTTGTGAGATTTTGAAGCAGTTTGCACAAAAGCAGGGTGTCATAACACCAAGCAGAACTGCTGAATGGTTTGCTGGTTTCCTGCCTGGACAAATGACCTGTCCCCCTCCTATGTGAGTCACCTTTTGTGATTCATCTACAATGAGGTCCTTAGCAGAGTTGGCATCAAGCCCTTGAACATCCGAAGCTCTAAGGTGAACAAACCTCTTTTCTTTATAATATAGACTGTTTCAGATATTTTGTTAGAACAATAAGAATACACCAATAAAATCTATATAAAGAAAATTATCATGTGTGCTATTAAATGCTCTCTATACCATTATGCCTGATACCTTTCCCCCACTCGAAAGTAACATTTTGTCCAGAATTCATCATTTTCTGTCATTGGAAGTTGCTTAAAATTCAATCTCAAGTGTAAACTTTTGTTTTCAATTATAACCAATTTTATATCCTTCTCACCTCTTTATATAATTTATATCATCTTTAGAGACCCACTCTTCTGGATACTGAAATTACTTAGGCTGCCAAGATGCACAGTAAGGAACAGAATGCAGTGGAGGAAATACCACAAAGTTCTGAGCATGACTCAGGGAACACCCAAATACTTCTTATTTTGTGTGTTTTGGAAGCACAAAGCCCCTTTGTAAGAGGTCCTACGTGTCATCATTTCACACACAGCTCATATGGAAAGGCGACTGTGTCTCTGAGTTCATGATGGGCGGATCCTCTTACTGCTTAGATGTACTTGCTTCTGATGAATTCTGGAGCCAGGCTCTTCAGAATTCTGGTCATTTCTTTCCCTTCCCAGGGAAAATATTTTGTTTCTAAAGATTCATTTATTTGTTAAGTACAGTGTTCTGCCTGTGTGTGCGCTTGCACGCCAGAAGAGGGCACCAGATCTCATTATAGATGGTTTTGAACCTCCATTTGATTGCTGGGAATTGAGTGCATGACATTTGGAAGAACAGCCAGTGCTCTTAACTGCTGAGCCATCTCTCCAGCGCACCCTCCCCCCCACCCCTGCAACCCCTGCCAATGTTAAAAGAGATAAACTGCTCTTGCCATTAGCCTCTAGGTGACAAAAGAGCCTCATTTCCTTTCTGCTCTCCTAAACATACCAGGTCCCCTCCCCATGCCCCTTTGGTTGGTCTCTGAGGCTTCCTTAGTGAGAAATCTGGACTCTAATTCCTGAGTTTCTCAGTTTTGCTTTCTGGGGTGAATGTATTTATCGCCTGAATCCTAAATTGATCCAGGCCAGGGATGAGGGAAGACAGGTCACCTGGCTACACTAGAGTTAGAGGCAGGGATAGCTTGGCATTGGAGAGATTCTTGCTGGTCCTCTGGGTGGACCTTTTCCCCCTTTAGGATCCAAAATTTTAATTGTCTGTTTTGGAAATTGAGGGTGTGTGTGTGTGTGTGTGTGTCACACACACACACACACACAGAGAGAGAGAGAGACAGAGAGAGAGAGAGAGAGAGAGAGAGAGAGAGAGAGAGAGAGAGAGAGAGAGAGGGAGGGAGAGAGAGAGAGACAGACAGACAGACAGCAGACAGACAGAGACAGAGACAGAGACAGAGACAAGGAGAGAACAATTTCTATGATGGAACTCAAGAAGCCTTACTGAGATTTAAATTAAGCTTTTGTCATGCATCTTTCCAAGCCTATGGAAGTTAGTATTCTGGGGTCTTAGGAGCCATGACATTAAACAACAAAGTATGATTAAACAAACCCCTTGACAGGTTGAGAGGGGAAACCTCAGCGGGAAAGAAAAATCCCCTCGAATACAATTCTCAGTTTTGTAATGGGCTCTGCAAGTGATGACCCCCCAACTCTCAGGCACTCCAGGTTTGTTGGCTTCAAGCCACATCCACAGTGTCATTAGGCTGTCAGTGCTCCTGTCTTAATAAGCATGTGTTGAGCACTGATCAGGTTTCGAACCTCTGGAGGCCGTGGCAGGGCTGGGTCTCATCAAGCCCTGGGACACAGCAGCTGTGTATTTTAGGCTTCTCAAAGTTTTGTGGCCAGGCTCCTCTCTTCCCTCTCCCCTCCCTGGTCCCAGCTCACTGATCACATTAACTGCATCCTGTGGTATAAGTATAGACTCTAATTTTTCCTCATTTAAGTGCAAAGATAAGCATGTATGCTTGCAGTTAGTTGGAAGAGTCAAATTCCCAGATTGTTGCCAACATTGTACAGTAAAGAGTAGACTTCTGCAAGCTCTTTCCTGGGCTAGTGTAAGGCCCACTTTCTCTGTTTTCTATTAATTACTTATGTCATATCCACACAGTGCTAACTCAGCAATAAGTCAGAACACCTCCCTGCTGTTTCATCTACAAGGCGTCACTGAGGAGCATCTTACTAGGTTAAGCCTGGTGGTTCAGTTTGGTTCCCTTAAAACAAACTTGCCATGAACATTGGCTTGTTTTTTTCTTCTTAATCAAAGTCACTCTGGCTCTTCCTGTTCTCCATCATGGTGCAAGATCAAGGTGGTAAAGGAGAAGAACCCCATGTGGGAACTTGGCATCCGCAAGCTCCCTCTAAATATCTGTATGAGGGAGGGCAGAGATGGACTGACCTGGGCAGCCAAGGTGTTGGAGCAGCTCACAGGCCTGTGTTTTCCAAAGCCAGGTACACCGTCAGGTCCTTTGCCATGAGGAAAAAAAAAAAAAGATTTCTGTTCACTGCACAGTATGTGGAGCCGAGGCAAAAGAAATTCTTGAGAAAGGCCTGAAGGTGAGGAAGTATTAGTTATGGACAAATAATTTCTTGGATACTGAAAATTGGTTTTGGGATTCAAGAACACATTGATCTGGGCATCAAATACATCCCGAGCATTGGCATCTATGGCCTGGACTTCTTTATGGTGCTGCGTAGGACAGGATTCAGCATTGCAGACAAGAAGCGCAGGACAGGCTGCATTGAGGCCAAGCACAGAATCAGCAAAGAGGAGGCCATGCACTGGTTCCAGCAGAAGTACAATGGGATCATCCTTCCTGGAAAATACTTTTTTGCCAAAGGCCAATAAAAATTTCTCACGATAAAAAAAAAAAGTCATTTTGAAAGCCCTCGCTGTACTCCATACAGGAACTTCTAATTTTACACTGTACCTCCGAAAGAGATAGAAAGCAAATGGCTCTAGTTCTCAGCTGGAGCAAATGGGCTCACCTTAGAAAGCTCATGACATAATGTCTACCAAACAGCCCCTGCCTTGCTGAAGATTTCTAAATAAAGGCGAGAGCCAATGTGTCATCCTAGCACTGAACTGTTGCTTCCAAAACCTGGTCTCTGACCTTTGCCTTGTGGTAACTGAGTTGGGAGTGGGGAAGACATATAAGAGAAGAGCGGGCAGGGTGTATTGAACAAACATTATAGCTAAAGGTTACTAACATTATAGCTAACGGTTACTAAAAGAATTATTTATAATCGACATATTTTATATATGTTTGGTATAGAAGATGATATTTGGGAAAGTCTATACATTGCTCAAGGGCTAAATTAAGTTAATTGTCATGTGCGTTACCTTATCTACTGATTTTGCAGTAGGAACACAAAACTCTGCAATATGACATGCTGCTATGAAGTATAATCACTGCAATAAGGCAGATCCTGAGATTCTTGCTATCTAAATATAATGTTGTGACCTTTGACCAATATCTTCTTCAACCCCTGTTGTTGACCATCACTCTGCTCGCTGATTCTATTATTTTGACTTTTCTAATTCCAAAACTGTTGTGGTTTGAGTGAGAATGCCCGCCCCCCCCCCAAAGGCTCATATATTTTAACCCTTGATGCCCAATTGTTGGGCCCATTTAGGAAGGATTGGGAGGCATGGCTTTGTTGGGAAAGGATGTGTCAGTGGGGGGGCAGGCTTTGAAATTACAAAAGCCCACACCATTCTCAGTGTTGCTTGTTCACTGCTCATGCTTGTGCCTCAAGGTATAGGCTCTCAGATACTGCCAGTACCATTCTTGTCGGCCTACTGCCATGATCCCTCCTATGATAGTCACGGACTCACCCTCTGGAACTGTACGCCTCAACAAATTCTTCTGTAAGTTACCTTGACCATGACGTTTTATCACAGCAGTTGAAAAGTAATGAAGATAAAAAATAAATGGAATAGCACAATATTTGGTGCTCCCATCCCTGTACTTGGTGAAAATACCTTGTCACTTGCTTTTTAAAAAGTCACTTAGGTTCATTTTATTTATCAAAATGTAAGAAACACATCTACTACTTTATACTAAGATTTCCAAAAGTCCTATTTGGGATGATGAACTAAGGGAATCTAATTTCACACATGAGTGAAGGGCATCGTGAGACTCCCTCCTCACTGTTCCATGTTCAGACTTCACAGGCTATAACACAGCAGTAGGATGGCCCAGTGGCAAACTCCAGCTTTTCTTGTGTGGTTTGTTATAGAAGCTGACTCTGCAGAAGCCACAGTGAATGCATTCTCTGTGATCCTAGGAGTGTCAGGAAGAGACAAGTGGGGCTCTTTGCCAGCTGAGACTGTTCC
This sequence comes from Acomys minous, assembly GCF_964271855.1. Taxonomy (NCBI): domain Eukaryota; kingdom Metazoa; phylum Chordata; class Mammalia; order Rodentia; family Muridae; genus Acomys; species Acomys minous. The sequence continues at coordinate 35,639,109 of NC_140495.1, forward strand.
CTGCTGCTCAGTAGTGTGCAGAAGTACAAGCTAGGGAGCTAAACATCACCCCCACACAGAAAACCGTAACCCTGATATTTTCATATCAGAAAGTAATTTAACAAAAGGAACATACTTGACTGTTAGTCAAGACTTTAAGGGCTTGGGGTCTTATGAATCCAAATGGGTATACATTGTTAAGGTATGGACATGAAATCTTCCTCTAGCAAACAAATGTTTTTAAACAAATACAGCAAGCACCCTATATATAAGATGAAAAAGCTGTCACCTTGGGGTGGGAATAGGCTAGTGGATAATGTGTTGGCTTTGTAAGCAGAAGGATATAAACTTCATGCCCAGAGGACACTTAAAACAGCCATCAGGGTGGCATTTATTTGTAACTCCAGCACTGGAGAGGCAAAGAAAAGAGGATCCTTGGGGTTCACTGGCCAATCAGTCTAGCCTCATTCGTGAGCTCTAGGCCCATGAGAGTCTCTATGTAAAATGGAGGTGGATTGCGTTATAAAGATCACATCTGAGTTTGCCCTTTGTCCTCCCTGTCTCAGTCAGGGTTCTGTTGCTATAAAGAGACACCATGATCATGACAGCTCTTATAAAGGACAACATTTACTTAGCATCTGCTTACAGTTGCAGAGGTTTAGTCCATTGTCAGCATGGTGGGAAAATGGTGGCATGCAGGCAGACATGATGCTGGAGAAGGAGCTTGGAGTTCTGTATCCAGATCTGCAGGTAGTGGGAAGGGCAAGACACTGGGATTAGCTTGAGGTTTCAAGACCTCAAAGCCCAACCCTGGTGACACACTTCCTCTAAAAAGGCCACACCTCTTCCAAGGCTAGACTTCCTATTCTCTTTCAAGTAATGCCATTCTTGATGACCAAGTAGTCAAATATATGAGCCTCTGGGGGACACTCTTATTGAAACCATCATATATCATATTTTCCTTACCTTCACACACACACACACACACACACACACACACACACACACACACACACACACACACTACTAATTTGGCAAGTATGATATAGCCAAGATTCAACAGTTTTTAAAAGATTGCAAAATTATTTCCCTCTAACATCTAAATATTGGCTGTGATAATTCTGTATATTAGCTGGATACGAGAATTGCTCATCATAATTTTAGGATAATCATGTTTTTGGACAGGAAGTCTGTCAGTGAGGTCTTTTGACCAGAGGATGTTTTCAGACTATAGACACTACTGATAATCTGAAATGACTTGCAATTTGGAGTCTTTGTGTGGAATAAATGGTCACTCACTGTTACGCCCAGAATATTGTCTTTAATTCTTCTAGAGCCTTCACTGCCTGGCCCAGCCAAATAACGGATGTTAAGGATGCTTTGAGATGTTCCCAGTGTGGTGATTACTGAGCTCAGGGTCATCTGATTGGTGGCCACAGACACAAAGCTAATTTGACTTGATTTTGCTACTGATTAAAGAGCCAGGGATAAGGACAGCCATCATTATTAACCAGAAAACACATCTGGCATATTCAGGATGCTGGCTGGTAAGAGACTTGCCCTGGTGCCAGGGCTTGAGACCCACAGCCATCTTTGTAGTTTTTCTTTTATCACAATAACTTAATATTATCTTTTAAATAATTCTTTCTCTATACTCAAATGAATGTCTTCAGTTAAGCAAAAATGAAGAACTGCCATGTGCCAACTAGACATTTGGATGTTGTATTGTTATTTGCATTGGGAGGCTCTTGATAAAAACTTCATTATTTTATGCACTTCCTATTTGCCAGATAGAAAGGGAAGAAGGCCCCTTATTCTTATCTTTCTTTGATCTGTTACCAAAAATATCTGACTGTGGCAGTTTGTACTTTGGCTGAGAAAATGAAGAATTTAGGGTAGACTGAGAAGGACTACAAAGGTTGGTGGAAGGAGTAAGGAATAGTCCCATGCCTACTTCCCAGCTGCCTCATGTTTTCATATCAGAAAGAAATTTAACAAAAGGAACATACTAGTTAGTTTTTACTGTATATAAAAATGGCATGTAGACTTTCAAAAGAAGTAGACACATATCCATGTATCAATAACAGTTAAGAGGAGACCAGGAGTTTGAGACGCAATGGGGAGGAACACTAAAGGGGTTGGAGAAAGAAAGAGAATGCAACGGGGCAATGTAATCATATTCTAATACAAACGTTCATAAGGAATCACTATTATCACCAATGGTAAGTTCTTTATCTTCTTATTGCAAGCACTCCTTCTCTGTTCACTTTCCTGTAAATAAGCAAAGACTTTGGGGGAGGGCAATTGCAGCCCTCAGCTGGCCCTGACTACCTTGAGCAAAAAGGCTTGTCAGTCAAAAGTCAGTGGGACCACACTTAATGCCAGCAGCAGCTGTTTTGAAGACGCCCCAGTTACTTAAGAAAACTGCACAGGATTGTAACTGGTATCTCCAGCTTCTGAGGAGACAGGCCTAGTGGTTCACTCACTTCCTGCTGCCTGAGGATCTAGATGTAGAACCCTCAGCTCCCTCGCCAGCACCATGTCTGCCCTCCTGCCTGCCATGTTTCCCGCCATGATGATAATGGACTGACCCTCTGAACTGTAAGCCAGCCCCGGTTAAGTGTGTTCCCGTAAGACTTTCCGTGGTCATGGCGTCTCTCCATGGCAACAGACACCCCTAGTAAGACATTTCCCTCTTGTAAATGAGCAGTCTATTGAACATCCCTTAGCTGCTTCTTGGCAGTCAGCTGTCATTGCCCTGACTGTTGATGAAGGGTGGGGCCTGTCTCTTACACATGGATTATCAAGAGTTTGTAAAGGTAAGATGTCTTCAAACCTTGCCTCAAAGTGATAGTTCTCTCAAGATCAAACTAAATTGCATCTTAAAAGAATGTGTGTGTGTGTATGTGTGTGTGTGTGTGTGTGTGTGAGAGAGAGAGAGAGAGAGAGAGAGAGAGAGAGAGAGAGAGAGAGAGAGAGAGAGAGAGAGAGAGAGAAAGAGGGAGGGAGGGCGAGAGGGAAGGAGGGACGGGTGAGTCCCTACAAGAGTCACAAAAAGTTGGCTTTTTGTTTTGTTATTCTTTTTGTTTTTCTGAGACTTCTGTGGTGTTGTCACTGCCACTAAAATACACCCAAGACGTAAAAGGAAACTTTTATACTTTCCTTTGGAATCAAAGAGCTTAAAAATATATCAATATTGTTAAACAACAACCTATCACAGGTGTCATCTGCTTATGCTGTACAGATGCTACACTGAACATGCCACATTTGAATGGATTACTGTATCATTTCATTTTTACAAGTTTATGAAGCAGGTGTTATAGTCTTAGGTATTATAGAGCTGCCCAATAAGGAAACAAGATTTGGGCATGGCAAGATGGCTCAGAGGGTAAAGGTGTTTGCCACTAAACCTAAAAAATCTGAATTTTCCCTGGGTCCTACATGCTGGGAGTACAGAACCAACTCCTGCGTGTTATCCTCTGGCTTCCACATGTGCACTGTTACACATGCTTGTGTGCGCACACATGCATGCACACACACATGCCTAATACATGCACAATGACATAAAATAAAAGCATACTAGCTTGAGGCACAAATAATTTGAGCCATACCTCCCCAACTAATGATAGCAATTATTTAAACTGGGAAAATGATTGCAAACAAATCTTTGAAGGTATTGGAAAAATGACCAAAGACACACAATTACTCTTTAAAATAATTTTAAGACTAAATTTATTTTTAACCATAAATAAAGGTTGTGCATATTTAAGGAGCCCTGGGAGATGAGGTCCTCTATGGTGTCCACGTAAAGGTCACATAGGTTACGTGGGAACATCGTGTAACATGGAAGTTTGACCAAATATATCTGTCTTCTCAAACACTGATTGTATCTTCATGTTTAAACACTGAAAATCTTTTGAAACATACATAGCAAAGCTGCCCCATAATTGTGTATATTAAAGAGTACAGGCCCACCTCAAACTGGTTCACACCTTCAGCACTAGTACTGAAGTATGTGTGTGTGTGTGTGTGTGTGTGTGTATATAAGTGGTGTGTATTTGTGTGTGTGTATAAATTGTGTGTATTTGTGTGTGTGTATAAGTGGTGTGTATTTATGTGTGTGTGTATATAAGTGGTGTGTATTTATGTGTGTGCATGCATGCCCACAAAAGTGGGCATATTTTTATAAGGTAACCTTATGCTTGCTGGTATGAAACAGTATGTTGTATTATTTCTGCAGGTTTTTGTAGGACTGTCATTCTCTGGGCTATTACCAACCTGCCCTTTTCATCTCAGGGCCAGCTCCCAGGCAAAGTAAGATCAGCTCCTACCCACTAAGCCTGTTGACGTTATAGCCTCATGAACTATAGTAACTAGCCTATAGAGCCTATAGTAACTAAATGAAGCATTTTAGAAGAGGAAAGTAATGAAGTAGAATAGGATGTGAGAGAAATTCGAGGTCCAATGTAAAGACTGATAAGCATGCCCTGAGCCCCAGAGCATGGGAAACATTGGAAGAGATAAGGACCAAAAGACCTTAAGGCGGATGAACTTACCAGTGAGGTACAAACCAAGCCATTTACTAACCATGGGATGGGGAGTGGTAATGTAACAAAGGGGGGGAATATACTACACTAGGCAAAACAACAAGGGAAGATTGCATAGATGTAGAGTAAAAATACTCCAAATTTTTTCAAGCATCATGTTTAATCGAATAGTATCAACCTAACAGTAGCTAATTAATCTGTGATGGCTAAAGTTAGATTAGTGCTATACTCTGGGCAGTATTGACTTTGAAATGCTGGAAATACAGGTGTTCTGACCTGGAAAGTGGTTATACCTGTGTGTACGTGTGTATGTGTGTGTGTGTGTGTGTATGTGTGTGTTTTGTTTGTGTATGCATGTATATATATTCATATATGTATGTGTTACCTTTATGTGTATGTTACATTTGAGCTTGTATATGTATGTGTATTTTTGTGCATGTGTGTACACATATATGCATGCTATATTGTGTGCATGTGTATACATGTATGCATACATCACAATTGTATGTGCATATATATGTTGAGATGTATATCTTGGGCTTCTGTACTTCTTGAATTTTTAATCTCAGTAAATATCCAAGAAACTGAAGTATATTGTCTGGATTGATCTAGAGTTACAAAGGAAAAACTGTTTCAAGTAGTTCATAGAGGAGAAATAATTTCTTTTTACTGAGAAGAAGGTGAGGTGATTAAATGTGAAAAAGAAGACACTGGGAAAAAATGACGTCAGGAGGTGAATGAAACATTGTTGTTGGGCCAGGGGCTTTGCGTTTTTAAATAAGGAAACTATGGAAATGAATCATGAAGACTTTCAGCAAGATATGCTATTCCACAGATAGGCAATGCCATATTCCACTGTACAACCCAAACGAAAACCCACCAAACCCTAGGAATCCTTAAGATTCCAATAGTTGGTTTGGAAGTCTGACTGAAACACTGTAGTTTTTGGAAAAGGGAATGGCAAGCGGTTTTATTTTATTTTATTTTTTGTGTGTGCTTGCTTGAAGAATTTAATTTCATAAATATAATCCCAGGGAATATTTAGAAGGCTGTGCCAAACTGGTTGGAGGATATTTTCAAACCCAGGTGTGAGTAAGAACTAGCGAAAAGCCAAGAATCTCAAACAGCCACTCCGCCAGTAGTGTGCGGCGGCTGGGAGCAGTCTCTCAGAAATTCATCTTCCTTCTTTGGAGACTTGGCATTCTTGAGTAGTGATGGGTGATGCTTGTTAAAGCCAAACAGACACAAGGAATCTGAGGGGGATTTAACATTTTTTTTTTCTGGAAAGTCTTACTATTCAAATTTTTTTTCTGACAGGACAAGGTCATGCAGCACAAAACAGAATGGGAAACTTTTTGTACCAAAATTACACTTTTCAAGGAGGCAAATGTAGCACATCAACTCAAGTCCGAAGCTCTGCTTGTTGGGGGCCGCACAGCTGCAAGGAGTGTGTGTGTAGAGCTGGCTTCGTGTCTCGCCTCTGAATCTGAACCTGCTGTGACTCCAGGTCTGGCTACGTGAGATGCCTCGTGTCTACCTCCACCCCCTCCCCTCCCCCACCCCCTGAGTATAGCCCTTGGACCCTTCCTGTTGATTCATCTGTTCATGTCCTCATTCATAACATTTATTTTCATTCCAGAATGTTCCGCAGTACCTACACTGTCTGATATATTCGATTATTTGTGTTCACAACCTCTCCTGAGAGAAGATGCCCTCCTTCCTTAAGCCTTTTCTGAGCTTGTGAAATCTCCTGAGTATGCTCTGTATATCTCACTGATGTACTTCTCGCTTCTCTTCTAAACTACAAGTTCACTAAAGGTAGGGATTGGTTTCAGTTACAAATAGTCCAATAGACACCTGTACACAAGCAAAGGAATCAACTTCCGAAAACACAAAATGGAGAAGGCCCAACTATAGCCAACATTGCATTTTCTTCTACACTTTTTGAAAGGAAACTTCCCAAAACCACATAAATGAGAGGCTGAACTCAGCCTCTTTGTTTCTCCTTAACCCCTCTTGGACGCTGATACTCAAATTAGCTATATAATTCGATCGCATCAATCCTTTCTGGTTTCACTCAGTACACTTGTTTTCCTATTTTTGCCATTCAGCCCTAGGATCAGCAAGTCCATTCACATAAATAAGATGGCAGGAATGTTATTAGGAATAATGTTTTGGAAGTAAATGTTTCCTGAGGAGATCGCTTTGCCCTGGATTAGTAAGTGAATCAGCAAGCGAATGCTGCTTGTAGCTGTGTTGCTAATAACCACAATCTCAAATTCTTCATACACAGGACAGATTTTTATTGCTATTTCCATATGTCCTGGCCAAATTCCTTTTTTGCTCCCTCACAATAATTTCCACCAAGTTCTGGAAAGTTAACAGGTATGAACTGAGTCGAAAGTGCGGTTTCCCTAGGCTTCGGTGCCACTACTTTTTGCTCAGTGGGACACCACTTTCAATTCCAAGGATCAAGGTCATGAATCATTTTTTTAAAATCATTTTTTCCCCAAAAGAAATAGTAGTTCATCTGAGAAGGCTAACATCCTCTGGGTAAGATTAAAAAGCAACAACCACACTGATTAATATCAGGCATAGTGAAGGAGACACCTTTAGCAAAGCAAAGCATAGGCTGAGGAGCCTTCTTGGACCTGACAGGCTCCTGGAAGAAAACGGTGAAACAGAAGCCGGTGGAAACATCTCAAGAAGCACCAGCCAGAGCCGGTGATCTGGAAATAAGGGCAGGCACAAAGAGCTGTCACTTTCTGATGTTCCAAATCATGCTTGCTGGACAGGCACACCGAGACAGGTCTCGGGTCTTTTGGACAACAGCCTGCTTGCTAAGAAACCCGAATCACAGCGATTCTGACCTGGTGCCTTTGCACAGCGCCGTTTCTTTTCTAGGCTCTGGAAGGTATTGATTCTGATTCTGGTGGGTGGTAAATATTGCTGCTTTTAAATTAAAGTCAATTCTACGAGTGAATGGGGGTGGATTTAGAAATGAAAGAGGCGTGGGAGAGTTATATCAAGCACGGGGGCGAGGAGGAACAGTTGGTACCATTCCAGAGTGGAGGGTTATTTTCTATATGTGATTGTTTGCTTTTTTTCTCTCTTGCAATCAACTCAAAGGCTTTTCAGTATGTAAAAGCAAAATGTAGAGGCATTGTATTCTTCAGTCTGGGTAAAGTTATACTAATTAATAAACTCATTCATTCATTCATTCATTCATTCATTTGTTCAATGGGTTTCCTAGTTATTAGCAGACAAAAAAGTTTGTCCTTTGGTTTCCTTAAAAAAACAAAACAAAACATTAACACTTTAAAAAAAGTTGTGTTTATTTTTATGTATATGGATATTTGTCTGGATTTATATCTGTGTACTATTTGTATACCCGGTGCCTGTAGAGTTACAGTTTGAGTTACCACGTGGGTGCTGGGAATTGAACCTGGGTCTTCTGGAAGAGTAGCCATTGCTCTTAACGACTCTTCAGTTTTTTTCTAGTGTTCTCCCACCCCCACCCCATTTTGACTTCTGTTTACTATTTTTTTTTTTAAATGCAGCAATAAGAAAGTGGAGCTTCACTTAATTCCGCTCATTGTTCTCTTTATTACCATTTCTCGACTAATTTCATCTTTGTTTTTTCTCATGCAACTTTTCTCTTTTCCATAGGCTGTCAATATAAAATTAACACTATTTACACAATGAAGGATACAAAACATGTAATATATAATATGTTGGCGTATGGTCTGGTGCTTTGTGGTTGTTAATTCCTTACCCCCCTCCTCTGAGATTCTTACTTTAGACTGTCATGTACCCCAACTATTGTCATTTAACCTTGCCTCCCTGTTTGACAAATAAAGAAAGCTTATCCCTGGGCTGGGCTGGAGGAAGGTTGGTGTGGTGAAGGTTCCTGAGCTTTGGCACAGGTTGGATCTTGGGAAGGAGAGCACACAGATACTGGAGGAGGAAGGAGAAATCACCATGGAGTAGAAGAGAGCAATGTAAGCCCAGAGGAGGAACTCTAAAGTTCCACGTGGAAAACCACAGCACAGATGAACAGCCTTAGCAAGTATTTTGGGATTATGGATAAGAGGTAGCCCAAATCAAAATTGTTAGAACAGGTGGTATGAGACAGAAGATGAGGGATAGTGGAAGGTAGTTTAGGGGGTTAATATCTGCTCAGCCCCAAGCAAAATAAGGCTTATTCTATAAGATACAGTAAGTGTCTGTGTCTTTTTTTTATTATTATGATAGCAGGTTAGATATTACCACTGTAATAACTACAAGCCTAATAATAAACATTATGCCATACCATTAAATTATCAGCAACAATGATGTGTGTTTGGCACAAGTTTATAACAAATAGGGTAAAATTAGATTGATGTGCGTGGAGTCTGGAGGGATGGGCCAGGAGCATAAGTGCTTGCTCCACATCATGAGCGTCCAAGTACAGATCTGAGGATCCACATGACATGTGAAGCATTCCAGTAAACCACTGTAACTCCAGGTCAAAAGGAAGTGGGGACAGAAGGATGTCGCCTGCTGTTGGCTTCTAGTCTAGCCATAGAAACAGAGGCCTGGGTTCAAGGAGAGACCCTGCCCCCAAATGGTAGAGGAAAACACCCAAAGCCATCTTACTGGCCTCTTCACGTGCACATGCGTGTATATTCTTCCACACATATATGTGTGTGTTGAGCGACAAAAAGAAAAACTAAATATCTGGCTATCTTTATAAAGTTTTCTACGGCATATACGTATCAAGATCATTAGTCTCCCTTATAATTTATAGGAATCTAAAGTATAAAAGATTCCGATTTCTACCTGGAAATCACATAAATATTATTATTTGGTGGTTATCAATATAAAGGTTAATATATTTTGTGCTTCCTATATGCCAAGTATTATGAATAAATTAAAGTTAATTAATAGGATTCTAATGGGGGAAGAATTGTTCATAATACTTGTTTCTTCTCTTTCTGAGACAAGATCTTATGGGCCTTGAACTCAGTATGTAGACAAGGGTGACCTTGAACTTCTGGTCCTTCTGTCTCACTTCCCGAGTTCTGGAAATACAGATGTGCACCAGCACTCTTGGTCTATGTAGCACCGGGGAGCTGCATGTGTGGCAGGTCTGTATTTTACCACCCAAGCTATATTCCCAGACCATTAACCCTATTTCCTACTTGGAGAAACTGAGGCTCAGGCGGTTTAAATCACTGGCCAGAGTGCCACAGGCAAAAAACAACTTTGCATTAAGTGTAGACTGGCCAGTGCAGCACTGAGCTCTTAGCTCCCACACCGCACGGCATGGATTCGAGGTTTCACACTGGTATGTAGGGAGAGTGTGATTTGCAAGAGCCTAAGCGAGTTGTCACCAGTTTGTCAGTAGGACCTCAGGGCGGAGAGAGGCATTTTGTACGTTACCACAGAGAAGTGTAGGAACACAGACTTGTCACCCTGTTCTTGACTCTTGCCACAATAGTTATTTAGGAATTTCACCATTTCCTTCTTTGGCAAGTGGGCCACGATTATTTTTCATACTTACAATTCAAAGTCCCCACAGGAATGGTTTGAGGAGGTTTTTCTTTTTCCCTGGTACATAGCCAGACAGCTGACAGGAAATGCTAGAAGGAAGCCTAAGAATTTGAAGAAAGAGTTGCCAAACTTACCTAGCATTTTTCCGTTTAATTCATTCTTTCTCTGCAACTCTTTCTCTCTCTCTCTTGCAATCCCATCTGACCCAAGAGCATTAAGCACCGTGGTCTTACCCAGAATTATATCACTAATTACATGTATTTTGCCACAACATAAATTCTCTTCTCCCCCTTTCTGCTTCATCATTTGTTTCTTAATTTTTTTCTATATCCTCTTTCCTTAGGTCTTAATGGGGGATTCTTTTCTGTTTCTATTTTTTTTTTAAATATCCCTTAGAACTATCATCATAATCAAATTCACAATTTATCACAGACAACTTCTTTCTGTATTTCTCTGAGGAAGCAAAGAAAAACTCAAAACAAGACCAAGCAAAATATATGTTGACTACAGTGAAAATATCCTGGCCATATTTTCTTATGCATGTCAGATGTGACTCTGAGTCAGCAGCTGAACCAGAAGAGATAATTGGGCAGCTAAGTAGTGGTCATGATAAAGAGTTGTGCAGGGACTCCTTGCCGTAGAATGAACTCATTTGTGATGTGGATGGAAAATGAAAATCACAGCCACCGCAGACCGTGATGTGGGCTGGACAGGAGCTGGCGGCAGCTTCTGCTGTGTGCGTGCTCCTCTGCCACAGTGGACAGTCATGTCTGTGAACCATGCCTCTCCCTCACTCTACCACTGGAGACCTCAGTTCAACTTTGTTCTTCTGCAGCTGAGTGCCCTCAGCTCCATTTGCGCCGTGGTGTCATCGCCTCTCTGTTCTCCCTCATCGCGTCATTTGACAATCCCTCCAACTAACTTAATGTTCTCTGTTCTTAAGCATCAAGGAGAAGACAGCGGCAGCAAATCCCTGCACGTGAAAGGTGAAGTAGGACAGGCTGCTGAGTGCTGCTGACAGCTGCACTAGTGGGTGTGCCGTGCTTGGAGAGAAGCCATATAGGCAGAGCCCTCCGAACGGAGAGCAGCGCTGGACTCAGGCAGCAACCCTTCCGTGGGTTTTACGCCATATCCCAGAGGACGTCTAGATTCTTTATTATTATTATTATTATTATTATTATTATTATTATTATTATTATTATTATTATTATTTCAAAGAATCATATTTTGTTGGGGTTCTTTTCAAAGGATCCTGAAGAGAACATTGTGTTCTGCCACTTCTATTTGAAGCTAGTCTAGATGGTCGTTCACACACTTTATAAAGATTTAGCCATGGTTATACGGCTTCAGGTGGAGATGTGAAAATCTCCCTCCCCGCCGCCCCGCCCCCTGCCCCGCCCATCCCCTCCCTCTCTCTCTCCCTCCCTCTCCCTCCCCCGCCCTTCTCTCTGAGCCCAGGCCACAGATTCCATCTGAGCACACACATAACACAAGGCGTCACTGCTGTGGAATGAACGCTTTTATGATGTGGATGGGAAATGGGAATCCCGGCCTGTTTTTAACTTCAGAATATTTTTGCTTATTTCAGTTTTTTTTTTTTTTTTTTACTTAAATACTACTTAAATGCAAAAACACAAGCAGATTTCTTCCCCACAGCATACCTCATTTCATACTCAGCCATTTTATGGTTAAATCGCCTCTACTTAGTGGTATCATGTTCCTGGAAAAGAACTTTGGGCTTAATAATTTTGGGTCATGTACCTGATCATCTTTTTACCATGGTCAGGTCACTAGTTTGAAATCAAGTGCTCAGAATAAAAATTTGCCCATTTGACTTATTTATAATCCCTCCCCTTTCCCTAAAAGGACTCTTTGTGGTCACTACTGATTTTCATGAGGGAAATAGACTTCCTAGCATTGTTTAGTTCCTCCTAAAGGATCCTGCATGTGCTTAAAGAGCTATATTTAGGCATGGCTCAGGCAACATCTGGGTAGCTGGGAAACCATCTGCCTAACAGCACAGGAGAAACTTGGTTCAAACACGGCATACTGGCTGAGAAAGAGCCTGGCACTTTGTTCTGAAGTCAAAGGGAAATCAATGTGGGAGGTAATTATCCAATTTGGGATATTTGCTTAGTTAAAAGAGTTACTGTGGTAATAAAAGCATGATGAGGTCGGGATCCATGGGGCCACTGTTCATTTTTGCCTCTCTCTCTCCCAAGAGACGTCTCCAGATGCAAGATGGCTTTAGTTGAGACAGCACTTGACCCTTGGCATCGACTCTGTTAGCAAGTGGGCATTTGCTTCCAGAAAACACTGAACCCAATACTGGTGTGACACTAGGAAAGGAAGTGCCGTATGGGAATTACATGCTGTTCTGCCGTTCTTGGCATGGGTTTTGATGTCGTATTCTCATTTAATCATTATATTTTTATTGGAAAAGAGATAAGAGAGTAGGAACGACTTTATTATTTATTTATTGTTTTAGAAACAACTGTCTTGTGATGTAGTTCAGGATGACATCAAAGTCATGGTGATCCTCCTGCCTCAAATTCTCCCTCTCTCTCTCTCTCTCTCTCTCTCTCTCTCTCTCTCTTTCTCTTAAGAACCAGAAATAAGTTTTATTGCTATTGATCTAGGCAAACAATTTTGGAATTTTGTTAAAAATGCACTCTCTACTGCGTTGCATTTGGTAAAAATGAAATAGGAATGCTGTGTCTTCACAGGCTTATTGATATTTTTAAATTGTTCACTTTATGCCTTGATTGTACCCCCTCCCTCATTGCCTCCCAATTCCACCCTCTGTCCCTCGTACCCTCAGAAAGTGGAGCCCTCCTCCCGTAACATCTGATCTCAGCCCATCTAGTCACACTTGGACTGCTTGTGTTCCCTGCGGTCTGGCGAGGCCGCCCTACCAGGGGGAAGTTATCAATATGTGGGGGGGGGGGGTCAGAGTCCAGGTCCAAAGTAGTCCTTACTCCGCATATTATGGAGCCCACAAGGAAACTGTGCTGCCCATCAACTACATCTGAGCAGGGGGTCTAGGTCCTCACCTTGGTTGGTGTACCAGCCTCTATAGCAACCTCTTCTCCACCCAGACTTGTTGGTTCTATTGGTCTCCTTGTGGAGCTCCTGACACCTCCAGGTTCTTCTATTCCCTAACTCTTCAAAAAGACTACCTGTGCTCTACCCCCAAGTTTGGATGTGTGCTTCAGCATCTAAAACAACTCTGAGAATCCACCTTACACCTATGAGAGTGGCTAAGATAAGAAACTCGAGTGACAGCATATGCTGGTGAGGACATGGAGAAAGGGGGAACACTCCTCCATTGCTGGAAGGAGTACAAACTTGTACAACTACTTTGGAAACCAATTTGGCCTTTCTCAGAAAATTGAGAATAGTGCTACCTTAAGACCCAGCCACACCAGTCCTGGACATTTACCTGAAAGATGCTCCACCATACAACAAAGGCATCTGCTCAACAATGTTCATAGCACCCTTATTTGTAATAGCCAGAATCTGGAAACAACCTAGATGTCCCTCAACCAAAGAATGGCTAAAAAAAAATTTGTGGTATATTTAGAAACAAGGAAATCTTGAAAATTTCAGGCAAAAGGATGGAACTAGAAATGATCATCCTGAGTGAGGTAACCCAGACCTAGAAATACATGCATAGTATATATGCACTTATAAGCAGATATTAGCCAAATAATACAGGATAATCACACTATAATACACAGACCTAAAGAAGCTAAATAACAAGGAGGATCCTGGGGAAAATGCTTAAATATCGATAAGAAGGACAAATAGACTAGACACTGGAAGCAGTTGAAGGGAAGGAACAGGAAAGGAGCCTACCAACAGGAAAGACTCCACCCAGCAGGAGACCCAAGCAGATGTAGAGACACAAAGATTTTCAAAAGGTATTTAGGAAGGAAGGTTAAAAGAAAACAATTATTTGTGCCTTAAAACTAAATTATATTGTGAATTAGAAGCAACCAACTCAGATGCCAGGGAGGTCAGAAATTAACCTGGGCTTTATAACATATTTTCAACTTAGTATACTAGTTAAAAATGATGGATGAAATTAGCTCTCTACTGTGGCCTTTCAAAGACTCCTACTTTCTCCAACCTAACTGAAGCTCTTGTAGTGTCCTAGACAAATTATATGAGTTCACTGGGCTGTTACAAAAAGAATCCTGAGCTTGGTGGCTTGAAACACTTCCTACTCACAGTTCTGAGAGGTAGAAGTTCAAGGTTTGTGCATGATTTTTCTGAAGGCTCTAGGAGAAAAGTATTCCTATTTCTTCCAGCTCCTGGTGACTCCAAGTGTTCTGTGGCTTGTGGCAGCATCACTCTGATCAACTCTTGCTTTTTGTGGCTTTTCTTTCTTTTATATGTTATTGAGGAAATGCTTGTTCTGGTCTCATAATAAAGAAGTATTAAACTTTTTAAAACTTTAATATGTCTCAGCAATTTGTTTCTGTCTTTGCTCAGTGACAAATCAAGGAAAGAACAGACATATAACACTTGGAGAACAAAAGAGCGTTTAAACGTTTAACAGGTTACAGCAAGGGAGGCTGCCCAGTGTTTCTGTAAGGGATGCTGTCCAGGGTTGCTGCAAGAGATGCTGTCTAGAGTGCTGCAAGGGAAGCTGCTCAGAGTTACTTCATGGGATGCTGTCTTCATTGAAAAATAACTTTGTAATTCTCTTTGAAGGAAGCCTAAGAACTTAGTGACACAGGTCCTCCTTTTCCACATGAAAACAGTCAAAGTTTGTCACATCAAAGCAGCACAAAAGGTCACCCTTAGAAACAAAGACAACACTTAAGTTATTTTGGAGTCTAAATAGGGTCTATTTTTGAATTCCAAACTCTCTTATTATGGTCATGGAGACTTCCTGTCACTGAGGTTAAGACAATGGGTTTTCTCATAAGCTGTGGAACTGCTCACTGTCCCTGTGGAAAACAGGCAGATCCAGCTGCTCTTCTCCTCTGATGGTAATGTGCTGTATTCTGCTCAAGCAAAAGATTTCTCCTTCCACGTGACACAGAAAGAATTTTTTCCCCCTGCACACTCAAATGCAACCAAAGCAATGAATAAACTGTGGCTTTCCAAACTCTTATCAGCCATATGCAAATCACCCAGGGCAGAAATGCCATAGACGCATCTTCTTTTGTGATTATTGTTCAGCTCCTTGAAGATGAGAATTAGTCAGCTTTGAATCCTTGTATGAGAAAGGGAGGAAGGGAGGAAGGAAAGGACGGATGCAGGCGGGGGGGGGGAGAGACAGAGAGACAGAGAGAGAGAGAGAGAGACAGAGGGATAAAGAGAGAACATGTCCGTCCTTTGGTGGTACTATATAAGGGGGCAGATCCTCTCTGATGGGCCCCATACCCTTTATCTTCATCTAACTCTCATTTATCTCTCAGTGTTTCCAGGTATTATCACCTTGGGGACAAGAACTTCAATATGAGTGTCTCTGCTACACTACCTTATTCCCCTCATCTCTCCATATAAACTCCAAAATACAACAGTCAAGCAAAGATATCATCATATTTAAACCCTATAAAATTTATATAAGTCACCAAACTTTATCTCAAATATTCTAGTGGTTTTTTTTTTTTCCTATGGAGAAAATACTCATTCAGCCAGGGATCTAGAGGATTGGCAGAGTAGACATTAAAGAAATGTAAATTTAAACCATACTGAGATTTTAATTCTTGCCTGCTAGAATGACTACTATAGGTAGATTTATTATTATTATTATTATTATTATTATTATTATTATTATTATTGTTAAAATGAAGCAGGAGAGGCCTGTAACTTTTGATCAAAACAAAGGTCCAGAGTTTCTATGTCAAAGGTTTCAACTGATGTTAGAGAGACTTGAGATAACTGACTAAGAAAGTCTTGTGTTCACGTGAACAATTAACAGGAGTTTGCATGTTTGAAGTACTTAAAATAAATTGGTATTGCTTTCAAATTTCTTTAACGATACTGGAAGATATGTCTTTCCAGATGCTGGAACCTTTCTGTGGACCAAGCAGAACAGAGCCCAGTGCCCCACCCTCACTCATGTCCACACAGTGGTTCACTGTTAAAGGAGAAATAATAGAATTTCAAATTATACTAATTTGTATAAAATAAAAAGACACGTCTGAAAAACTTTTTGGGGTGAAAATTAGCACTAATTTAATATAAAGTTCCAGCTAACATAGTATTTTATTTTTATTAGTGAGTACTGTATTGATTTGTAAAAGTTTTGTAATATAGTAAAGACATTCCCCTACTCGAAATTGTAATTTGTGGTTTCTCATGCTGTACTGTGGGCTGGTTGTGTTAACTGGAAAAAAACATCATGTAAGTGTTGCAGTACTCTTAAACAGGATAAAAATTATAATGTAACAAATGACAACAAATCCTGTGGGAAGTGTGGGGAAGAGGAGCCCCTTTCCTCTGACGGTGAGACTCAAAACTGGGGCAGCCACAAGGGAAGTTAGTATGAATATTCCTGAAAAACAAAAATTGGAGTTGCAGTGTGTTCTAGCTATATTATTCCTGGGTGTATGTGGAAGGACTCTGTAAGCACAGCATGGAGATCTATGTGTATATATATGTGTGTGTATATATATATATATATGCTATTGTAAACAGAATATCCCAGAAAATGAAATCAACATATGTTTACAGCTACAAATAAATGGCAAAAAATCCTGGATGTACATGTACAATGAAGTTTTATTTAGGAGTAAAAGAAAACAATATTATATTGTTTGCTGGAAAATGGATGGAACGAAATGATTATCACATTAAGTGAAATGAACCAGGTTCAGAAAGATAAATACATATCGCATATTTCCTCTTCATATGGGAACATATATGGGGAACTATGTAGATGATATTAAAAGAAAAAAAGTGGGTAATGGGGAAAAGAAAGGCAACACAGTGTACATTTATTTTAATAGACAAAATCTGGAGTTAAATGGAGTAAATCTCTATGATATGTCAGCAATAAGGGAAAGGGGATGGGGGGTTATGGAGAGAAAAGTGTGGTGGGTGAACCTTATAGAAGTACAATGACATATATGTGTGCATGCTTATGTGTGTTTATATGTGTGTATATATGTATATATGTGCACATAATGTCATAATGCAACTTACAGTAACGAAAAAAATAAAACAGTTGTGCTTTTCACCCAAAGAGAGGAAAGGCAGAAATAACAATGGATTTTTGTAGAGATAGGCATGTGCTAGCCTCTGAATTTATGCATAGATTTTCCAATAAGGTGTGAAGAATTTGAACACGTGATTAAATGTAGAGAGCTCACGTGGAGACACGATCCTGACTGACCCAGGTGGACTCAACCCAATCACACATGCTATTGAAGACGAGTGGGCCAAAGAGATGCACCCTTCCAGAAACTTCTCACCCTGCTCACACTGACAGTGTGGGAAGAGGAAGCCTGGATGTTGGAAGTTGTGCTTGTGTCAGCCAGCAAAGAAATTGCATCACTGCCTGTAAGATGTAATGACAAACTGAAAACCACAGGCACCTCACACCTTCAGAATGCTACACAGCCTGCCAGAAGCACCGTGGCATTAGTTCAGTGAGATCTACATTGGGCTTTCAATCCTAGACCTTTGGGGCAGTTCATGTATGTGTTTCTCAGTCACTGTGTCTGCATGAATGTTTTATGATGCAATGGGTAACTAGTACATTTAGCTGAGAACTAAAAATCATAGTCTCTAAATTCTAACTCTCACTGAAACATGGCAAAATTCTTCACGTTGAGCCAAGGATCATAGATGACCTTTATTTTGACAACCACTCTAGAATAACCAATGGTATTTTAAGAACATTGTGGGGCAATGGTCTCGGAGAACAATTTTTATCACCTTGATAAGCTATGGCTTATCACCTACAGTCAGGAGACATTTTAATGAAAGGATGGATTGGTAAAGTAGACGGGCCATATTCAATGACAGGACATATTCTAGAATAGTCAAGCACACAGAAATGCAATCCCATAGGTCTTCAGCAACAACATTCCTCATCAGAGAAATCAGTGTTATAGTTTTATAACTTAACTATAAATTATGTTTACACGTGTTCATCTTTCTTTTATTCCCCTTTCACCTTCCCTTCATGATGAAGACATCAAGTTCAAACTCAGAGCTAGCCCAGCAGTTGTACCATTGTTTCATTTACCTGGGAGCAAAGACAAGCTACCTGAAGAGAATTCATTTTTTTATACAATGCACAGCTCTCATATATTTTTTCTAAATTCAAATAAAGGCAAAATGACGCCAGACATGAAACATATCCTAATAAAGATCTTCTAATTAATACTTTAGGCTATACTTCATCAAGAAACACTTCTGCTTTTGAACAAGAAAAGAAGGAAGCTAGATCACTGTGCGAGATTGTTTTTATAACCTAAGGCGCGTTACTTGCAACACATGAAAAATTAAAATAACATTTGTTGCACATTCATAATTAGTTTCCCACCAGGAAAGTCTGAAATCTAGTGGATGCAAAAATACCCTTGCTGTCTTGGACACGTTGAATCTTTTTAAACACTTATGATTGATACATGTGCACATATGTGTGTGTGTATTGGCATGTCACAGCACACATGTGGAGGTCACAGACTATTTTGGGGAGGTCAGTTCCTGTCTTCCACAGTTATAACATAAAAAGACAAAACTTAGGTTGTTAGGGTTTTTTGGCCGTTACCTTTACCCACAGAGCCATTCCACTGACCCCACATTGCAGCCAGAACTTTATCTGTCATCCATGAAATGGGATTAACTCAGCTTTACATATGTGACTCACGGGAGATATATCATGTATTGAAGTAGGGGATTTTTTTTTATCAAACATAAGATATATGACACACCAAAACATATTTATCACTTAAACAAGATTTCTTTTTTGTTTGTTTGCTTAACTTTTAGTGAAAAAAATTATTGTATCAATTCATGAAAACAATATATTTTAAATTTTTGACTTTTCTTTCCTTGTAGAGGAGTGCTTCAAAGAATCTCTTTCCTTATTATAAAGAAGTCAGATGAAATGCAGAAATTATTTATTGAAATGTGCAATGTTCCTTGTGGAATAAAATATTTTTCATGAAAATGTGGGTAAGTCAGTCCAATTTCTTTGTTGTTTGGCAGTTATACAGAAGAATAGCGTAATACTGAGAACTACACTAATTACACTACTTGACAGTTTGCCTATAAGATGAATACTCCTTGTATTCTACATTGAAAATCAGAAGAAGTCCTTACTAGCCAGCCTTTTCACTTTGGAGAGTGACCTAATCTGGCAAGAAGCACATAATAATGTTGTTAGTTTTTACACTTTCAGGAACTGAAATCATAAAGAATAAATTGTGTGTATGATGTTCACTTAAATTAGTGTTGTGTCATTCACATGTTTGAACACAGTTACAGTGTGCTTCTCCTTGTTGTGCAAATATGCCATGTTTTGTTTATTCTCTCTACTGTGGATAGGCATTTGGCTAGTTTCCTGGGGGAACTATTGCCAGTGGGGCTCCTATGAGCATTCCAGCACTGTAAGTGCTTACCATATGTTCATGTCTGTTGATCATAAGGCTTGCAAATGTTCAGTTTGGTAGACAGTGCCAAAAAAGAGCTTTCTAGCCAATTAACATGCCCCCGACAGGGTCTGCATGTGCCAGAGTTCTGCTTTTCCTCAGCACCTGCTGTCTTCCCATTGTTTCAGCTACTCACTCTTACTTTTTTCAGTTACCTGGCATTATAAAAGGGTTTCCTGCATTCCCTTGATGACTCATGAGAATGAACAGTCTTATACTCATGATTTCTCATTTGCATACTCTGTTTCATGCAGTATGTTATAAAGGTTTTATTCACTTTCCCATTTGGTTGCCTTTTTCTTAAAATTTTGTAAAAATTGAGTGAACTCAGCAGAAGTGGGTCAAGCACAGGCCATAATTCCCATTTTCCATCATTGTGAGGAGGTTTGTGGGCATCTGAGCAGCTTTCAGCTTGGAGCTCTCTCAGCCCGCTGGCCACCTGCCTGGCCCAGCTGGGACACAGAGAGAAAACCCAGCAGAGGTGAGCTGGGAGCTGGCTCCAACCCCCCTTGTCCACCAAACCAAGGAGACCTGTGGGAGCCCTAGCAAGTAGACTTCAGGTTGGAACTTTCTTTGCCTGCTCCCAACCTGCCTGGCCCACCTGGGACACAAACAGCAACCCCATTGGAGGGACCACCAGGGAAGCTAATACCACAGATAACGAGATGGCTAGATGTCAGTATAAGAACACAAGCAACAAAACTCAGAGACATATGATATCACAGGGAACCAGAGGCCCTATTGCAGCAAGCCCTGGAGATACTAATACCCCTGAAGCCCAAGAAAAAGATTTTAAATGTGAGGTTATGAAAATGATAGAGGTCTTGAAGGAAGAAAATAAATCTCTCAAAGAGATACAGGAAAATACATTCAAACAGATGGAGGAATTGAATAAATCTTTTAAAGAATTGCAGGAAAATACAGTCAAATGGAAGAAAGAAATGAATAACACAATTCAAGACAAAAAATATAATTAGAAGCAACTAAGAAAACATAATCTGAGGCAATCTTGGATTTGGAAAACCTACGGAAGAGAATAGGAATGACAGACACAAGTACCACCAACAGAGTACCAGAGATGGAAGAGAGACTTTCAAATGCAGAAGATACGGTTGGAGTTGATACATCAGTCAAAGAAAGTGTTAAAACTAAGAATTTCCTGACACAAAACATCCAAGAAATCTGGGACAGTGTACAAAGACAAACCTAAAAGTAATAGGAATATAAGAAGGAGAAGACTCTAAGCTCCACAGCCGAGAAAATATGTTCAACAAAATCATAGAAGAAAACTTCCCTAACCTAAGGAAAGAGATGCCTATAAACATACAAAAAGCTGATTGGGCCAGAAAAGAAAATCCTCTCATTACATGATAAACAAAACATTAAATGTACAGAATGAAGAAAGAATGTTAAAAGCTGCAAAGGGAAAAAAAAAAGGCCAAATCACATATAAAGGCAAACCTATCAACAAAGTAGAAGAGGAAACCCAGAGAGATATGAGGGGGGAGAGAAGACATGAGGGGAGTGGGGACAGGAGAACAAAAGGCCTGTAGAGAAAAGAGAAACTGTGGGAAGGGGCATCTCTGTGATAGTTCGGAGCCCTAAGTCATGGTATGTTGCTAGGGGAATATGCGAGGGACTCTAGCTGACTCTTAGTTGCATGGGTCATAGAGACTGAAGAGGACAACTTCTAACTAGACAAGTCTCCTAGTAGAGGGAGGGGAACACCAACACACCCACAGAAACTTTGACCCAAAATCCACCTTGCCTACAAGATGTGCAGGGATAAATACAGAACAGAGATAGCTGAGATTGAGGGAAGGTCTAACCAATGCTTGGCCTAACCCAAGGCCCACCTCATGGGAGAGAAATAACCCCTGACATTATTAATAACACTCTGCTATGCTCACAGACAAGAGTGAAGCAGAGTTGTCTTCTGAGAGGCTCCACCCAGCAGTGTCTCAAAACAGATGCTGAAGCCTACAGCCAAACATTGGGTGATGTATTGGGAACCTTGCGACAAAGTGGGGGGAAGGAGAAAAGGACCTGGAGGTGACAAGAGTGTCACAAGCAGGCCAACAGAGCCAACTAACCAAGGCCCAGAGGGGCCTGCCAAGACTGAAGCACCAACCAAGGACTTTGCATGGACAGGACATAGGCCCCCTACAAAGATGTAGTGGATGGACAGCTTAGGCTTCATATGGGTCCCCTAGTAAGGTGAGCAGGAGCTCTCTCTGACATGGACTCTCTTGTCAGCTTTTAAATCACTTCCTCCTGGCAGGACTGCCTTACCAGGCCACAGGAGAAGAGGACATACTCAGTCCTGATATGACTTGATGGGGGGGATGAAAAAGGGGAGGGGGATGAGGGAGAGAGAGAGAGGGTGGGGCTGGGAAGTGAAGAGAGATGGGGCTATGACCAGGACGTAAAGTGAATAAATAAATTGTTAAAACACCAACAATAACAATGAAACTCTAAACAAAGCAAAAATATTGTAAAAATTAAGTCTTGTGCAAGCAACCACTTATCTTATGGGTGGGGGAGGAGCTCAAGAGGCCCCACCTCTAGCAAAAGGTCTATTGGCAGTTGTTGGCTGCAGAGGGAGGGAGAGGTATTTTTCTTTGGGCATGTGGCCAATGATAAGGGTTGTTCATGCCCCAGGGGAGGGCCCCACATCTATGTACATATGGTCATCACTAATTGGTCTCAGGAAGACATCCATAATGGTAACAATTAAAAACATAGAGAGGCATGAGCCTGGTGGGAGATGGATTGGGGGATTTTGGGTGGAGTTGGAATGAGGTGCTGGGGGAATGGATATGATTAAAAAGCCATTGTATACATGTATAAAAATGAAAAAGAATAAGTAAAACATTGTTGAAATAATTTGAGGAAAAATTTCCCCAAAATTTGAAAGCCTCTTCAAGCACTCGCACGCTTTCCACTCATGTCAGTGTTCTACCCTATGGGCAACACAAATTCTTCTTATAAAATGTTGAAATTTGTCATTTTTCTTTTACCCTTTGTGCTTCTGGACTAAATAGCTTGTTGCCTAGTTCATGGCTTTGAAGATGTAGATAGTTGGAAGTCTGCATCGAGAGTAAAGTTCATGAGAAGGAAAGGCATACTCAGTGGTTAAGCACATGCAATAGGCGGGGAGCTGAGGAAGCAGGGCCAGCAAGAGATGAGTTGTTAGCTCAGCCATGTCAGAATTTTTAAAAAATGTGAAGTGATGGGTTTGTCTATCTGTCTTTCTTGTTCAGTTTATTTCAATAATGCCTGGAACAATGAGAGTCTCCTTTTACAACTCTTCTCCTAAAAGGCCAAAGAAGAGATGCAGATTGTTGTTTGTGATTTTATCATTTTATCATTATCCTGGTGCAAGCCAGCATTTCTGCCTCCATTTTCATCCTTTGACATTTTTGGTAAATACTAGAGTACAGCAATTGCCCTTCACCGTGTAGGGTTTTCTCCTTTTTCCCCGAAGGACCAACAGTCATTTAAAAAGTATTTTCTACTTATCCTTTCACAATTTTATAAACACACACATATTTAATGTTCTTTGGTCATATCAACTCGCTTGCTTACCCTCTCTTCCCCCCCACTCCTGCTGAACTCCTTACTTCCAAGTCCTCCTCCAACTGTGTTCAGTTACAGGATGGTTAATGACTATATGAGCATCATCAGGGCTTGTTTACTTGGGCAAGGGCAGCTTACAAGCGGCTACACCACTGAGAAATATGACACTCCGCCTCCAGCAACAGTGAATGGCCTGTGGCTCCTCAGGGACAGGTGGGCTGTTCTGTGCTCCTCTCTCATCCATGGTGGAATGCTGCTAGCCTACTCTGGTATAGAAGTTGTTTAGGAAATCACATGGTTGTAACAGCCATGCTGTGCTCAGAAGACTGTTTCACCATGATCCTTCCTATTCTATGGTTCCTATATTCTTCCCTCCTCATATTTTTACCATACTCACAGAGCCTTGGATAGGGTGATGGATAGAGTGATGGATAGGATGATGGTAAGGGTGTTGGAAAGGCATGGAAATTCAATAGTCATTTATTCTCAGGAATTTGAATAGTTGTGAATCTCTGCATTAACTACTGCAAAAAAAAAAAAAAGAAGCTTCTCTGGCTGAGGCTGAGACTACCACATATGTGTATAAAACACACACACACACACATAGACAAATACACACATATTAAGAGAGAGAAGAGAGAGAGAGAGAGAGAGAGAGAGAGAGAGAGAGAGAGAGAGAGAGACAGACAGACAGACAGACAGACAGACAGACACAGACAGACACAGACAGATAGACAGAGATAGACAGAGAAAGACAGAGACAGAGACAGACAAAGACACAGAGAGACGGAGAGAGGTCATTTTGACAATATGAGTAGTAAGCTTACTTTTAGCGTCTGTGACTTCCTTAGCTGTGGGATTTTAAACAGGTTTACAGTGCCAGCCACTGCTTTTTCCAGTGGAACAGTATTTAAAGCCAGTCATAAAGCAGTTGGTTACCCTTACATCAGTCATGCCGCTATTGCACCAGTGAGTACATCTTACATGGCAGGTCAGCATTGTAGGATGCATGTCTACTACCGAATAAGGCAGCTGATAATGACTTCTCAACAGCAGTAGGCTGAATAGCACCTTCTGGTACTACTTAAGTTAGCCAGCAGAAAGGAAGCTCCCAGCTCAATTCCAACCTAAATTCTTTATGTCCTGATACCAAAGTGTGTGGTGTCCTCAGCAACAGGGGCTTACCATCTAGTTCTGATTGACAATGGCATCAGTTTATATTGTTCTGAGGCTTTCTGGGAGCCGCCCTGAACAACAACTCAGATGGAAGTGTCACACCTGGTAGTGAGATTTTAATTTATGAACTTGTAGGTTCTAGGAACATCATGCAGGGTACGTATATTAAAATTCTTTTTATTTTTAATATTTTTAGTGACTTTACAAAGTAGTAGGTTTCCATTTTTAATTTTGGCTAACTCTTTCCCTCACGGCCTCTTCTCCTCCACTGCCTTCTCCTCTAAGCATCTTGCTCATCACCCTTTCCCTTACTGTGGATTAAAACTGTTGACCTCCACTATGCTCTCCCTGTACCTTTCATACCACACGTGTAAATGCAAACTATTCTTTAAACCAGAAAGAAACATCTTCATAAATTTCCCATGGCCCAGTAAAGCTATTTTGCATTAAGGATAGACTTAGAAGATATGACAAAGTCTAGTTTTTCCCCCCTCATGTAAGACAGTCAAAGAAGGTAATGCCTTAAAGCATCTAGAATTGATTCATGGTGTTTTTGGCTAATAAAAATGCATTTGGGTGATGAAGATGAGATAGTGTTCTTCCCCCAGTAAGTGGGAATAAATCCTTAACAGCTTCCTCAGAGAGCCTGTTAAAATTGCAAATCCAAGTTGTAGACATACATTATAGCCATTCTCCTAATAACTTGTTAGAGGCCCCTCAGGGGCCTATAAAATTATAGCAGATCATTGATTATTTTTGATCTTATCATAATATATGGCTAGAAACAAACATCAAGATTTACAATGTAAACAATTGGATTGTGAGGAGCATTAAGCAGTGGATCACTGAAGGAGACAAAAACATAACATATTGCTAAGAAATATAACAGAGTGAAGTAAGCAAATGAATTTGGTGTTTAAATGCATTTTAAAATTATAGCTGTTGGTTGTTTTCTAGGGAATAAACTTTAAGTGGATCCCTGAAGGTTTCCCTCCAGCCAGCACCTGCATCTCTTTCCTTATGAACAGCAAAGGCTCTCAGGCAGCTTGGGAGGGTGTTGTGAGGTGGGTGGGTCAAGAACTGTTGTATTGCTGCTGATGGAAACAGGTATATATGAGTTTTTTAAACATCTCCTTCATAAGAAATGGACTCTTTTGCATATGTCTTATTCTTTGGCATCACATGAGACATGTGACATTGATCTAATTAAGAACATGACATCCAAGAAAGGCTCCATTCCCATCTGCCTTCAATTCAAAGTCAATCTCTAGCATGCTTCGTGGTGGCTAGCTAGCCAATGTTCACAGCACTCTGTGTTCCTGAAGACCCCAGTCTACTGAGAGCCACCATTCCCTCTGACTCGAGGCTTCCCTTCTTTTGACCTAGGAATTCTTGAGTATGTCTTACTGACAGCAAGAAGTGTGGTTGACGAATCACAGAGTGGGGATGTGGTGCACACATGCTCCTCATGACTCTTGTGTTCCTCTAGTTCGTGGCTAGTTTCATGAAGTCTCCTTTTAATCTGTACATTTCTCGTGCCTTTAATCATGATGATCTGCACACTGAGCACGAGGAATAGCGAGGAATGGACTGTGCTTGTGCAAGTCACATTGCGGTGCTCACAGGTAGGATTCAGCTTTGTATCTAGCGGCTGACTGACTTGATGTCCCCTGACTTTGTTGTTTGGCAGCTATGAGTCATTGAGTTTTCTTGTGCCGGGGACTCCTTATATGTAAAATGCTAATAGACTTCCATCTCCCTCACAGAGCAGCAGCTGGGGAAACACATGTAAAACAGAACCTCACTTGACATATTGTGAGAAGTTGGCATTGGCTTTCCCAAAAGTTACATTTGTACTTTGTAGTTACTAGAGAGCACTTCTGGGCAGGAATTTTCTTCATTCTCATATGTACTCTGTACACTGTTCATGGTGAATGTCTTTATTAAAGTTTATAATAGGAGGGACCAGGGACATAATTATGAATGGCAATTGCCCAGATCCAGTCTCTAAGATATAAGTCTTGTCATTACTCTTACTCCTTTGTCATTGAGGAAGGAATATAAAAGATACATAAATTTGAAATTATTTTGCTGGGTGAGAATCACAAAGATGCCAAAGCACTGGGGACTCACAGAGCCAGAACTTGTCTCATGGCTCTCTGTCTGAGCAGATGAGGAAACGGAAGTGATGGTGTATATTACACAGGAGGGAGTTCAGGTCCCTGGGAACACACAGATGTGAACACCATTCCTGTTCAGAGACTGGGAGGAAGACAGGCCGTGTGCTAGTTATGTTCTCCTGCTCTGAAAAAACATTCTGAACGAAAGTAACTTAGGGGAGGAAGAGGTTTGTGTATCTTCCACTTCCACTTTGCTGTCCATCACTGAAGGATGTCAGGGTTCAGCTGAGGTGCCTGCCTCCCAAGTGACTTTAGACAGTTTCAAGTTGACAATAAAAACTGACACAGCACAGCTTTTGCCTTTGGTTACTTTGTTACTTAAGTCTGTTCCCTGTCAAGAATGATGCTAGACTGGGCATAGAGCTCAGTAGAAAGCACTCAGTTTGAATGGACAAAGCCATGGATTGGAACCCCACATTCACACAATGGAAAACCAAGAAAGATGAAGCCACTCTAGCCTTTAAATCTCATTCCTGAAGCATAGGGCAGAGAAAAGGCCACCGTGTCTGTACATCAACCTTTATGTTTGAGGTTCTGTTACCATAGTCTTCTCCTCCATCTCCTCCTCCCCACTTCTCTCTCTGTCTCTCTGTCTCTGTCTCTGTCTCTGTCTCTGTCTCTGTCTCTGTCTCTCTCTCTCTCTCTCTCTCTCTCTCTCTCTCTCTCTCTCTGTGAGATGGCTATTGGTTTTATGATAATGGTTTCTTCTATGAGCAAGGCAGTATGAGTAGTGTTTATATAAAAACAATGAATAAAATTTCGGTGACTATATATGAACATATGTGTATTTCTTGGTATAAAGAGCTTATATACTTAATACATAATACTATTAATATTTAGTTAATATTAAGAAATTAAATATGCACACATGGTCCCCAACTAAATGATGGTTTGATTTTATGATGATTGAAATGGATATGTTGGGTAAAAATAATTAAATATTAAATTTTGATATTTTGTGATAAAGCAATACCATTTTTTTTTTTGGTTCTGAGCACACAGCCATTTGCATGGGATATTAAACACTTACCAATATTTCTTATTTATGATTGGCTTATCAGTCTGTCTAAGTCAAGAAAAACCTTACCTATTTATCTGTCTATCTATCCATCCATCCATTAATAACCTATCTGTTATCTATCTATCTATCTATCTATCTATCTATCTATCTATCTATCTATCTTCTGTCTATCTAACATAGTGAGGTGTGAATAACTTGACCACAGTTTCATCTGGTCACACAGTGACTTTGCCCCTCTGAGGCCCTGCCTTTCACAGTTGATATGCTCCGCCCTCACAGTAGGGCTTCCCCCATCCTGCATATGCTTCGTCCTTCTCCTCATGCTCAGGACTCATCTCACAAACTAGAAGTCCTGGGTTTGCATCTGGCTTGCACATGTGTGTTGTTGGCCTTGCCGGAGGTTTAGAAAATTCTTTAAGCCGAGTTTCAACACTGAACAATCTTGAGAATTCTCATAAATATCCAAATTTCCCTCTACCTTCTCTTGCAAAACCTCAGGGCATCTGTGACCATAGCACTTCCATACAGCTGCTATACTGGGGCTGAGCAAGAAATGGCCTATGAGACACATGTGACACATTTTACTTGCTTTGACCTCGAGGGTCCCACTGGGCTATTTAAAAAATTTTTATTTTTATTTATGTAATCACTTTACTGTTTTTCCTGGTCACTTTTCTCTGCTCAGGGAGGGCTTTCTTTGCAGTTCTGCCTTTGAGAGTGTCCTCTCCACACCCCCAGGTCTTTATTGAGCATTCCACACCATGCAGGCTCCTGGGAAGATGTGACTAGACTGTACTGTTTCATCACATCTGAGAGCAGCATCACTCTCTGCCTCTGGGATCCGGCCTGTGTGTAAATGGATGGTTTCCTTCAAGGGACGAGCTAATAGGTGGGACCAAAGCAAGGCTTGCAAATTCTCTTGGACTGCCTTAACACAGTATGGTCCTTAGCTAAAAATTCACAAACATGGTGTTATTCCTCTTTGAGGAAAAACAGAGCATTAGAGCAAAAATGGCTCAGCACGCCCCAAAAACACTGTCCCATGGATTTTCCTGTTTTGAAAGACAAGCCTGCCACTTGAACTTGTCCAAACCTCTCTATCAGGCAAGCGTGTCTTTTTGCTTTTAAAATCATCCACCCATATGTCTTTGGTGGTAAAACTGCACCACAGGCTTCCCTATTCTATTATCATGAAGAGGGATTATTTGAAACACTGCTGGGCTGCTCATTCAAATGTTGCCACTGATCTCTCTCCCCACTGCAGTTCCCATAGCCCAGCAGTCCACAGAGGCTGGCAAGTTCCAAATAAGAGGGAAACATGACTGAGAACTTTGAACACAAAAATGAATACAGAAGGAGTCAGACTTCAGGGGGATCCTGCAGAGGACTGGTTGCCAGGATCAGTGCATATGGAGGGCGGGGAGAACTCTGTTAAGGTTGATTCCCAGTGGATGTGGCGTAAAGCCAATGCTAAAAGTGCCTGGAGATTTCCAAAATGGGAGGGGTGGGGGGGGGTCTGATGTGGTGGAGAAGGGTTCCCCAAGAAATGCTCAGAGGCAGAGGAACACAGTGGCCTGAGGATCAGGACACAAAGGCTAGTGGCTCACAAAAGGAGGGCCTAGTGGTTAGAACTAAGCCTGGTTTTAGATGTCAGCTAAGGGACTTACTAGACTTCAGGTCTTGGTTGTGAAACAAAAGTATGATCAGGAAACTGAGGCAGGATCCTAGCCTATGGGTTATAGGAAGACAGCGTGCCTCTGAAGGCTGTGGCTCAAGAGGCTCACAGGAACCCAGGGCTCCTGTTAGTCTCTGAGTCGCCACAGATGAAGAGGAGTCTGAGCCCTTACCAGCTCTTGGTAGCAGTATTTGTTGTTTTATTATTGGTGTTTGTCCCAGAGGGGCCAAGAGGTGACTAGGACTTATAGGTTCTGTCTTAGTCACGGTTTCTATTGCTGCAATAAAACATCAGGACCAAAAAGCAAGTTGGGGACAGAGGGATTTATTTGGCTAGCACTTCCATATTGCTGCTCATCACGAAGGAAGTTAGGACAGGAACTCAAATAGGGCAGGATCCTGGCGGCAGGAGTTGATGCAGAGGCCATGGAGGATGCTGCTAACTAGATTAATTCACATGGCTTGCTCAGCCTGCTTTTTTAAAAATAGCACCCAGGACTACAGGTCCAGGAGAGACATCACCAATAATGGTCTGAGCTCTCCCCATCAGTCACTCATTAAGAAAATGCCTTACAGCTGGATCTTTTGCAGGCATTTTTTTTGCTTGAGATTTCTTCCTTTCATATATAAGTCTAGCTTGTGTCAAGCTGACATAAGACCAGCCAGCACAAGTACGAAAAAACACTAGTAAAAACATCTGAACACACACACACACACACACACACACACACACACACACATTTTGAAAAGGCACACTTCAAGTTATTGACACTGATTATAATAATATTTTATTTTTAAGCTTATTTTTGACTCCCTTTGAGGTGTGTGTGGTGTGTGTGTGTGTGTGTGTGTGTGTGTGTGTGTGTGTGTATGTGTGTGTATATGTGATGTATGCCACAATATTCACAAGGGAGGTGCTGATCCTTGCTTTCTAAGCATCTTATTCCTTCCCTGTTGCTTCTGCTGGGCCAGCCGATATGTGAGCTTCCAGATTCTCCTGTCTCCACCTCCCATTTCACCACCGGAGAACTGGAATCACAGAAACAAACTAATGCATCTGGCTTTCCATGGGCTCTGGGGATCTGAACTCATGTCTTCAGGCTTCTGTGGCAAGCCTTTTAACTCAATGAGCCATCTCTTTTTCAACTGCACAGATACAACTTCTATGAAAAATGATGTAATGTAAGTTCTTAAGTTATGGACATGCATATTTTAATTGAATTTAAACTTGAAGTAGGCTTCAGTGGCTTTCAAGAAGAACAAAAACACAAGGAAGGTAATAATAACAATATAAGCATAAGCACGCCATTAACCCCCCAAACCTCCTCTTCTGACCTTGCAGGATAGAGAGGAATAGTAAGGGTCAAAGAAGAAATCGAGTGTATAAGAATTATTTTTGAGTGTGTCTCCAGAGTGGTCTTGAAATCAACTTGGGGATTAAAACATTTGAAACTTGGATTTTTATTGTACTTTAAATTATCTGTGTTACCTGTATTATCTGTAGGCCCGCCTAGCAATCAATAAAGACAGAGACACTTGTTATATTTTAAAACAGCCTTAGTTAACCTGGGGCAGGGTATATATTAGTCCTCTAAACTACCTCCCATAGTGGGGCAGGCATGGGATCCCTGCCGCAATCCCTTGCCATCTGCTTCCAATAACTTCTATCAAGCTACCTCCCATCCATAATCTCAAATACTTGCTAATGTTCTTCATCAGGGCTGGATTCTCCATCCACACAGGCCATGTGCTTCTCCTCCATCTCACCCATGGCAGCCTTCCTCTCTTCTCTTCAGTTCTCTCTCCTTTTTCCTTGTGGCAGTCTTTTCTTCTTCCCAGAAACCCTTTCTCTTCTAGCCCCACTTATCTCCTGCCCTGCCCAGGTGGGATGGCTTCTTATTATGCAAAAGGTGGGTCACACAGACAGCAAGCAGTAATTAGCCTCAAAATACATCAGACCGTCCCCCAACAGATTTTATGTTTAAATTCTATTAGTGAGAGCTTTGATCTCGGCTTCCAAGAAACATTTTTAATCTTTCTATTTA
The DNA here is from genome assembly GCF_964271855.1 of Acomys minous. Taxonomy (NCBI): domain Eukaryota; kingdom Metazoa; phylum Chordata; class Mammalia; order Rodentia; family Muridae; genus Acomys; species Acomys minous. Next base: position 35,670,468 of record NC_140495.1, read on the forward strand.
CATATTCTTTTAAGTAATCAACCTATAGAAATGAGGTTTTTTTTTTATTTTTGAATTTTAGCAACATGATACTCTGTTCAGTATACACCAGGCTATATTTATTCGCTTATTTGTAATCTCAAGACAACAGAGAGATGGCCCCCATCCCCAAGGGGTTGCCAGAAAAAGTCCTTCTATTCTCTAACTACTTAGCAGTGCAGAGTTCAACTACAGAAATGCCATTAATTGCACATAATTGTGCCTACTTATGCAATGCAGGGCTTTGGACAGTAGCATCATAGCCCCATCTCTCCCATCTTAGCTCACTGTAAAGTTTTTTTTTCATCAGTTGGATAACCTATAGATTTTTAAATTAATTTATTCATATTACATCTAGATTGTTAGCCCTTCCCCTGTTTCCTCCCATTCCTCCCTCCCTCCCACTTCCCCCCTTCTCTCTCCCCTATGTCTGTGGTTGAGGGAGACCTCCTCCCCCTATATATACTCTTAGAATATCGAGTCTCTTCTTGGTAACTTGCTATCCTTCCTCTGAGTGCTGCCAGGCCTCCCCATCCAGGGGACGTGGTCAGAAAAGGGGCACCAGAGTTCGTGACTCACTGTAAAGTTTAGAGTTCATTTTATCATTCAGTTTATGTGTCTAGAGACTGGGGGACCGAAAAATCTCAGCTAGCTTCTTCAAAGAAGAGAAAACTATGTCAGCATCTATGACGACGTATAACTCAAGGGAAGCTGGTCAAAGAGTCTAGATGTTCTAGACCGTCAAACATTTACCTAGTAGGACCCAAGTAGGACAGCACTCAGGATAAAAGGTGGAGTCAATTAAAGAAGACCCAAGAGCCAGCTGGAGCCAAACCCTGCCCAACGGAGACGCCAGCAGATTATATCTCATTAAATGAAGTAAGGCTCCACCAGTCCATATTGAGAACAGATGGAGGGATAAATTGGCAGGAAAGGGCAACTCTGTAATGTCTGCTGTAGAAATACCAGTGGTGCACTCAGCCCCAAATACACGTTCCAGGAAGATGATTGGCTTGTAATGAGTCTACATTCTTTCAGGCCCAATCACAATCATGCCCTTACTGTGCCGTCTGTGCCAAGTGTCCAATCACAAAACAAGGGCACTTTAAATTCACTTTAACCAAACCAAGGGATTCTCACTGAGGCCACAGGGCACCACTGACTGCTCTGACTGTGAACACACGTTGTACCTTAAAAACGCCATCAGGGGGCAGTGTCTCACAGTGCCTGGCTCTACTCTCAGATCTGGATTTAAGTGTTCTGGTGTGAGGTACAGTCCTAGACATTAAAAAAAAAAAAAGCTTTCCACTTGTTTCTTTTGTACGGCCCAAATGAGAAGTACAGGAGTCAAAAAGGCAGACATTCCAGGACAGAAACAATAGTGTGAAGATTCATTAATAGCCAAGATCTGGTCTCTACCCTACATGGGTGCACAGTTTGAAAACTAACTACAGAGATGGAGGTTTGGAGTTAGCCCCGGTGAGTCATTCCAGCTGTTTCTGGGGACAACTAAATACCGTTAAGATGATACACTTTTGTGAACATTTTGTGGTGTTCTTTCCATTCCCTCTCAGAGGTCAGTGATTGAGAACTCCACAAAGACACATCAAAGTCATCTTTGTCTTATTAGCAAGATCACGGCCACTTAAGTAAGAGGTGTATTAGTGAGGGTAGGAAGGAGGCGGGGAAGAGGAGAGCAGAAGGGGAGAGCGAAGTTACTTTGTGCCTCCCTGTCACTTGTCTTCAACAGACCTGGCTAGAATACTCCTGAGTTTGGGGTCACCATATCCTCCCATCTTATAGTCTAGAACACCAAAGTCTGGGACCACTAGAAGCTTTATTTTTCCTTTGTCATAGGTAATGAGAAAACCATTCCCTGACTTTTCTTTTTTTTTCTTCTTTCTTTCTTTGTTTCTTTTCTTTTTCTCTTTCTTTCTTTCTTTTTTTAGGTTTTTCGAGACAGGTTTGTCTGTGTGGCCTTGGTTGTCCTGGACTCACTTTGTAGACCAGGCTGGCCTTGGACTCAGAGAGATCCACCTGCCTCTGCCTCCCGAGTGCTGGGATTAAAGGTATGAGCCACTACACCTGGCTCTCTCTGGCTTTTCAAATCAGTGTCTTTCTAACTCAAACTATCCAAAACAAACAAACAAACAAACAAACAAACAAACCCAATCCAAAAACACATATGGAACAAAATAAAAACAACAACAAAACACTCTCAAATTAATTATTGTGAACCGGCACCAGGGAACTTGGACATGGTTTCAGATCAGGAAGAGAAAGAATTCAATAATGTGACCGATGAAAAGTGAGGTAACTTCATGCACCTGCATGGTCATTAGAGTAGCAATCGTTATGGGTCAACTGCTTGCTCCCGGAGCTCATTTTCTTTTGTATGTCTTTAGAACTACTGAAGCAAGCAGAGACAGAAGTAAATGCAAAAAAAAAATTAACTCTATTTAGAGTCTATTTAGAGTATAAAATATGACTCACCATTTAAAAAGAAGCACACACACTGTATTCTGGACGTGACTTTTTCAGTCTGCTGAGTGGCCTGTTTTCTATACCTGTTCCTAATTTGCATACCTTCCATTGCTTCCATCTGTCTTGGGGAATTGTGTGGTCCTGTTGGCTGAGGCCTTAGATTTTTTTCCCCTGGAAGCTTCCCCAGACAACTGGAGACTTCCTTGATCCTCCAGTGTCCTGAAGCTCTTATGGAACACATGCTGAGATTTAAGACACGTTATGTTATGAATACCTGTAGCCATTTTCTGTTCATGCTTTATTTTTCCCCCACAAGATTTTAACTTTTGCTAAGCTGTGAACTGCTGAAGGAGCAGTCTGGCAAATGCCTCTAAATCTCTCCAGGCATCTAGTGTATGACTAAGGATATCCTAGTAAAGACTTTAGATAACTAACTACCATTAGGCCTGGAGACTTTCCATAACTAATTGCAGCATTCTTGTTGGGAACCCCAAGACAAAATGACAATTACATTCTAGGCAGGCTTCTAAAGTCAGACAGCCTCTTTTAAAAATGATACGGCCTTTACTTTTGAGATAACAAGAACTCTTTTCCTAAGTGGATTTCATACCCTTTTCTAATTTATCACTTACCTGTAAGTGTTGAATATTTTAAAGCATGCGATTTCTCAATAGATAAAAAGAAAAATCGAAAGGAAATAGAAAAACCATGAGGATGGAAGGAAATGACATTGTCCTTTGAACACAGGGGGAGATGTGTTTCGATTTGGACAGGTGTTTTTCAATCTCCTTCCGTCGCTGAACCTGAGCCCAAGAGCTCGCCTGCCTTGCTGGGTGTCCCATGACTTTACTGAAGGACAAGCTACTATTAAGCGGATTGGGTATTGTGGCACCAGGCACCCATACCCCTCATGGTTTGATGAGTCATTTAGTCTTTGGTGGTCTGTCTAGCCAAGATGTTCTATGACCTTATATAGCATTGCTCTGTGCAATTTTTTTTTTCTAAAGATGATTCTAATTCTTCTGTGAATCTTCTTGCATGAGTCTTCCCCAGCCTATTAAAAACCTCAGAAGAAATGCTGGCCTATGCTGCTGAGTAACCATGTCTCCTTCACTAAGTGTGGCTCCTAACTCAACAGAAATAAGGGCAGAGGCTGGACCTGGGATGGTAGCTCCATGGTAATTAACCTGCAGTGCAAGCACGAGGACCTGAATTCGAATCCCAAGAACCTAGGTACAGAGTCAGGCATGGTAGCAAGCATCTGTAACCCAAGTGGTGGTCAGCAAAGACAAGCAAAGCTCAGGAACTGATGGTCGAGCAGCCCAGCCAAATGGTGAGCTTCAGCTTTAAAGAAGGGACTCTCCCAAAAACTAAGGTGGAGAGCAAGTGAGGAAGATCTCTGACCTCTGATCTCCACAAGCCCCTTTCCTCCTGTCCCCAACCAGCATAAAGAGGTTGCTGTATATAATACTGTGTCCAGGTTACCAAGAAGAGACTTGATACCCTATGAGCATATACAGGGGGAGGTAATCCCACTCAGGAACAGTCATAGGGGAGGGGAATAAGGGGAAAATGGGAGGGAGGGAAGAATGGGAGGATACAAAGGATGGGATAACCATTGAGATGTAACAAGAATAAATTAATAAAGGAGAAAAAAATTAAAAAAAATACTGTGTCCAAATAGAGGAGTGTCCATTGTACCAGGGGTTGTAAGTATTGGGTCATTACCATGACTTGCTTCAGTGCAGCAGGGATTAACAAGGTGTCTCTGACTTGTAACTGAATCTGACTCTGAGGAGAGCTCACAGAGAATCCCGTGCGATTTTTGTGTTGTATAAAACATCTTTGCAGCATCCCATAGCTTCTTCACATACAGGGTTGTTGCCAGGCATCTTCTCACTGGTCTGTATGACTGACGAAGGATGAAAAGTAAGTTGTCACCAAGGAAACGGAGGTTGCAGTGCAGTACACATCCGCACTCTGGCTGAGACAGTACTGATGAGGCATGCTTACATCCAAAGAGAAGAGTGCGTGAGGGGGACATTTAGATGGCCAGCCCTCGTTCTGATATTTTCTATTAAATATCTTGATATTTTCAAACTGTAGGCCAGTCAGAGGCAGGGATATTGTGACAGTGCCTGCTACTGATGGATACCTAAAGCGTGTTCTGTCTCCTTACCTTAGTCAGAAACACTCTAGTGTCCCCACGAGAGGACAGCTTCTGCTGGAAGGGAAGTCCGTTTCTGCTCGCTATCAGTAGATTCTTTTTATATTGACATTTGTGTCATCTGCGCTTACATTTCCATTATACTCCAAAAATATATGGCTTCTAAGTGCCAAAAGTAATGAATGGCATTCGATACACATTAAATTACATACATTCTGTTTTAAATGTTTGACCCTACCATACATGAATAGCAAGAGTAGGGAAGCAATACATATCATTAAACACGTAAAAATGGAAATATAGCATTTTGGGCCCACCACACTCACTCAGCTGAGTTAATCAACGGACTTCAGACGTGAAGGTTTCCTTGAGCTTACTTTCTGCCTTTAGTATTCTTTGAACATGTACATGGCTTCCACCCTTTCCTCTGCATTTGGTTCCAGCCTCATTTTCAAGTGGATGGCAGGGAGAATAATGACACACTCACAAGTCTTTAGCATGCTGGCTGCGCACTCTGCAACTGTGTCCACCTTTTGTAGCATCTCAGCCAGTCCAGCTATTCATTCTGCCCTAATTTGTCACCTGTGCCAAGTGAAGCCACCACTGCAGAGAGATGCCTTTCTAATCCCTTCAGCATTGAGCTAATATTTCCCCCTTCTCAACCGGGTTTTTCCATTAACCTTCAAAGCGCCATTATCTATATAACTCACCAAAAATATTTTTTTTAAGCTTTTCCTACTGCCCCCAGGTAGATTGCATTTTAAAAAGTTCCTTGTTTGGTAAGAAACTATAACGATTAATCTTCATTCTCTGCCTTTTTTATTTTTTTGGTCTTTTTGCTTGTTGTGTATTTAGTCCATAGAGTAGTGTTCTTTTACATTTTTTTTTGTTCCTTATTTATTCCTTTGTGTGCAGTAGTGTGGAGGGGTGCTCATGGGTTACGGTGGTTGTGATGTGTGAATGTCAGAGGACAGCTTGGAGAGCCATTTGACTCCTTCCTCCAAGTGGACTCTGGGAATTGAACTCAGTTTGTGAGTTTTCACAGAGGGCGACTTTGCTTGCTGAGCCATCTCACCAGCTCCTAGAATGATTCTTTATTGAAGCCAAACAAAATACCAACTGGAAAAAAGAGACCTTGGTTCGTCTGCTTCCCCTGATTCCTTGCTTCATTTCGAAACATTCATATTAAAATACGTCTTTGAATTTTCTTCATATAGAAGCGGAGGTATTAATGCTCAAAAGGTCTTCATTTTGTTCTAAAAGAGAATCTGGTGGATTGGTGACAGGATTTTAGGTTCAGATAACTTTTCAATAGTTTTGAAATGTGACTTTACAATTTTGGGCCTTTTTTTTTTCCACTTTGATTTTTTTTTTTTTTTGTTATTTTAGGTTTTTTTTTCTTTTTGACACAGAGTGAATGATATTACTCACAATAAACTGTGGAAGTTGATATGTAGCCCAGAGCTGACCTCAAACTCAAGATCTCCCTATCCCTTATGGGAAACAGTGGGATTTTCTTTATATGCTTAGTTTTGTTAGCTGGTTTTATAGAATGTGAATCCAGATTATTTCAAATCTTCTTCTCCCTTGCTCCCCCTGGCTTGCCTGTTGGGCTGTTTGCAGGCCCTTTGTATCTGAACCCTTGCTTTTGTCTCTAAGTCTGAGACAATTTCTTCTATTACATATTGTTTTTGTTTCTGTTTTATCTTCTCTTGTCCTGCATGCATCTCCACTCTCCTTGTCAAGTACTGCTGTGTTTTATGTCATCTAACTTCTTCAAGATTTTCAGCTGCTTCCGTGTTCCTATTTTGAAAGACTGCCTTGATTTACCTTTATGCTCACCACCTTTGCCAGTGGATGTTTTACGAGGAAGCTCATTTACCATTTAGCCTCAACAAATTTTGGTTAGACAAATCTTCTTGTGCTCAGTTTTATCTCTTAAAAAGATTTCTTTATTGTCTGTCTGTCTCTCTGGATGACTTTATGGGTACCAAATGCAGGGTCCCAGTGGAAGCCAGAGAGTGTTTGATCCCCGGAACTGGAGTTACTGGTGATTGTGAGCTACCTGGTGTGAGCACTGAGAACTGAACATGGATACTCACAAGTGCTTTTAACTGTTGAACCACTTCTCTAGTCCCCTTAGTCTGTCTCTCTCTCTCTCTCTCTCTCTCTCTCTCTCTCTCTCTCTCTCTCTCTCTCTCTCTCATAGAAATTTCCTTTGCGATAAACACAAACATTCCTGTTGACACAAATTCAAATATTTTAAAGAAGTAGTCACTCTTTTGTTATTGACTTTAGGGTGAGTTGTTTTATAAACTCCATTTGATAGTATTTATTCATTTTTTTTTGGTAGTCCCTTGTGGTGTGGTCATACTTGGTGTGGGGGGGCTGTTGAGAATTTCAATTTCCTCTGATATTGAGTCAATTCAATTCAATATTTAATAGTATAGCACCTTGATTATGTTTATGCATAAATGTTTACCATTGCATAAAATATGTACAGTATAGAAACACTACAAATGAGGAAAATATATATTACTTAAAGATAATCACGGTAAATATTTTTTGTGTATTTTCTTCTTCACATCTTCTAATATACACACAGTGCCTGCATATCATTATTTCAAGATATAATAGCATGTATTGAGAAACATAAGATCAGCATTATCACACTAGACTACCAGGAAGAGACTGAACTAAAATAGAAAGACCAGGACACACTCAAAAACTACTGGAAGTGCTGTGAAGGAAAGACCCTAACACTCTGCTTTCACACCAACTTACAAAAGAAAGCCGAGCCAAGATGCTGAGAATGACTTTTTCAGAGCACTGAGATTATATCCCAAGGAAAACTTCACAGACAATGGAAGGAGAGAGATCACTTCGGTCTGAAGAAACATAGAAAAGACTCCAGGGACAGGGGACAGAGGATAGCTTTATGGTTTTGTTTTTGTTTTTGTTTTTAGAGACAAGGTCTCTCTGTGTATGTAGCCTTGACTGTCCTGGACTCACTTTGTAGACCAGGCTGGCCTCGAACTCACCTGCCTTTGCCTCCCGAGTGCTGGGATTAAAGGTGTGCGCCACCATCACCCAGCTCAGAGGATAGCTTTAAAGCAAGGGAAGGATACCAGAGTGCTGCTGTCACATGAGACAAACTGTTAAGAGTGGGACCCTGGAGCAGGAGAGGCAGTTAGGAGGATGTGTAGTGTACAGGCTGCATGTAGGATTTCTCTCCTGATCTCAGAAGCAGTTCAGGACTTTAAGCAGGGAGCTTAGCACACTTCGACACCCACTTGAAAAGAAGAAGCTGACCGCACTGAGGATCATCATCGAAGTAATAGAGGGGGCATTAGGAGGACCCAGGTTAGGAGACTACTGGTGTAGCAACGTAGAGACTGGCGAGACATATTTAAAGGGAAACACCAAGAGATGCCTTGACAGTTCCTGGTTGGCACAGTCTGATGGATGCCTTTAATGCCAGGCATGGAGGTGCTCCCAGGGGATCATGGGGTGAGGGCTGAGTTCTGGGTTGAACACTTTGAATATGTAGAGTCTGGGACCTAGCCAAATGAAGATAATTATGCCAAGATATTTGTGACTCAGACTCAGACAGAGGTGTGAACTAGACAGATGGTATCAATGAAAGACTCCTAGACTGGGGGTGGGAAGTGAAGCTAGGATGGGGGGGGGAGAAGATCATTCCGCATACTGGCAGCAGTTTCTAATGCATTCATTCGTAGCCTAGGAACATCTGTTTCTCCGTGCTTGTGACAGTCCTTCACCTCGCTAAATATCTTAATCTTTTCTGAACTAGCAGATAAAATGTGTCTATAGCTTTGGCTTGAGTTCAGCATTTTAAATCTATGTGTATATGTATGCACATATTAAAAATCCTTGATAATTTCATAGATGTATACAAGAAAGTAAGATCCTATCAAACCTTCCACCCTTTCTCCTCTCTGACTCCTCCCATATCACTAAAACACTCCTCCCTCCCAACTTCAGTAGCTGTTTGCAGCTGATAGTCATTGAGGGCGGAGAGAGAAGGCCATTCTTTCTTGAGTGTGCTCCCACAGGTTGGTTTCCCGCACTCCAGTGGATGGCCCCACGCCCATGCATCCGTGGGTGGGTAGCACTAAATTAGAATTATCAAAACAACGGACTGTATTTTGCAAAAGTGATATGGAATCTCTTTTTCTCTGTTTGTTACTCATTGAGTTTTTTTCGTGTGTATTATAGGGTTTTTTTGGGGAGGGGGGAGGGGGCAGAAATTCCATTGCTTCATCAGTGTTGAACCTGACCACCTCATCTCTGGATCACTGATACCGCGTTGTTCTGAACAGGGACGCATCTTCCATGGCTAGCTCATCATTATTTGATCACTGCCACCTGGCCTTCTGTTTCCTATCTCATGACTGCTCCTCAGTGTGGCAGGGATTCCTGGCCTCAGCTTGGGGTCACCAGTATAGGCTCAAACTGACCGATCATGTTCTATGTTTCTATCGTCTCCTGGGGTCTTTATGCTTTCAACATTTTCCTCTTCCCAATGCAAGAGACCTTTGTGGTGACCTCTTCGTCACATTGCAACTGATTGGTACCTATTCTTTTCACTATAAATTCTTAGATGTTTGGGTTGAGCATACTTTGCTATCAAGATGTGCTCCAAGAAGAGACTTGATACCCTACGAGGATACCCTCAGGTACAGTCATAGGGGAGGGGAGTACTGGGAAAGTGGGAGGGAGGGAAGAATGGGAGGATACAAGGGATGGGATTACCATTGAGATGTAACAAGAGTAAAATAATAATAATAATAACAATAACAATAACAATAATAATAATAATAATAATAATAATAATAATAATAATAAAAATAATAAAAGATGTGCTCTAAGTCATTTAAAGGCATTCTTGGGGTCTGGCACTAGGGGGCGCATGAGGCATATTGTTCCACTTAAGGCCCGAATGGAGGACTGACAGGCTTGGGTATAGAAAACACTAAGATTCTAGAAGGAAGTTGGTAGGGTGTGTCCTGCCTCTTGGACTGTGTGTGTATTGCTTGGCAGAGGATCCATTTGCAGCCAGGATCTGGATAGAGTACACATTAGAGGCCAAGGAGGTAGAAGAACAGTACTTCCTGCCCATCTGGGCGTGGTGGAGGAAGTAGGGTTCTTGGCACTCATACACACTCTATGTAGAGTTGGTGTGTGCCACCTGACTTGTACTTTGATATGTATATACAGTGATACACAGAAAGAAAACCCTATATGCCAAAGGGATATCTTTGAAGATGTGCCAGGTGGCAATTGATAATTAATGACAGACGATAACCCCCAAACATGAATTCACACACTCTGATATCGGAGAGTAATTAATCTAACCAGCATTCTAAATAAAATGGTGAATAGATAGGAAAAAAAAAAGATCAGAAATGAGAAAAGAAAAGAAAAAGCTAAAATGCCTGGATTGATACTTTTGAATCTTGTTTAGAGCTTAATAATATTCCCATTTCCCTTTGCTTTACTTCAGCAGTAGCTCCTTCTTATCTTTTGTCTTTCAAAGTCTTTCATCTCTAGCTGTATTTGAAGACAAGTTCAAATCTGTTTCTCAGACTAAAGAGAATTTTGGTTTGGCCTTTCTCTTTCACCCCCACTATTAGCTTTGCCCTACACTCTCCCCGTCTATAAACAGACTTCTCGAATGCTGCTTACGCACTTCATATTTTTGCCAGCTCAGGATTTAATCTGCCACTACTTGGGGCCTGCTTATGTCACTCTATGAGATACATTGAACAAAAATCTCAAAGGGCTTTTTAATCTCAACTTCCCATCTCTACAGTTCCCTTTTGCATAATGATGCTGCGTGTGTATAATTACAGAAACATTTTATACATTTAGAGAAAAATGTCGCTGTGTTTCCCTTCTTTCATAAGGATGCCATGTGCACACACTTGTTTTGTATGCACACTGTATCTTGGTGACCTTTTATACAAGGAAGTTCCCTTTTTAAATTGCACAAGTTGTTCTGCATCTTAAGCCAACAAAATATGTAGCCAGTGTGCGTCTAATGGACGTTTGATGGTCTCTGACATTTGCTGCAATGAATAAAGTTGTACGTATGTCACTCAATATGGGTGTGATCATTATCAAAGGGTAAAACTAGAATGGCAAAGCCATTTCAGTATTTATTGCCAAGTTGGTATTATTCCCACAAGAAGAGACGTGTGCAAATGTTTCTTCATCATTCAACCTTTTTGGCTAGTTTGATAGGGCAAATAAAGCAACTGAATCTCTCCCTTTTGGGATGAGCACTTTTTCTTATGGGCTTGTGCTCTTTTTTATTAAAAATTACTACTGCTGCTGCTGCTGCTGCTACTACTACTACTACTACTACTACTACTATTTGTGTATTTAGGTACTTAGCCTGTGTGTATGCCTGTGCACCATGAGCACACCTGTGAGCTGTCACCATGTGTGAGCTGTGCAGCACCCACTGGAAACTGAGCCTGGGTCTTCTGGAAGAGCAGCCAGTGCTCTTAATTGCTGAGCCTTCTTCCAGCCTAGGAGTCATGCTCTTTGAGAGCTTCTTAAGACCGTTTTACAAGTATAAATCAGGGTCATGAAGAGATAGCTCAGGGTTCAAGAGCACTGGATGTCCTTGCAGGAGACCCAAGTTTGATTCCCAGTGCCCACATGGTGGCTCACAGCAGCCCATTAACTCCAGTTCCAAAGGATATGATATCTTCTTCTTATCTTCATGGGAACTGAGTACACATATGTTGCACAGACATACATAAACAGGACGTCCATACACATTGAACAAATAGCTTAAGATTTAAAAATAAAAGCTATTAATCAGGTCACATGACACCCACTTGACATTGCTAAGCACCCCTCCCTGCCCTGGAGTGAGCGTGCTGTCCTCTATGGCCATCCCACTTGTCACCTTGTCTTTACCCCATACTCAGCATCTTAGGCTCACTGAGCTTTGTGTTGTTCCTAAAACAATGTGTTTGACTTTGCCCACTTCGAGTAGCAGTAACCTTCACTGCAGGCTTCATGGGCGTTAACAACTGTTCTCTCTCTCTGATGCCTAGGCTAGCTCTAAAGAAGTTCCTCTACCTCAAGACTCAGTCCCTCTGTGAAGTGCCCTATGCTGCCAATTCCTGATGCCTAGGAGAAATCTTTGTGATTTTTCTTTTTAAATCTTGCCATTCCAGGATATTGGCTCTTAGTACATGTCTATTTACACACACACACACACACACACACACACACACACACACACACACACACACGGGACAGTTTCTAATTAGAATTTTAGCTGCCAAGTGAAACTTTCTAGCTACTTTATCCTTCTGTTTCTGCCCATGAATTTTCTTCTTCCTTTCATATTTAAAAACAGTATCATAGGAAAAAAATACTTCAGAATCCATGTGATTCATATGTAATAGTTCAATGAAGGTGTGCTTTTTTTTTTGCAGTGGATCTTATTAAAGACAAGATCAAAGGCTTAAGGCATTGTATAGTTGTAAATTTCTTTGAATGGGAGTGGAAAAGATTTGGCTTGTTTAATTAGGAATCATTAATGCTTAGTGGCACAGAATGACTTCTCTTAAATACGGACATCTGCCTTTGCTGCTGTTTGGCTCTATAGAAAACTGAGGTCCACAGCATACTTTGTGTCTTCTATTACAGAGACGGAGATGACCCTGGACACCAGTAGGCCTAGTTACTGGCCTATGCTTGACTAATAACTGGAGAGGACTGGGTGGTTTTTTGTCAGCAAAATAAAGGCTTTAGCCTGGTCAGATCCTAAGCTCCCCAATCATTCTGCCATTCTTTAAATTCAAACTATTTTTTTATTAAGATATAGCAAAATATTAACATATAGTGAGGGACATATTCTCTGAGAATTCGGTCTTTCTTTTCCCAAGGGGCTCCTGTTATGTTTCAATATTAACATTTCTTTGAAAAACTTATGTTGAAACTTATTTCCAGTGGGTCTTTCATGAGGTTAATATGCTATGAAGGCTGAGCAATCTTCCCAAAGTGCTGGAGGGCCCTAGCTAACCCTCATCAGACACGGGGTCTGATAATTAGTGTCTTGCGCTTGACTCCAGAACATAGTTAAATATATGTCTTTTCTTTATAAATTTCCTGCTCCAGACCAAGACTTCTGTACTGATTCTTGGGCAAAATGGAAGGTAGTGACAGTGATATTTTTCCTGTAGTACATGCTGAGTGGTGTCTTCTATTGAGCCATGGGCTATGAGTCATTTGAACATTCTTGGTCCCTGAGTGATCCCAACTGGACAATGACCTTGAGGTTCTCCATCATTCCATTGAGTGGAGAAACCTGAGAAATCAACCATAGTCACTATGGAGAAGTGATTCAGTGGCCTACACAAACTCAGCTCTGACTGTTTTTTCCCATCATGGTGGCTCTCACTCCAAGGCTGTGTCTATGGAATGATCTAAGAAGGGGAGGTATGCTCTGTTTATGCAAGCAAAGGCAAACTAAAATGTAGCTTGTTCTGTCACAGAACATAGTTGTTTCTTTTCTGAACACTATCCACAAGCAGTTTGCAGTCCATGTGACAGAAACAAGATCCTGAATCCAAAGCTGGGCATAAGTTGACTCTTTCTATTTAGTTTGATTTCAAAGTTGGTCATTGCAGGAGCTTGAGGTAGATGTGAGAGGGAATTCACTTCATTTTGTCTGCCAACTGTATCAAAATTTGGTTTGAGCTGACCTGAAATTTTATTATAAATTAATTCAATGAGATGTTTCAAAAGTATTTATATGAGACTGTCTCTCTCTCCCAGGCATCATGTAAGGTAAAATAGGGTAGAACTATAGTATATAAATTATGACTATTGGGCTGAAACACACACACACACACACACACACACACACACACACACACACACACACACAAGTTTAGGAGGAAACACCAGCAAAGAGCATTGCATGTCAAAATGAAAATTAAAAAAATTAGCATGTACCAAAGGAAATGCTACTTCTGGGGGATGAGAGGTTTGGAGGAGACAGACAGAAGGTCCGGGAAAGATGGGGTTCAGGCATATAGAGGCAAGACTCGAGAGGAAGTTAAAGAAGCTCTGTCAACAGGGCTGCCCGAGTCTCTACGACAAGTGCAAAAATAAAGGGATCACGAAGCACCCCGGGCCATTATCCCTTTCAGTAGAAATGAAACTAGGACAGAGATAAGAAATCTATCCACATGGCGGCAGATCACGTTCTGAGCTGTATAGAATGATGATGCTTATTTCTTAGCAATAGTCAAGTTATGCTTAGAAAGTGAGACAGAAAGCAAGTATCACACTCCTTTGGACTGTCCTTCCCCCCAAAACATCAGGGCTAGAAAGATTTTGATGTCTAAGTAGACCAGTATTATGTCTGTGGAATGGTCGCATATTATAGAACCTGAAAAATATTGGTCGTCATTGTTTAGCTATTTCTGAATCGTGCTGCTTTTTTTCCCCAGTGCCTTTCCCCAAAATTCACATACGTGGGATTGAGCAGCTTCTTAGGACTCCGAAGGAGAGAGTCTTCTAAGTGGGCAGTGGCGTCTTCACACACACTGTGGGCAGGGGCCAGCCTAAGGCAGTCGTAATTGTGGTGGTCTGGGAGACACAGCCTGTCTCCTGTGGGAGGGCCATGGCTATCACTTAGAAGTGGCTGTTCTCCAGGAGAGGACCAATGTCACAGCTTGAAATTGTACATATATAGTAAGCCACTTGGGAATGTGACACATTCTTGAACCCCAGGCCCCTGGTGCTGTGCTTAACAAGTGAGTTCTTGACCCCCTGGGGTTGCTACAGTCTTTTATGATGCATGCTATAGAGGTTTTTCTCCCCCCAGCAAGCGGTTGTAGAGTCACTACTCCATTCAGAATCATTCTGTGACGACCTGTTCATTCTATAGGGTGGCTGTGCTTCAACTATTTCTTATAGTTGCCTTTGAGGAATTAAAGAGTTAGGATAAATTATGTATTTGTACATAGGACCGAAGTTTTCCTACATAAAACCAAACTCAAGTATGAAGCCTCTCTCATTCTACAATTGGAACCTTCCCGTATGAATCTTCTTGTGACTTGGAAATTTGACACCAGAATCCTTCACGTTGTGGAAGGAAGGGGGACCAGAATTCCTAGACCATTTTCCCAGCACCTGCCTGGTTCACAGGCAGTAACAGATAAAAGAGCCTCTGGCACCCTGCAGAAGAAAGACAGGTTCAGTTCTTTAGTCCTCCCAAAGATACCTAGTAACCCAGAGCCTTGTATGTAGAGGCTGTGAGCATCTTCCAAAGAAATGCACATGCTATTTCAGGGTATTTTCTTCCAAGAATGTGGTTCTTTCCATATGCGGTTTCTCTTAAATGTGCAATACTTTACTTCCCCAGGTTTAGTAGGAGGAAAATAAAGATGGATACATGTAATTAAAATAAAACTAGGGCCATAGGAGACTGTTTATAGAACAGTAAAATATTTTTGCAGCAAAAAAAAAAAAAAAAGAAAAAAAGAAAAAACAACCAAACCAGAAAAAGGTCTGAAAATCTCAGCCCCCATGGGAGAAAGCATTTATTTATTTTTATTCAGTGTAACTTACTTAGTGCCAAAGCTGCTTCCCTCCCGGTGACAGTTTTCTTAGGCAGAGATGACTGGCTGTGTGGTAATCATGAAAGTGGGCTGCCTCTCTGGCCCTCTTGTGTAAACTCACCTGTTAGACTCTGACAGTTAAGAGACAGCTTTATTTCTCTCAGGAGACTTTAGAGGTGACAAGGGTTCACAGAGGAGGCCGCTGGCAGCCTAAGTAAGGACCCCTAGAATTTATTTCTCAGCGGTAGGACACTGAAACTCCTGACTAGAATTGTGAGCCGTCTTTTACAAACTAAACAAAAATGATTGCGGCCCTCTTTTTCTCCTCATTCCACCTACCTACACTCTGAGCTATTTAGTATCAAGGTGATAAAAATGAGTTAAAGATAACTTTTTAAAAAGCGGGAGGGAGGGAGGAATGGGAGGAAACAAGTGATGGGATAACAATTGAGTTGTAATCTGAATAAATTAATTAAAAATTTTTTTTTAAAAAAGGTCAATCGGAGTGCCATATTTTATCACAGCATGGGCAGATTATCAGTTTGTTTTTCCCAAATGCTTTCATCCAAGAGTGGAAGCCAAATAAAAGCCTATTCTTCTGGATAGTATTTGGTTTTTATCATCAGCTAATTGAGTGACTTTGAGGCTTGCAAGGGCCACCCAAGCTTGTTTGGCGTTTTCTAGTCATGTCTTAAAGTGTCTGTACAGTTCTTCCTCTTCTCTTTCCTGACCCCTACTCCACACTGCTCAGAGATTTTTCTTGATTTACTCCTCTAAGAGTAAATCCTGACTTCCAAAGATGACTGTGGGTGGCCTTCCTGGGTCCACTCAAGCATTCTCTCCTGGGCTACCTGTTTCTCCACGTCAGAATTTAGGCCGTAATTGAGGTAATTCTCAAGTCTAAATGAGCTGTAGCAAGGCTATATGGAGTTTTAATAACATTTGGTGACACCCAGATATTTCCATCATGACCCCCACTTGGCTACTCAAATTTAGAAGAATGCTTTTCCTTCAAGTCCAGGATGAGTCACAGATAGTGATAGTGTGAGCTGGAAAAAAAATAAATCTCTCCCAGGAGACCTGGCAAGAGAAGTTTGCTTTCAAAGCAAGCTCTGCATGGAAAAAGTTCTTTTTCAAGGCTACCACATCTATTAATTATGCAACACAGCTTTGGATTGTCGAGTGCTGCCCAGATGTGTTAGCCTCGGTCAGCCTGCCAGTGTGTGACTTTTGGACATACTCTCCATGCTTTCTGCTTTTCTCATTGGGCATACTGAAACACACACACACACACACACACACACACACACACACACACACACACACAGCAACTCTGTTGCCTTCCCAACTACAAGATGTGTAAATATAAGTTAAACTTAATGTTAGATTTCATCGCTTTCCTGAGTCTGGCTTTATATCGCTGAAGGAGAATGCAAATTTGATCTTCCATCCCTCTGACTTTTTGAAACCTAAGCCCTCCCCTTCCCTCCACTCTTCAATGCTAATCAAGTGCAGCTAAGAGCCAGATGGCTGACTCACACCAGCTAAGGCAAAGCTAGCATCATACCTGCATGCAGCATTCGGAGGGGTGGGCATAAAAAGCACAGTGTAGACACCTCCTAGGTCTGGCTGACATTAACGGACTTTGATATCATGTGTCTTTTGCAGTCTCATTCTGTGAACTTTGCTTATCCAGGTGTGACATTTATAGTTACTTTCAAATGCTAAAGTTTTGTATTAATCATCTCCAAACTAATGCTATCTTTTACAACATTTAAGTAGATGATTCACGAATTCATAATTACTTAGATTATGCTATGCTTGATTTTACCGTGAGAAAAATATAGCTCCTTTCATGATCTTAGAGATATTTAGTTAATAAGGACTCCTAACCATAAGGTTCAAGGGACATCTCAGAAGTGGAGGCAGGAAGATGTTAGATTCAGAAGGCCAAGATGTCTGCTGCAAGATTATGTCCTCTACATATGACAAGGACACTGGTCCATAATATGTATAGTCCATAGTATAAAGAGTATGGCTCCATGAACAAGACCTGAGCAAGACTGATACCAGCTGAAATGCCAGAGTGGATGGGAGAAATCGCACAAGGCAACTAATAAGTGTTGAGATGAGGGGCACCAGTCTTCCCTAGGGATGATCCCCCTAACTGATCATCCAATGCTAAGTGGTCAGTCCAAAACCACACACATGTTAGCAACACTAAGTGGACTTAGTGGGTTGTCTTTCTATGCTTATACGCGCATACTATGTAATATTTACAGAAGAAGAGGTCATGAATGTGAGGAGGAGTGGGATTGGAGGCAGAGAGAAGTTGGAGAAAGAGCCAAGAAGAGAGAGGGAGAAATGATGTGAACGCAGTTCTCATGTATGAATTCTCAAGTTATTTAAAAAAAGAAAAGGAAAGAAAGACCTTCGGTGTTGTGGTGACCTGTAAGTCCTTCGAGAAAATCCTCCTCGGGTCTCACCTCGTTGCTGTCTTCGGATCTTAACACTTGTGTTTCAGAAATATTCAAGCAGTTGTATTTCTTCAAATCTCTCACTTTGCTTTTTTAGTTAGATGCCTGGAAACCTTGTGCTGGAAATACGTCTCCATTTTTAGCGTTGAATACATTCCCGCATCCTCTCAGCCTGTCTGAGCACCAACACACTTTCTGTTGTGTGGATCTTTTTGTTTTGCTGCACACATCATTCTGTATTAGAAATAAATGTTAGCCATTTCTTTAGATTTCTTTCTTTCTTTCTTTCTTTCTTTCTTTCTTTCTTTCTTTCTTTCTTTCTTTCTTTCTTTTTCGAGACAGGGTCTCTCTGTGTTAGTCTTGGCTGTCCTGGACTCGCTTTGTAGACCAAGCTGGCCTCAAACTCACAGTGATCCACCTGCCTCTGCCTCCCGAGTGCTGGGATTAAAGATTATCTTTAGATTGAACAATCATTTGGTAGAATTTATGCAAAATACTAAATACGTGCAAATTCAATATGGTCTTTTTTTTTTTTTTAAATCTCAACTGTAGAGGAAGAAGCAGGGAACTTAACTCTCTATCATGCCTCCTAGACGGTGACATATTTAGATGACATAGTTGGAACTGACCGGAATACACACAGGTATAGGATTAGGATATTATATTTTTGACCATATCAAGCCTCGTATTGAGTATGAGTAGTTTTACATAGTATTTATGAACGGTTCTTACAAGATATATATTATTTTAGCATTTGATTTGTAATGAGTAATATATTAACTGATTAACCACTGTGATTTGTGTGTGTGTGTGTGTGGTGTGTGTATGTTTAGTAATATGTAGGTATGTGAATGGTTGTGTGTGTGGTGGGGTCAGAGGTCAACCTAGGTCGTTTCCTTCCACCTTTTTATTTTTTTGAGACAGCGCCTCTTTGCCGTCATTGTTGGTCACTGCTGTATATGGCCAGACCAGCTCTCCTGTGAGCTTCCAGGCTGTCTTCTGTCTCCCTCTCCCACCTTGACAGAGGAGCACTGGAACTATAGACACACTTCCACACCCAGATGTATGTGAATTTTTGGAATTTGAACTCAGGTCCTCAGTTTTGCCCAATATATACCTTACCCACTAAGCAATCTCTCCAGTCTCAATAACTTTTCTTTGAATTTTTCGATGAAATAATCTTCGCATAGAGTTACTTGGCTTATTAGCACGCCCCTGTTTACAGTTAAAAATGCTCCTTTTTATTTAAGTTTTCAAGCAGTTACTTTGTCTGATTCTTGCTTTGGGTCTTTCAGATTGCACTTTTCTATGCTTTAAGGTGTTGTAACGTTTTCATTCTCTCTCTGTGGATCATCGTTAGCATTGCAGTTGCACAGCTGTGTGGAATTGTTAAAACCTCTTCTGCTTCCTCTTTCTTTCTCCTAAATATCAGAGCAAACAGGGGTGTGTTTTTGTGAAATCCATGCAGCTGGTTGGTGGCAGAGCCAAATCCAGCTGGTCTCTGCCTTACTCCCAGCCGAGTGCCCTTTCCACTGGCTCGTCTTTCCTGGACCTCTCCCTCCCTCCAAACCTTCAGAAAACTCTGTCCTCTTCAGATTAGCATCTGCTGTCCTGTTTCCCTATACCCTTGGGTACTGAGGGATGGCTGTTTGTCAGTCTGTGTTAAATATTCTTTTTCCCAGTCCAGATTCGTCTTTCATATATCCTTCCTAAAAGTTGAAATGCTACTTTATTTAAGAATTCCTGTGACCGAATAAAGTTTTGCTTTCCTTTATTCAACTTGTGGGTTCTCTATATTCGTACTATGTTTATTTAGAACACTTAATATTTACTTGTCAGATTAAAGTATGTAATTCACCTTAGTGTTCTTTTGTCTTATTATATGTAATAGTAAATAATCCTAATTTTTACTCATCACATTTTTCTTCCTTATAAGATATTATAGACCACTGGCTGAACACTAGTATTCTTTACTTAAAAGAGTGCATCCTTCCTAAGACTCTGGAACATGGTCAGACAGCTCTTGATCTAAGCCAGCTTTGATTTGATTGGCCCCTCTCTGCTACGCCTGTGCTAGAAGACATCCAAAGGCAGAGATTTCAGTGTTCCCCATGAAGTTTCAGCTGCTTCTGGACTCATTCACTTTAGAATCATCTTCCAGCTAGTTGAATCCATCTCTCTCAGTGATGCAGTTCCAATCTCAGGACCATGAAAAACAAGTCAAGTTCTGCTTTCAGCCAGCTGCTAATGTCCTTGAGACAGCTTTCATTTCCCCATGCCCGTTCTTCCTCAGGCTAAACAGCTCCATTTCCTTCAACCCATGCTCGAGGACCTTGGTTTTACATTCTCCCCTCGTTCTGATCCTCCAAGTGTGCTCGCTAAATGCCCAGACATAGCTGTAGATCCTCAAGCATATTCCGTCCAGAGGCAGAACTGTCCCATTCATTCAGAGCCGTGCACTCTTAGCCACCTTTCTAGGTGCCTTAATGTTAATTCTCAATAAGGTTTTAAAAAAATTATGAGTTGCATCGTGTCCTGCCTAAACAATGCTGAAGTCCTAACACCCAATACCTCCAAACATGAACTTATTGAGAAATAGGGTTTTTTTTTTTAAATATAAAAGTAACCAGGCCCTAATCTGATATTTCTGCTCTCCTTATGAAATGAGGAAATTAAGATACACATTAGACATGCATAAGGAGAAGACGGCCACGTGACTGGCATGATTCATCTGGCAGCCAAGGAATGCTAGCGAACGTTAGCAAACAGCGGAAGCTAAGAGCAGCGTGGAAGAGTCACAGAAGATAAAACGCAGACTTGTATTTGATGCTGTTGGGAACAAGCAGAAGAGATGTATTCTGAGGACTGTCATTTTGTTTTCAGACTCGATTTAATCCTAGAGAAAAACTAAGTTCAAGGTCCCAGGCCCCTAGGGGAGCTGGGGACTTCCCAATAGCTGAACAGCTTCTGTGGTAAGGAGACAGTTGTCTGAATCCAGGCACCTCAGAGACAACTTGTAAGGAGACAGTTGTCTCAGTCCAGACTTCTCAAAGACAACTTCTCTATCTTTCTGGCAGGGTCAAACTAAGTTCATATTCCCAGACCCAGGAACTTACTCCTATCCCGATTGATGGAAACTCCCTTGCTCAACCCCTTATGTTAAAATATGTTTGGACAAACTACAACTCCCCCCCCCCACTACTCCCCTTGCTTTCTGTTTTCATCCATTATATACGCTGTACAACATCCCTTCAGGGTTGCAGTGTAGCTCCTGTGTCTGTTTTGCAGCCCTGATAGGTCAACAGTGGCTTCATCTGCGCTGAACTGGTGTTTGAGTTAAGCCGGATTTAAATGGACCCCCACAGCAGATCCTTTGGTTTTAGACATTTACCAGAACTATGAGATAATAAATCTCTCTTCTTTTCAGCCACCTGGTTTGTGATGCTTTGTGATGTGAGCCCTAAGAAACCAGCACCTCCCCCCCCCACCCCCCCGCATCAAAATCCAGTTTGTGTGTGACTTACTCCGTAGTCCTCATTTTTTCTTTCTCACAATAGTGCTCTGGTTCTCCCAGCCCATGTGAAAAGACTTTTAAAAATGTCTCCTGCGTATTGTTTTTGTTTCACTTGGTTCAACTCTGAAGTCCTTCAAGCCCTGTCTCTACCACTGTCTGCCATTGTCAGTATTGTCCACTGAGAATTCTGACAGGGTACAGTGCTTCTTGGGATAAGGTGGACTCCTTGGGAACTACCTTTAGGTCAACACTACTTTTTCATGACAAATGTCCAATCATTTTATACCTAATTAAGTCCAGAATCCAATGTATTATTCTCCCACCAATACAGAGCAAAACACTGTCAATCTGTACAACATCTTTCTGTATCCCTCATGTGATGTATTCATAGTATTCTTTCTTGCTAACTTATTAATAGAAACTTCAAACTCATTTTAATTAACAATGATCTGTTTCTTATTATGAGCATCTTTTTTTTCACAGACTACCAATCAAATTTTTAATAATTCAGTTGATAATCTTGCCAAAAACACATCAAATCTTCTGATTTATGACTCCAAGAATCTGTCTCTGGTATTTGGAAATGTGAACCACAGTGGCCTATCTGCTGTGTTCTCTGGCTCCCCAAAGCTCTGTTTTAAAGAACTCTGTCTTTCCCCTCCAAAATATTCACATTTCTTCTTTCCAGCCTGTGAGACTTAAGGTTTTGTTTTTGTTTTTAGAGCCTTTCTCCATTGTTCCAACCCCTGTACTTATCTTGGGCTTTGTCTTTGTCTTATCGTTATTTCTTCTGACCTTTCCAAGCAGAAGATTGGTCTTGACAGAGAAGATGAAAGCACAAGTCAAACTACAGCCCCATGTGCATGTAAACATCGGATAGTAATGTCATCTTAACATCTTGACATTGTGAACTGATAAAATCTTTCTGAACGGACTCCACTCAGGGAATGGGGTAACTGCTATCATCACACATGCTTTCTGCTTAACCTTTTACTTGACATGAAGGTCAGCAACTGAATGTTTATTTGAATATCCCTTGCCAAGAGATAAAAGTTAATGATGGTTTGATAAAATTTCAGAACGTTCTAGAAGAGTGCATTACATTCTGATTTGATAGCTCAAGAAGATGGCAGAATTTAAGTCAATACCAACATGTAAGTTGTACATGATGTCATATGTATCCAAAAGAGAAAATAAATTCAATATACAATAGGTTAACACCAGGAGTTTAGTGGTTTAAGATAACCATATTGTTTTGACTGAGGAAATAAAGTTAAAAATAGATTCCTTGGTAGTATTAAGGCACATGTAAAAAGTACTAGACCAAGGAATGTTTGGCCAAGCTGTAAAGATACAGCTATAGGTAGGTTAAGAGCCAGGGTAGCATCCTGTGTGGGATAGCATTCTGCCTGGCAATGGAACAGCAGCCAAGTAAGTGAGGAACTCCCACTGTGGTGTTGGTGTCAGGGAGCTGAGAGCCCATCAGTTTCAGTTCAGTTTGACAAATATTTATTAGGCATCTGCTCCCAAGCAAATGCTGTAAGGAGTGTTGGCAATCCAGGTCGGTAATATACAATCAAGCATTGGGCTGGGACCCTTTAAAGCAATCTCAGAAGGATGAGGCAAGAACAACAAAGGCGTTTCAGTGAATCTCATTCAGAATAGGTGTTTTAAAAGTAGTCACCGTGAGACACTTCAGAGGCAGAGCCAAGTTAGGAGAATACAGTATGAATTATAATCCCACGAAAAGGCTTTGGACAGAGCAGTTTATCAGACAACATCTCTGTTAGGTATACAGGGATACAACTAAGAAGTAGGCATATGGGGTCAATGCTCTGTTAATCTCACACTGAACTATATTGGCAGAGCCTGAGGGAAGCATGCACAATTCAAAACCGGTCCAATTGCACGGGACTGGGGTTCAGAGGGAGTGTCGAAAAGATAAGCAGGATCTAGTTTCTGTGCTACTTAATCTGGGCACTGGGTGAAGATTAAACCCGATGACGTTTTTGTCTAAATGACCATTGATTATTTCTGCACTGTTTTCCTTAGGTCTATCAGCACCGAAATGTGGACCAGATTGCCAGAAGTTATCCACCTGAGTTACACACTGCACAAATATTGCCAGAGGGACTCTGGGACTAGAGAATTGTTCAGGATAAACAACACCTGGCCCTTAGAAAACTCTGAAATACGACAATCTTGAGAAAAGTGACCTTGAATCGTGTCCATTCCATCCTTGGCCCCCTATTATTTTCACCTCTAGAGCCCTTTTCTGTCTAAGAAGGGTCTCCTGACCTGGATCAGGTTTTAGACATTAATATAACTTCTTTTGAAAATTTATCTGTTTTCCTTTTTAAAAGTTAATTAATTAATTCGCTTTATATTCCAACTGTAGCCCTTTCCCTCCTTCTTCTCCTTCCCCTCCCTCCCCTTCTCCTCAGAAGAGGAGAGACACCCCCCTCCCCATCAGCCCACCTCAGCACATCAAGTTGCCTCAGGACTGAGCTCCTCCTCTTCCCCTGTAGCCTGGTGAGGCAGCCCTGCCAGGAAGACATGATCAAAAGGCAGGCAACAGAGTCCATGTCAGAGACAGACCCTACTCCCCTTATGAAGGAACCCACATGAAGCCTGAGCTGCCCATGGCTTACATTTGTGTAGAGAGCCTAGGTCCAGTCTATGCATGGTCCTTGGTTGGTGCTTCAGTCTCCGCAAGCCCCCTCTGGGCCCTGGTTAGTTGCCTCTGTTGGTCTTCTTGTGGAGTTCCTGTTGATATTTTCTGTTATTGTCACTATGTTCTGAACTGTAGCTTTATGTTTGAAAAACTCGTGTAACGGTCCTCTGAAGGGTTACCTAAGACCAATGACAAACAAAATGACAAGTCATCTAGTGTTGAGCTTTCTAGTTCCCATAATCTATTTCTCAAGGATCTAGAGAGAGAAGTTTATTTTTACAGACACGCTGGGTAGTGATTGTGAATTGTGTCATTGTCTTCTCAGTGTCACTAACAGCCTTTGCGAAGAAATCTCATGTGCTTGTCAGAAATGCACTCCACATTTTTAATGACGATGAAACCACTTTATCAAGTTAATATGCAGTCAGCACGCCTTTACCAGCCTCTCGTATGGTAAGTGAGAGGTTTGAAGCCAGCTCAGAACACATTACTCTTGCTGACTGTTTATTCTTTCACAAAGTTCACAGCACCTTTAAAGAAACTTAATGAGTTTCACTTATTCAGAGTAAAATCCCAGAGAGAGTTCTCCCATTTCTCTCTCCTTTCCTCTCTCTTGTTGACTCACCAGGGTAAACCATGTAGTTAGGCCAAATGCTGTACCCTGATGTCACAGGACTTCCACTTGAGAGGGATTGTTAGCCCTAGAAAAATAATTACGAAAATTAATTCATGGTGATGTGGCTCTCTCACTGGCTTCTCTTTGTCACCTTCGCTTGGGCGTGTGTAACAGACTCTTGAGCCGATGGTCAGAGGATGTTGCCAATGAAATAGAATGAGCTTCCTTTAATTCACAGAAGCTGCTGTCATCACCTGGGACCTGCAAGGCTAATAACTCTGTATTGTGTCTTTTAGATGCCATTTCCCAGGCAGCCTTCATAACCTTTCGTACTCTTCTTAACCACAGAACCTTCACCCTGCAGTCTCTCTTCCTTTTATTTCTTCAGAGGTCAAAGTTGACCAGTTCTCAAGCTCAGAATTTCTCTAGAAGTAGCCCAAGATTTATGCTTTAAAGATGGCCTCTTGATTCTTATATGACAGCAGGGCTCTTTTTTCCTGCTGATAAAGAAACGTATGGCTTTTCTTTGTGAAGACTTAATCTTTGCCATGTCTTCTGGTCTATGTAATGTCCTCTGACCCTCTCTGGATGTTTGTTTCCTGAACCATGCCCACATCTTTATCATTCTTTGGTTGTTATTTCTTTACAGCCTATAAGGAGGACCAGATCTCCCTTACACAGAAAGAAACAAGGCGGAAGGAGACAACAAGATCAGCCATTATTTGAATAAGCCAACCTCCTGATAACATAGAAAATAAGATTTTTTTTAAAAAAAGAATTTTATTATTATGTATACAATGCTCTGCCTGCATACGCATCTGCAGGCCAGAAGATCACATTCTAGGTGGTTGTGAGTGACTGTGTGGTTGCTGGGAGTTGAACTCAGAACTCTGGAAGAGCAGCCAGTGCTCTTAATCTCTGATCCATCTCTCCAGCCCAGAAAATAAGTCTATTTCCCAGTTTCCTATCAGAAAATTTCTGCTTGCCTTTATTGCTTCTATTTCTTTACTGCCTACTTTTGACTTCCTTACCTATGTCAGAAGTGAAAGTATTTTCTCTAGAAGGGGATATGAAGTGACCCATTCATTACTTCATTTACTAAGACAAGAGACGTTAGTTTTTTTCGTGTGACTGGGTAGGTTAGGCTACGATCTCCATCATGCCTTTGGGGAGTGTTTGCACTGTAGTATAGCTAAGTATTAGAGAAGATGTATCGTATGTAAGATGTGATGATCTCCAAGGGCCTCTTAGCTATTTATTCATTCCCACAGTCAACTGGTTTGTGCGTTTTTATCTGGAGACACTAACTTTTCATGGCATTGCGGTGTAGTTTTGTTCTTTCCCTGGGAGTATTCTTTCTTAGAATCTCTCAATGGACTTCACAAGTTGTTACACCTTATACTTAAAGTGTCTGCATTTCTGCTGTGGTCCATTTTTTAAATTTAATTAAAAAATTTTTTTTGTGTGCCTGTGCGCACATGTGCATGCATGCTCCTCGTGTGTGTGTGTGTGTGTGTGTGTGTGTGTGTGTGTGTGTGTGTATGTGTGTTTCATATTTCATGTGTGATGAGGATGTGTACATGCACATGGGTGGAAGGCAGGGGACCATCTTGGGTGTAGGTCTTTCTCTGATACCTTGTTTGATATAGGGTATCTTGGCTTTGTTTTTGCTTTTAAAACACTGTGTATGCCAGGCTACCTGGCCTGCAAGCTTTTTGGAGTTCACCTGTCTCGACCTCCCATCTCACAATAGGAATGCTTGGATTACAATTGTGAGCGATTGTGTCCAGCTTTAGACACGTTCTAGTGATTTAAACATAAGTTGTCACATTTGCACGGGAAGTGCTTTACATAGGGAGCCACTTCCGCAGCCCTTTGTGCTCCCTTTCGTACACTGGCAGCTTTGGCTGTTAACTGCAAATGTGACAAATGGGGAGAGCTGGCACCTTGCATTACTGCTGAACAGATTCAGGGAGACAGAGGGAGAAATAGACGAAGGAGAGAGTCAGGTAGGAGGGCATGGCACAGTCTACAGAAAACAGAGAGGTGCTGCACATGCAGAGCATGAAGGTCTTGGAAATAAAGAGAGATTTCTGTGGCTATCCCTTTAGACTTCTGTTTTCTCTTGTCTCTGTTCTATTCTATAAAGTAGCTCCAGATTTACCTTGATGAAGAACAGCTGAAACGGCGCCACTTTCTAAGATACCTTCAATCACTTAGCTTTTGAAATCTTGTATAATTGTGCTTTGGTTCATCAAAATGCATCTTGCTTATTGGATATAAGTGTTCTAAAGTCTTTTTTTTTGAACATATATTAAGCATGTAATACAGTGAATGAGAAGTTCTCTGGTAAACATTTAAAATGAAAATTCTATGTTCTATCTTTTCAATCAAATATGAATTTCCCATTAAAAATAAAAAAAATCATACTTTCAGAAGACTCTGTACAAAAGCACTTCTAAAAGGCTTCCATTTTCATAAATTTAGATCAATTCAAGGATGTTCCTTGCTGCTAAACCCATGAATTTCTTGTTTATGGTCAATTGGAGCATTTTATTCACTTTCTGCTTTCTTTCTTCAGTCTTGTGATTTCTAAAAGCTACTATCAGCGGTGAGGGCTTAGCTGAATTAAGGCTGTCCAGACAGACAGTGGAGCAAGGGTCGTGTGAACAGGTGGTGTCCAGAAACTTGGAGAAATGATAAAGCTCCAATAGCAAGCTTGGGGAAAACAGCTGTGCCTGATGAGGAAGAAGGAGGCGATTTACAACAACTGAAAAATCAAGCTTTTCTGATCCAGGAATGTGCAGTGGACTACCAATGCTAAGATAAATATGATATTTACTTTTTGAAATTCATCTGACCAACCATCTAAAATAATGTTCTTTCTGTTCATTCAAATGGCAAGTCCTGGTGAGACCACAATTGGTTCCCACAAGGTTGCCACAATAATTCAGGTAGAACTTATTTCTAAATTCATTATTTATGTTTCCCTTTAATTATGGCACTTACTTTATATACTAACATTAATTTTTGAAACCAAAATTAATATATATTCAGTGATTCACATATGTCCAACATGTATACCCAGGCTCTCTCTTCCTTAATTTCAAATGACACATTATATGAGACTATTATCAATGATTTTCCACTATTATAAGAGCAGAGTTCACAGATTTTTACCTGTGAGCAAATTCATTTTGGCTTCAGTTTTCATTACCTTTGATCATGTAATTTAATTGTATAACTTTCTTATCCAGGTTCTATTAGCTTGACTTAGTGGCTAACACCATTGAATCAGACAGGATATTATTATCATCAGTTTCCTGTATTTCAATGCAGTTCTAACTACTTTATCGAACAGGTAAAATACATGAACCCTGCTCTTACAACAGTGGAAGATCATGGATAACAGTCTCATATAGGATGTCATTTGAAACATAGGAAGAACGAACCTGGGTGAACATGTTTGGAATAAATAGCATGGAATAAATAGTAAGCCAGGCAAATACTTAATATGAGCAAAGAAATATGAGAATGAGGGAGAAAAGTATAAGAGGAGTATTGTGCTGTTCAGAGCAGAAGAGGAATGGCACAGAATCTGAAGATAAGGATTAAGCCTACAATTTTCAATAACACACATTCACACATGCACACGAACACACACACGTGCACACACACACACAGAGCAGAGAAATTCAAACTTAGAAAAGGACTAAAATCAGAATATACACAAGTAATAATCACATAAAAGATGCCCAGCACTGTTAATCATTAGGGTTAATGACAATAACCTGGTGAGATATCATTTTGCATCATTAAAATGATGTTTCTCAGCACCATCATCTGATCAGAACAATTGTCACCTTTGTGAGACCAGCTGTGTCTGCTTGCCCATGATCCTTGCAGTTGGCAGGGCTTGTTGATAAAGTTCCTTCATAGAAAAAGGGGCGGACAGGGTTGTTGGACCCTTAACCTAAGTAGTTAGTTATTACTCCTAGTTGGTTGTATGTAATTCCGACCTACTTGCCTGTGGCCTCTGATTCTGGGGAAGGGGATACACAGACTGGAAATAACCAAAGGAAAGGTACTCCATCTACACATTGTGGCCTCGGTGCAGACTTCCAGTGTGACTGCTTTAAGATCACACGCAGATGGTCATGCCAGAAACCCCACCCCCTCCCATTTATCACTCTATAAGGAAGCCCAATAAACTTATTCGTTCACAATGGTGAGATTCTGTAGACTCAAACCTTAGTTTGTCATTGGAATCACAAAAAATAGCAGGGTGGAGAGTGATACTTTGCTTCTAACCCATTTATTTCCCCATGAGAACATTCACACACACAAAAATGTATTGTTAAATGAAATGAGCCTGCCATAAAAGGGCAAATATGGTAGGATTTCACTTACAAATTTCCTAGATTAGTCAAATTTCTTGAGACAGATAGTTCAACAGAGGTCAGGTGCTAAGGAGTGAAAAGAGAAGAGACTATGAAGTTATTATCAGGGGAGTGTGGAGTTGTGGAGTTTCTACTTGTGATAATGAGAATATTCTGGAAATGGACCATGACCATGGTTGTACAACACTATGAAAATACTCAGTGTCCCAGACCTGTATACCAATTGTGAGTTTGTTTTTATTTTTCTATAAATTGAAGTTATGTGAAAATGTTAAAAGATTATTGTATATTAATGATACTTCAGTCAGATTTCCTCCTCAGTCTCAGGATACAAAGGGTTGGGATCATGAGTTTCCAGGGTGTTGCTGGAAAAATAGTAAGCATAATGGGTCACTTCTGAAACTACATGAAGAGTGACCAAAGAGGCTTACTTTTTGAGAAAAGGAACAGAGAGAAAGCTGCAGAATCAGTAATTCCTCCCAAGAGAATAATTTGAAGATGTCTTTGTGCCAGAAAGCCAGCAAAAGCAGCAGCAGCAGCAGCAGCAGCAGCAGCAGCAGCAGCCAACCCACAACAAGGAGGAAATCTGTTCTAGAGCCGAAAGAGAGAGGTGCTACATCAAGGTCCTGAAGAATTAGGTAGGAAAATGAAAGAATGGAGGACCAGCAGAAGTGTAAGTAACTCAGTTAGCTCTATAAAAGATTGAGTATAAAAGTAGGAGAGGCCACACGCAGCCCAGGAGAGAGCCGAAGGTTAGAAGGACCCGGAAATGGATTGAGCAGGAGGAAGTGAAAGACATGCTTTGTTGCTGAGGGTAAGCAAAGTGAGAAGCAAAACTTGATGAAGTGATTGTAGCTTCCTCCAACTTGTGTTCAACAGCCTAGCATAAGAACGGAGAAGGCAGATCATTGGTTTCACTTTGTTTAGGTTTTCAGGCTGGGGCAATAGGGCACACACATGAGGAAACCAGTCAGTGTTGGTAAATCGGTTGATAGAATTAGGCCTTGTCTGGTTAGAGAAGGAAATCAGTGTGGAGGAAAGCAGAGCAGAGTGAACCTTGGTAGCGCCCACTGACTAGCCTGTAGAGAAGTCTGTCCCTTTGGCAGAAACTGAGGCGGAACCAGAAACCAGCAAGGCTCTCTGTGGGGGGTCCACTAGCTTGCTGCACTGTACAAAACCTGTCATTTCCTGCCATTGGCCTCAGACTCTGGCTACTAGAGTCAGGGGATGCAGGAGGGTTTGCTGATTTCTTTTTGTTAACATATATATATCTGTGTATGCATACATATATTCATATTTATTTATTTTCAAAATGTCAATTAAAACCTAATCATATCATTTCCTCCCTTTCCTCCTTTCAACACTTCTCATGACTTCCCTTAAAATTCATGGCCTCTTTTTTAATTATTATTATACTACTGTTACACATACACTCACACAATGATGCAAAAATACTCAATAAAATACTTGCAAACCGAATACAAGAGCACATCAAAGACATCATTCACCATGACCAGGTAGATTTCATTCCAGGCATGCAGGGATGGTTTAATGTATGGAAATCCATCAATGTAATCCACCATATAAACAAACTCAAAGTAAAAAACCACATGATCATTTCCTTAGATGCAGAGAAAGCATTTGATAAAATCCAACAGCCATTCTTTAAAGTTTTGGAGAAATTGGGAATACAAGGCACATACCTAAACATAATAAAGGCTATATACAGCAAGCCAATAGCCAAAATCAAATTAAATGGAGAGATACTCAAGGAAATTCCTCTAAAATTGGGGACCAGACAAGGCTGCCTACTTTCTCCATATCTCTTCAATATAGTTCTTGAAGTTCTAGCCAGAGCAATAAGATATCAAAAAGAGATCCAAATAGGAAAGGAGGAAGTCAGGTTATCCCTACTTGCAGATGATATGATAATGTACATAAGTGACTCCCAAAATTCCACCAGAGAACTCCTACAGTTGATAAACACCTTCAGCAAATTGGCTGGATAAAAAATTAACTAAAAAAAAATCAGTAGCCTTCCTATATACAAATGATAAACGTGCAGAGGAAGAAATTAGGAAAACTACACCCTTCAAGATAGCCACGAGCAATATAAAATATCTAGGAGTAACTCTAACCAAGCAAGTGAAGGACTTGTTTGAAAAAAACTTTACATCTCTGAAGAAAGAGATTGAACATGACATCAGAAGATGGAGGGATCTCCCTTGTTCATGGATTGGGAGAATTAACATAGTAAAAAATTGCCATCTTACCAAAAGCAATTTACAGATTCAATGCAATCCCTATCAAAATACCTACAAAATATTTTAAAGACATTGAAAGATCAATTCTCAACTTCATATGGAAAAACAAAAAACCCAGAATAGCAAAAACAATCCTATACAATAAAAGATCCTCTGGAGAAATTTCCATACCTGATCTCAAGCTGTACCATAGAGCAACAGTAATTAAAACAGATTGGCACTGGCACAGCAATAGGCTGGTTGATTAATGGAATGAACTGAAGACCCAGAAATGAATCCACACACATAAGGTCACTTGATTTTTGACAAAGAAGCCAAATATATTCAATGGAAAAAGGATAGCATCTTCAACAAATGGTGCTGGTGTAACTGGATGTCTACATGTAGAAAAATGCAATTGGACCCATATTTGTCACCATGCACAAAACTTAAGTCCAAGTGGATTAAAGACCTCGACATAAAACCAGAGACACTAAATCGGTTAGAAGAAAAAGCAAGGAAAAGCCTGGAACACATTGGCACAGGAGACAACTTCCTGGACAGAACACCAACAGGTCAGTCCTTAAGGTCACCAATTAGTAAATGGGACCTCACGAGGCTGAGAGGCTTCAGTAAGGCAAGAGAACAAAGTGACAGCCTACAGACTGGGAAAAGATTTTCATCAACCCTACATCTGACAAAGGTCTAATATCCAAAATATATAAAGAGCTCAAGAAATTAAATACCACTAAACCAAATAACCCAATTGAGAAATGGGGCTCAGAACTAAACAGAGAATTCTCAACAGAGGAATATCGAATGGCTGAGAAACACTTAAAGAAATGTTCAACATCTTTAGTCATCAGAGAAATGCAAATCAAAATGACTCTGAGATTCCATCTTACATCCATTAGAATGACTAAGATCAAAAATTCAAGTGACATTACATGCTGGCGAGGATGTGGAGAAAGATGAACACTTCTTCATTGCTGGTGGGAATACAAACTTGTATAAGCACTTTGGAAGTATATCTGGTGCTTTCTTAGAAAACTGGGAATAGGGCTTCCTCAAGACCCAGCTATTCCACTCCTTGGAATATACCCAGAAGATGCTCCACCACACAACAAGGACATATTTTCAACCATATTCATAGCAGCCTTATTCATAATAGCCAGAACCTGGAAACAGCCTAAATGTCCCTCAGTTGAAGAATGGATAAAGAAACTGTGGTACATTTACACTATGGAATACTACTCAGCTATTAAAAACAAGGAAATCCCGAAATTTGTGGACAAATGGATGGGACTAGAAATGATCATGAGTGAGTTAACCCAGAAGCAGAAAGAGTCACATGGTATATACTCACGTATAATTGGGCACTAGCACAAAAGGCACGTCTCACGAAAGTCTTTACTTACCAGGAGATTGGGATAGATGTGAGGACATCTTACTGAGACTCTAGGTATGAGAAATATAGGAGATGGGGGAAATAGAAGGACCCAGAGGTTCCTAGAAACCTACAAGAAGAACATCCTGATGAATGGATCAGGGCCCTGGGGGCTGTACTCAAACTATTGCACTAACCAACAACCCCTACCTAATGGACAGGACATTCTCCACAGTTATGTGTAGAGCAGGGACTGACTTTGACATGAACTCTGGTGCTCCATATTTGACCACGTCCCCTTGGTGGGGGGATCTGGTGGCACTCAAAGAAAGAATAAGCAGACTACCAAGATGAGACTTGATAGCTGATGACCATATGGTGGGGGAGGAGGTCCGCCTCAGTCATAGACCTAGGGGAGGGGAACAGGGTGAAATCAGGAGGGAGGGAGGAATGGGAGGATACAAGTGATGGCATAACAATTGAGTTGTAATCTGAATACATTAATAAAATTTAAAAAATTAAGAAAAATGTCTAAAAAATTCATGGCCTCTTTTTTATTTATTATTATACTACTGTTACACACTTTCTCACACACAAATGCATAAATATATCCAACCTGTTGAATCCTTTAGTGTGGCTTGTATGTATATTATTTCAGAGTTAACCACTTGAAATTGGATACCCAATTAAGGGCTCATCATTGGGAAAGGTTAGGAAATTTATTTTTGCTCAGAAGTCATTAGTTTTCTGTACTGATTTGTCTAAAGTGGGCTCCTATGCAATTTCTCTCTTTTAGGTTAGCATGCCTATTGGCGTTGTCACTGTTCAGTTCTTATTTTGGCAGCCATATTATTGAGGTATTTATTCTTCATTTTTCTATTATGTGTATGGATGTACGTATATTTGCATACCTCAAGTGTATACACTTGTAGAGGTTGAAAAAGGACATTTGATCCTTGGGATTGGAATTATAGTGGAGCACCAACTGGGTGTGGAAATCAAACCTGGGTCCCTTGGAAGAGTAGTCATTGCTTTTGATTATTGAGCTATTTTTTCAGCCTCTATACTATTTAAACATAATTTTTAATTATGTCTCTGTGTGGGTTTCTGAACATTTGTACATTGCTTACAAAGACCAGAAGGGGGTGTTGGGTCCCCTGGAGCTGGAGTTACAGGTGGTGAGGAGCCACCCTGTGTGGGTGTTTGGAATTCAACTCAGATCCTCTGAAAGAACAGGCTGGGTTCTCAACTGGTGAGCAATGCTTCAAGCCAACACTTCTTTCATTTCTCACATTCTGGGACTGTATGACAGATGATTTATCTGATGAGTAATTTTCACCGGCCTGTGGAGTGGGAAAACTTTTTATTTGGATTTCTTAATATCCAGAACACAAGTTTCTTTTTCAAAGAACTTGGTCTCTTATACAGTGTCAGGGAAAACCCAACCCATCCATCAATGACTGATAACAACTTCCGAGTTCAAGTATTCAAGAAAGTATGCCCTCCTCTGCTCATCAGCAACACATTCCTGTGCAATGGGTCACATCAGGAAACCTTAGCAGCCTTCGGGAAACCTAGTGCTCTTCTTTCCCCTGATTCGTCTTTGTCTCAGTGCCTGGGTAATGATCTAGCCCTCACTGTATTAATGAATAAACAAGAAGATAGTTGTCATGGCATGCTGGGATATCAAAAATTCAGGACCAGAAGGCAATAACCGTTTTGTCCTGCTGAACTGGCATCCTGGTTGAGGAGATGGAACTCAAACACACATAATCATGAATTGTATAAAGCACTGAGAGCCCAGTTCCAATCCTGAAATTAAATGTAAGTTGATGAGATCCCAGCAGCAAAAGGCTGTAAGCGACATATGAGTGAAGTGGGATTTGAGGTAGGCATTGGTCAGTGGGGTAAAACTCCAGGAAAAGATTTGCAGAACCCAGTGTGACAGGGAGAAGGAAATGGCTTTGTTCTTATTGGTCATTTTCTGCTTCTTTTGTGAGCCTTCAGTCAATTGTGTAATTAACCTTTGTATATTCGTGTCTTCTCGTTCTTTATGCTGCTATACGGACATCACTCTTTAACAAAAACTAAAGTCCCTCTTTTGGCTGGGAAGTGAGGTGCTGTGGTCATTTGCTCACACTGGCAAAGCTACTTCCATTGCTGGCCCTCCTGGGTTCTTCCAGGGATTTGGCCTCTAATAGCAAAACAGACAGTTGGCAGTCAGACTTGCATGCTTGTTGTGTACTGGTAAACATATATTGAAAACTAATATTTTTTTGCTCATATCTCTTCCTCTATGATGTATAAAAGCATATTGCAATGAGACAAAGCTGTATATCGGACAAGGGAAGAGAGTGACTTCTCTGGGATGGCGAGGTGCAGTTGGGTTTCAGGTAAAATGGCATTTGACGTTAAGAGTCAGCAATCTTTCCAAAGAGTGACTGTAGGCTAATTAAGGAGGATGTGATACTTGGGCTTAGGCAGGATAAATGAGAATAATAAATTCCATGGTTTAAGTTTGGAAGTTGTAATACTCATAGTCAGTGTGCTGGGGTAGCCACCACCGGGGGCTTGGGTGCTCATTAATCTGTAATTTCTTTAAGATGTAGGGCTTTGTAGGTAAGTGTAATTCTGTCTGCAGTGTGTCAGAATAGAAAAGAATTTTCAACAGTTCCTATTTTTTTCTGCATAAAATTAATGAATGTTGAAGGATACAGTGAATGGATGCTGTAATAAATCTCATGAAGAGGCTATAAATCTGAAAAATATAACTACAGCAACAATAATAGTGACATGCGATGAGTACTTAGTGCCTTAGGTATTGTTTAGCATTAAAATGATTTCATTTTCATTTTAGCTTTTTACTTGTATGTGTGTATATCTGTGTACCACATATGTATACTTGGTAGGGGTAAACCCAGAAGAGAGCATTGAATTGAAGTTACAGATGGTTGTGAGTCACCTTGTGGGTGCTGGGAGTTGAACCTGGTGTTCTGGAAGAGCAACTAGTACTCTCAACCACTAATCCATCTCTACAGTCCCTTAGACATGTTTAAGTGTGAAAGAGCTGAGGTGACTAACAGAGGAATGTCTCCTTGTTGATCTAGACCTTCATAAAGTTTTGTCTTGTATTTTTCCTACCTCGTCACCATCCTTCATGTCTGATAATGCATCACACTCTCATAAAGTAGACTTAACACCTAGAATGGCAGCGTCTTACAATGATGTCAC
The DNA here is from genome assembly GCF_964271855.1 of Acomys minous. Taxonomy (NCBI): domain Eukaryota; kingdom Metazoa; phylum Chordata; class Mammalia; order Rodentia; family Muridae; genus Acomys; species Acomys minous. The sequence goes on from NC_140495.1 coordinate 35,706,298, forward strand.
TAATTTACATAATGTTTAAATGTGAATTAGCTAAAATAAAACAGTATGACAAATTTAATTTCTCAGTTCCATTTGGCTACTGTAATGCTTAGTAACTGATTGTAGCTATTGGTGATTCCACTGAACTATAGAAAGATAGAGCACTTCATAGATATAAAAAGATCTATTAAATGGCATTGGTTAGGCTGGGCATCTCTGCAAAACACAGCATCTTTCACAACAGTGTAGTCCCCTCATCCCTTCTGGGTTGCTCTTGTCAGCATACGGATCCCACAGAGTAAAAAGAGCTCTATCTTCCCAACCATGGTACCACCATCACTCAGCAGCATTTGGAGTATTATGATGTCTGAGGAGCAATACTATTTTTAACCACTCCCCAGTGCATAGAAGGATGTTTATGGATTTTTTCAGTAAGTTAGAATATGACTCCCAGAAAAGATAACATTTGGATTGGATTTGGAAGGGCAAATATGAGGTAAGCAGATTGAGCCAGGCAAGGCATCCATGATGTATAGAAGCCTATGAAGATACAGTTATTATAGATTGTGTCTAAACAGACATTGGCTAGGACAAAGTGTGTGTGTGTGTGTGTGTGTGTGTGTGTGTGTGTGTGTGTGTATGTGTGTGTGTGTGTGTACTACTGTAAGGGGGAGGAGTTAGGAGTGAATTTAGGAAGTAAAGGTATAGTTGCACAGAGAGGATGTGTTTGTTACATCTAAGGTTGCCCCTCCCCCAAACCAACAAATGCCTGAGTAGTTATAGAGAAGACTGATACAATCAGATGTACTTATCTATTCCTTTGCTTGTTGTAGGAGCATGGTCGTGAGAGTCATACAGAAGATGGATGTAATACCATAGAGGCAGGAGCAAGAGAATAAGGTCTATTTATGTGTAATGGCTGCTGTTGTAGAGGCAGGCTACTTCAGGGACTAGTTCTGAATAGAAAAGGCAGGACCTGGTTGATCACGTACAGGGTGGTTGGTGATGAACAGACAGAATGTGGTAGGCAAAAGATATTTCTAAAGAGACTAGTTAAATGGACTTGCCTGAAAACTTTGAAGTGCCATGGGAAATTTGTACCAGAGTTGTAGAACTTAGGAAGAGAGTCCAGACTATTGAGTACAGTTATCAGCTTTCAGTTGTGGGAGAAGCCATTGAAGGCTCAGGAGAAAACCCACGTTGTAAGAAAAAGTGGCCATCAAAGGAAGACAGACACAGAGAACACTAAGTGTTATGTGTTTGAATGGACAGTAGCAGCCAAGGAAGCTTGCTGAACCAAGGTGATTGATCATAGGCACAAAGGAAGAAAAAGTTGCAGGAGTCACAAGTGTTACTGGGCTTCACAGGCGACTAAATGTTGGCTGCTTGAGCTTAAATTTTAGAACACAGGCTTGCATCTTTAGGCCAGACCCCAGACCTTGAGTCCCGATGTGTTTCCATGATGCTCTTTCCAGGACAGTCACAGCATCTGGCTGTGACGTCACAGCACACATGTTTTTGATATCTGGCTTCTTCATGCTCTTTTATTGGAAACATAGTCTCATCCCTTAAAATATTATAAAACGTTAGCTTTACCTCATAGTGCAGTTGGTCTAGAGAGCCTTCAGGGGGCTCAGGGAAGTATTCTAAAGGCTGTTTTGCACAGAGCCTCAAAAATCTATGTGGAAGAGGAGGCAGAAAGATTATATAAGAGCCAAGGGTGGCAAATAACACCAAGGAAACAGTATCTTAGAGACACAACAGGACTGATAAACATGTCAACTCACAGAAGGATGCCTCTCTTGATGACTCTCCACCTTATATACTGAGGTGGGAGCCCAGAGATGGCCAATTCAGGTCAACTGCCTAGTTACCTTCTTCCAGTGATGTCTTGTCTCCACATCCCATGTGATAACATTCAGGTAACCATGCTTCAGCATTTATGGGGGTGCTGGAGGTCTGACCTCTGGTTCTCAACTCATTTGCAGCAAGTGCTTGACTTGCTGAGCCATCTCTATAGCCCCTTTCCTGTTTCATTAAAAAAAAAATTTACAAACACTGGTTGTACTCAGTTCTGTGTCACTTTTACAAATACTTGACATGACATAAAAAAAAGAGAAAAGTTTCGGGGCTGGAGAGATGGCTCAGAGGTTAAGAGCACTGTTTGTGCTTCCAAACGTCCTGAGTTCAATTCCCAGCAACCACATGGTGTCTCACAGCCATGTGAAATGAGATCTAGTGCCCTCTTCTGGCCTGCAACTGTACATGCAGGCATAACACTATACATAATAAGTAAATAAATGTTAAAAAAAAAAAAAAGGAAAAGTTTCAGTCTGACTCAGGATTTAAGACAGTTAGACTCATCAGTCTGATTGCTTTGGGCTAATGATAAGGCAGAATATTGGGTTGCAGGCTCACCATGGAACAAAACCACTCACCCCTTGCCAGGGAGTGGAGGAGAGGCAAAGGAGCTGCTGTCGCACCACCCTCTCCTGGGCTGTGCTTCCACTGGCCTACTCCTTCTCAAGAGCCAAACAATATAAGCACCTAAAGGAAAGTCTGATAACATGCCACAGAGTTTCAGCAGCTATAATTTGTTTTAAGTTGTCTTGCTGTATAATAACTTTGCAAGGCAATGAATTCACAAGATGCCTGTATTTAATTTGACCAAGCTGTTAAAAATAAACAAGGGTTCAGATAGAAACTATGACTGGAATGGATATGCATATGATCTCCCCCACCCCCTCCCTCTCTCATTATGAGCCATATATCCCTATATCTAGATAAGATCTATCTATCTATCTATCTATCTATCTATCTATCTATCTATCTATCATCTATTTATCTATGTATCTATATATTTATCTATTTATCATCTATCTATCATCTATTTACCTATTTATTATCAGTCTACCTATTCATCTATCTATCTATCATCTATCTATCTATCTATTTATCTATCTATCATCTCTCTGTGAATGACATGACATAACATCACATACTGGAGTGTAATGCATGATTAAATGCATGGATTCTGTGTTGAAAAGCCAGGTTTAATTGGAGCCACCTTTGTGAATTTTGGCACGTAGCTTACTCCCTTTCAAAATTGCAATTCTTTATCAGGGAGTTTTAAAGCCTGCCTCTGGATAACTATCCCTTCCCATTCCTTCCATGTCCACACCCCACTTCTGACCTCCCCCAAAAGAAGTTAGAAATTTTTGAAACAAATTTTTAATTTTTTTATTAATTTATTCTTGTTACATCTCAATGGTTATCCCATCCCTTGTATCCTCCCATTCTTCCCTCCCTCCCATTTTCCCCTTATTCCCCTCCCCTATGACTGTTCCTGAGGGGGATTTCCTCCCCCTGTATATGATCATAGGGTATCAAGTCTCTTCCTGGTAACCTGCTGTCCTTCCTCTGAGTGCCACCAGGTCTCCCCCTCCAGGGCACATGGTCAAATATGAGGCACCAGAGTACATGTGAAAGTCAGACCCCACTCTCCACTCAACTGTGGAGAATGTTCTGCCCATTGGCTAGATCTGGGTAGGGGTTTTTAAATGGGACATGGTCAAATTCTTAGCGGAATGCCCCTTAAACAGAGCTGAGTTCTTCTCCTCCCACATCTCTGCCAGAAGCCCTGAATTGTGGAGAGCCACTCTTTAACATTTCTGTCACACTTTTAAAGAGTTTTCTATGAGAACAACTATGTTGGACTAATATACAGTTATAAGAGAGTATATACCATGTGTGTGTCTTTCTGGGTCTGGGCTACCTCACTCAGGATGATCATTTCTAATTTCATCCATTTGCTTGTAAATTTTAAGATTTCCTTGTTTTTTAATAGCTGAGTAGTAGTCTATTGTGTAAATGTACCACAGTTTCTTTATCCATTCTTCTGTTGAGGGACATTTATTTATCCCAACACAGAAGTCCTCTGAGAGACTGCCCCTAGCGGGGAATCAGGAGAGATCCTGGGAGTCACTGCTGGTCTCTGGGTGAGAGTGGTATGGAAGAATGTGGCGATGGAAGGGCCCAGAAGGTTCAGGAGCCTGACAAGGAGACCATCAAGGCTGGCAGATCTGGACCCAGAGGGACCTGCACAAACTGTTGCACCAACCAAGGACAAGGCATGCAGAGAAGTTAGACCCCCTGTTCAAATTTAGCCAATGGACAGCTCATTCTCCATGGTTTTGGGGGAGCAGGGACTGACTCTGACATGAACTCTGGTGCCCCTTGATTGGATTGCTTCCCCCTGGTGGGGAGGGAGGCCTGGCAGTACACAGAGGAAGGGAAAACATGCTATCTGGATGAGACTTGATAGGCTGTGGTCATATTGTGGGGAAAGAGGTCCCCTTCTTTCCGAGGTCTAGGGAAGGGGAATAGGGCAGAAGAGAGAGGGAGGGTGATAATGGGAAGATACAAGTGAGAGGATAACAATACAGGATGTAATATGAATAAATTATAATAAATTAAAATAAAAAGAGTTCCCTTTGATGGCTTCCTGTCTAGGCTGTTACTTTTGGGATGGGGTTGGGGGTTTTGGGTGGAGATGGGGTTGTCACAGAAGCGTTCAGTGGCTCTCTCTCTCTCTCTCTCTCTCTCTCTCTCTCTCTCTCTCTCTCTCTCTCTCTCAACTGTGGGTCTTCAGTCATTGACATTGTAGTCTCCTCACAGTCAGTAGAAACAAGGATTGTGGGCTTCCATTTAGTTTCTGGTGACAGAACAGGCCATGAACACTGCCCCTTGCTGCAGTAGGACTATAGACTCAGTCAAGGTCTACAGATACTGGACATCAATGTGGCTTCAGGCTGCCACACAGACCATGGCCATCCACATGACCTTCAGCAATAACACAGGCCACAGACGTCAACACAGAGCTCTGCTGGAGTAGGACCATAGACCCAGGCATGGCCCTTGGCCTCAGATAACACGTGCCACAGACATGTCAACCACCAGCAGGGCGTGTCTGGGTGTGGCATGGATGGCCACAGGCATGAACGGCTCCCTCTGGCTCTTGGTTCTTCTTTAGTAATATGTAAATCATAGTGTTGTGGTGAGAAAATTGTTTTTGTAACTGTTATTTCTATACAGTGGAATTATAATTTGATTCTAAAAAATCTGTATGTTTTCAGACCACTCCATGGAGTAACTTCATGAAGACTGGGTAGATTATCTTATACACAGATTAAGGAAATAATATATTGCCACACTCACAGGATATATTGGAACATTTTACCTCCCATTCAAGAATCTGACCATGGTAGGAGACTTTCTGCTTTGTCTGCCTCTCCTGACCCCTGTTGGGACACCTGGGAATATTGTAGCGAGTGAATTGGACTGGTGACTCAGAGGGCAGAAACCAAAGAGCAGTCTGCTGACCTCTGTAACCCCAAGCCCTCTCTCCTCCTGGGTTCTGACTGCCTTGCTTGGTTTTGTACTATTTTGCCATGGAGACGAATGTTCTCTGGAGGGAGCAAGGTTTGCTTGACTTGTTTGCTGTGCTGCCACAGCAGGTGTTATGTAACTGTCCTCTTTCCAGCTGCCCTTTGCCTCCTTTTCCTTGGGATCTGTTCAGTTAGTTATCCCAAATACCATTTCCATCACAGGAGCTTTTGCTTTAGTGGTCTGATGTGACAATACTACCACATTTCTAGGGAGACACCTTTGTGTAGTGTTCATAACCTGGGCCTCAGACTAGTGCAAAGTCTCCAACTCAATTCTTGGTACCTACCTAACTTTTCTTATGATTAGACTCTCATCTAAAAATCAGGTAAAATATCTTATAACTGGAAATTAGTGAAAACAATGACTTTGCACTGAACATTTCATATATGTCATTTTATAACATATAAGATTATTATTGCTAGAAATGATCTCTTTGAATTTGTTTCACAGAACAACTCACTGAATTTCAGATAATCTTGGTAGCAGCATGAACTCTGAAAGCCTCTGGCTTAATCTGCTGCTTCAAGATTTGTGTAAGTACCTGGCAAACAATTGACAAAATGACTGTGTATCAGTTTCCTTCTGCTGTGTTACTGCTCACATGTTTAGTTATCTATGGCTGGGTCTTGCTTAACTTATCTCTGCTCAGTTCTGCTAAGTCAACTGATAAAAGCTTATGTCTGTTGTTGAGTTGGTCAGGAACAGGCTGGCCTCACTCACATGACTGTCTGGAGCTGGGAAATGTGGACTATTAGGCCATGTTTTCTTTTCCAGCAGGCTATTCTAGGCTTGCTTATTTACGTGCTTGTAGCTGGTTTCTAGGAGAGATGTATGGCATGCAAGCCCTCTTAACTGACAGGTCATCACTTTTATGGTCTTCAACTCACCACAGAAAGTGACAAAGCAGGCCCAGGCTTGAGGAGAGGAAGGAAAACCGTTTTCACCCAGTAAAGAGAATTTCTGCAAAGGGATATTGCAAAGGAGGTGGTGTAGGAGTTCTGAACACGTGGGTACTACATGCTCACCTGAATCAGTCCTTCCTCTGGGCACCAACATCCTTGACACAGTGGTTAGTATGAGCTTCTCATCCACTGCATTCCATCCAGGGTGCTGAAATGGATGTTTCTTTATGTATCGTAGCAACCACTTTCTCGACACCAGTTGAAAGGAAGATAAGCTGTCCCAGTTCCACTTCTATTGCTGTGATGAAATAACCCAACAAAAATCAACCAAGGGAGAATGGGTTTGTTTTGGCTCATAATTTTAGATTACAGATCATCATAGCAGGAAAGAAAGTCGAGATGGCGGGAACACTTAAAATAGTGACTCAGGCCAAAGCCACAGCCAAGAGCAGAGAGAAATTGATGTGAGCATTCTTAGCACCTAGCTACTTTTCTTTTTCTATCTAGTCTATGACCCCAAGCCCAGACAATGGTGCCACTCATAATAGGTAGGTCTTCCCACCTCAGTTAATACATCACAGCAGTTCTCAATAGAAGTGCTTACAGGTTAGCCTGATCCAGGCGATTCTTCACCGAGACCAGGACATCTAGATCATGTCAAGTTGACCAAACTAACAGCCACACAGTGCTCTGTATGGGTCAGAATTTCTGATCTTTTTATTTGTTTTTTTTTTTTTCTTGTTAACGCCCACCCTCCAACTCTTTGCTGATAATTCTAACCAGGTGATACTTTCTAGTATAAAGCAAATAAAACAAGGTCAGTAGCAGCTTGGTTTCTCCATGTTCTATGACTCAAGTATGTGGTGTCTTCAGTAGGATTATCTTATCATCATATTCTGGAGGGAACCTGAACACCTGCACTAGCTAGAAATGTTTGGGGGTCTATGGGACCTTACTGGCCCACACAAAATATACCCCATTCTTGGAATTTGACTTTTTATTAGTCTGTGGCATCTACTAGAAGCATCTTTTCTCCATTGTATGGTAACTCCATTTACTCTGTGTGTGTGTGTGTGTGTGTGTGTGTGTGTGTGTGTGTGTGTGTGTGTGTTTTATAAAGCCTCTACAATAGGTTTGCAAAAAGACTTTCTAGAATGTCTTTAATTTTTAAATTTTATTTTACTTTTCATTTTATGTGTATGGTTGTTTTTTTTCTGCACATTTGGCTGCGTGCCGCTTATGTCTCTGGTGCCAGCAGAGGTCAGAAGAAAGCATGACATACTCTGGACCAGGAGTTACAGATAGTTTTGTGACACATATTGGGTGTTGGCAATTGAGCCAGTCTCCTTCTGGAAGAGCTACCTGTGTTCTGACCTGCGGAGATAACTCTTATAGCCCCTTCATAAGATCTTGAGTGTTAGCTGTTCCTCCTCTAAACTGCCCCCTACCCCATTTAGCCTGTCCTGGGGTCCCTATTCCCATTTAACGGTGCTATTTCCCAGCTGTAGCATTGCATTCTATCTCCCCTTCTTGAAATGCATCCCCATGACTTCTAGTAATTTCTGCCCTCTAGGAGTATTCCAAAGGAAACACACATATCTGAAAATTTGAAGCTAACGTTCACAAATGAGAGAAAACACTGGATGTTTCTCTTTTCTGGGTCTGAGTTAATGTACTTAGGATGATTGTTTCTAGACCCATCTATTTACTGGAAAATTTAATAATGTTTTCTTTAACAGATGAACAATACTGCATTTATAAAATACCATAGTTTCACTGTCTGTTCATCAGTTGTGCTCACTGTGCTATGCACGTTACCAGGAGAAGGGTATTCAGCACTCCTCCCCAGCTGTTAGCCCTGTGAGCTACACTTATGACAGGCAGGGTATGCCCACTGGTGCAGTAGTGGAGTGAGCATCGTGGGAATAATCTATATTTTCTGACTGGATTTAAGGACCACTCCACAAGCTGGAACCCATACCTGGCACCATTACCTGGGCCAATAACCTATGGCTAGACAGGTCATAGGCCCTAGAGGAGAACCTTATGCTATCACTGTGCTAAGTGGACATGGTAGCAAATAAACTCCTATTGACTTAACACTATACCTACCATAGATGACTGCATCTTTCAACACCCACCAAAGACAAGTCTTTTTTGTTTTTCAGTAGATGGTGATTAACAAAGATACAACTGGCAGATGTGAAGAGAATAAGTGACCGCAGAATGCTCCACCCTAAAAATGAGGCATCTATAGGACATCTTTCTCCTCCCCATACTCAGGGATCATTGGGAAGAGAGTGCGGAAAGATTGTAAGAGCCAGAGGTGGCACATGAGTAGAAGGATAAAATGTTTTCTAGATCCAGAGATGCAATCGTATATGCTAACTCCTAGCAGTTGTGTATATTAACTCATGGCAACCAGCACAATTTCAAGTCAGACACATCCTAGCACAGAGAGGAGAGAGAGGCTTGGAGTCTTACCCCTAGCTGAGGTGCTATTGGGTACTGTTAGTCTTGCAGAAAGGGAGAGCCAGTTTTCTTTAAGGTTAGGGTTCCTGGTCTGTAGACCACACTCCAATAGAAGGGCACATGTCCAGGGGAATATGGAATCAAATTGAGTAGGTAGAGAAGTGGGCATGAACCTTGGCAAGTGTGGAGAGGGGGTGATGATGGTCAAAAGACATTGGAGGAGAGTCTCAAGAAGTTGATAACGATGAGGGGGAAAAGAGAGAAAAACAGGTATAGAAATTGGTAGGAGAAATATGGGAGTAACATGAAATATCTAAGTCTTCTCTGTTTGCCTTTGTAACAACAATCTCCTAGCTAAAATAAATCACATTTCTCATCTGATGTTCAGTTTTGAGGAATGAGTCTTTCTCTCTTCCTCTCCTCCACGCATTCTTCTAATATTTATTTGTAATCATGAAGTTGTTCTGGCAAGTTTTTTTTTCCCCTATGTTTGTTACTTTTAGTCATCCTCCTCACACACGGACCTATGATGACTAGCATCTGAGGGCTTCCTTCCCGTAGGACATTCAACAAGATGAGCTGAAAATAATACAGTAAGGAGCAAAGGCAATTCAGAGAAAAGCAGCTGACGGCTCCCAGGCGTACTGTTCAAGAGTGACCAGTGAAACAAGTCAAGGGACACCAGGAGCTCTGCAATGGGCGGTCCCATGCCCAAGGGACACCAGGAGCTCTGCAAGGGGCGGTCCCATGCCCATGTGTAAACATCATGGAACTAAATAACAACATGATCTGGAATCTAGAATTGTGATTCTTTTCACCTGAAGGCTGTTAAGGGAGATATTGGTAGAATTAAAAAAAAAAAAAAAATATATATATATATAATCACACGGGAGAAGAGATCCTTAAGGGGAAAGCACAGAGGATTGTGCTATAGAGAATAATAATTCATAAAGATGAGCTGGAGTGGCACATGAGGGCTGCCATACTGGAAAAGGTTAGAAATGTAGAAACACAAGACAAAGTTCTTAGGGACACTACATGAGCTTCCTAATTTATTGTTCTGTGGGTTTTCTGATGCACAGGCTAAGCCTTGGTGTCAAAGGGAACACTAGATGCTTTCTAGAGAAACTCCTTTCTTTTCGTCCTACATTTCAAAATGTTGACAATTTTTCTGCCACAAACCCTTTTCTTGATTTTTTCTGAATGGAAGGCCAACTTCTGTGTCACCAACATAGCCCCGTGCCAGAAGAGCCTTAGGCTTCTGAAAAGAAGACAGTTCGTTTCCCAGTTCCTCAGCTTCAAAGTTTTTATTTCACATTCAAATCAAAGGAGAGCCTGAACATGGAACACAGGCCTCTTTTTTTTTTTTTTTTCTTTTTTGCCTGTCAAAGTGAAAAATGGCTGGGTGGGAATTCTAATTATGTGGAACATGTGGAACATGCTGGGCACGGTCTTCCTGTCCAAGAAAATTGGTGTAACCACTGTCCTTGAAGCAAATAAGGCGATGCTATGGTGACTAGAGAGATGGGCGTGTCAGCTCGGCATTAGCCACTCCCCCTACTGCTCGCACAGGGCTCTGTACATTTAAGGCAGTTTCCGAATTGTTTCACTGGGATGCTGCTCAGCCTGGTACACCAGACTCAGTGAAAGTTATCGTTATAGACTTTCATTTCTTTTCTGATTGATAAATTGACCCTTGAAGAGGCCAAGTAGCTTAAATTAGAAATCAAGACCTGGGCTCAGAATTTTCCTCTG
>NC_140495.1:35721853-35764353 GCF_964271855.1 Acomys minous
CCACCCCTCCTTGAGAATCCATCGGTTGTTAATGAGGGTTGAGAGAGGGAACATTTTCCTTCAGTGGTATAACCACTGAAAAATTGTCCATGCTTTGGTAAATAATTCCCCACCCATGCTCATAAAACACTTAATAAGCTCAGTGGGTCACAAAACAACAACAAAAATATGCGAGTTATTTGGTTCATTGTAGAGGTTTTATTTCTTTGATAAATCTCTAATAGGGTTTGTATGTTGTTTCCCCACTTTACTTTTTTTCTATAGTTCAATGGGCTCCTTGAAGATACTTATATTGAGCTCTTTCCCTGACAATTTGCAGATCACCTTTTCTTTGTGTTCAGCCAGAGAACTTTATTTTGTTATTTTGTTGGCTTGATATTTCTTTGATTTTTTTTATGTGCCTTGGAGCCTTGTGCCATTCTTTGCATATGAATAATTTACTAAACGGCTTTGTGATAGAACCATCTTCACAAATGAGCTCTGTTATAATTCTGGGGTTCTTTCAGGCTTTCTCTATGGATATACACACTCTGCAGAGACTGTGGGGGGTTTTTTTGTTTGTTTTTGTTTGTTTGTTTGTTTTTGATTCCACAAGTTCAGGCTTGGTTCTGTGAATTATTTTCCCTAAGTTTGTGTCCTAACATCCTCTACCAAACCAGCAGAGTTATGCTGGTTACTAACATCTCTACTTTCTGTTGATATCCATGCTCTGTCTATGAGAAATATTTGCCATATGTGGGCATGGACAATTCACTAACCATTCATGGACATGGATATAAGGGAGGTGGCTTCAAATAACATGGTTTACTGGTTGTATTTATCGATGTCTTAGTTAGGGTCTCTATTGCTTCAACAAAACATCATGACCAAAAAGTAAGCTGTGGGCTTACATGTCCACATTGCTATTCACTACCGGACTAAGTCAGGACAGGAACTCCAGCAGGCCTGGAACCTGGAGACAGGAGCATTTGCAGAGGCCATGGAGAAGTGGTGCTTACTGGCTTACTCATTATGGCTTGCTCAGCTTGAGTTTTTATAGAATCCAGACAACCTGCCCAGGAATGGCATCAACCACAATGGTCCCCCACTGATCTCTAATTGAGAAAACACCCTTCAGCTGGATCTCATGGAGGCATTTCCTCAAAAGAGGCTACTTTCTCTCTGATGACTTTAGTTTGTGTCAGGTTGACACAAAAGAAGCCAGCACACACAGTGGCTAAGGTCAATTTTTTGTTGATTTCCTTCATGCGTTGATATTTACTACAGTAATTGTACGTGGCTACCCATGGTTTGCTTCATTGACCTTCAAAATATTCTGTCGTCTTTAAGGCACGATCTGTGCATATGAGTTTATTTGGACACAGAGTTCTTGTAGATGAGACAGTTAGGGTGAGAAGGGGAAATTATGTGTGTGTGTGTGTGTGTGTGTGTGTGTGTGTGTGTATGTGTATCCAACTATCGACTGCAGAAAGTTTCAGAACCCATCTTCCTCTAGTGCTTTTCAAGGGCAAATGATGTGATTCCACCGACACCTGGCTCTCAATGTTTCAGCCTCTATACCGAGACAATAAATATTCATTGTTTAAAGCCACTGAGTTGTAGTAGTTTGGGACCACAGTAAAGGAAAGCTGACACAGCAATATTATTTGGGAATATAAACCTTTCTTAGCTGTCCCCTACTATAGATTGAATCTCTGGATAGTGAATTTCCAAGGCAGCAGAATTGGGAGATGATGGGATTTTTAAAGGAAGACAGACTCATAGGGGCCCATCCTTCTGAATGCCTTTCTGATGTGAATGTGCTTGTTCTCAGAAGGGAAGGCTACAGGAGGCAGCCGACCCTCACGGTTCTTCTCTTCCGCACTCGCTAAGTGGCCATGTTCTTTTTTCTTCTCTGTTATCAGTGCAAGGCCACAAGAGCCTCACCAGTATAGGGGGGTTCAAGGCCTAATCTTGAACCTTCAGCCTCCAAAACACAGGATAGTTTCCTTAGTTTTAAATTTTTTTTCTAGTCCCAGGTCTTCTATTATAGAAAGGAGAAACAAGCTAAAAAAACTTCCCCTGAGCATCTGGCACTGGAAACTCAGCATTAGAAGACATTTAAACGAAGTCCTGGGAGAACACACACTGTCTAACCCACATCCCTGGAGGCGATTATTCCAGACAGTGAAATTAAGGAGACACTTAAGCTGATAAATATGTGGAACCCTCTAGCCTCAGATACAAATCTATACTTGATGCCTCTAGCCTGGGGCATTTACATGTAACTGAAGAGTTGTGCAGCTCTGTTGAACTTAGATGTGCCTGGCAGATACCTAACACTCATTAATTTGCATTCCCTTAAATTTTAGTATATTAAACATGCCAGCATTTGGAGGAATAAAGATAGAACTAGGAGGAAAATCTGTCAGGAATTTGGTAATGAAAATATTTTCATCTATTCACATCCCTCTGAAAAGTCATCTTCAGAGAGACTAGACAACCCACAGATTGTGCTGTTTGACATGGACATACTTTCCCCTTCCACTGTAATTGCCGGGCTGGACAGTGCGTGGGCCCTAACTTTATGTCTGTGTTTTTTCCTCTGGGTGAAATTTTTCTTAAGAAAGAAAGAAAGATTGCAATGTTGCTATCTGACTGAGTTTGGAAACACTCTCGTAGATAGAGGAGTGACGAGAAGCTTCTAGGATTTCTGGTGTGATGTGTGGCTGCCGTCCCACAACACAGCTCAGTTTAGCGTAGCTAGAAGCACTTGACTAGAACATATATATACACAGCAGGCAGAAGATGCTCCTGGACTTTGAGATGCAGCTGGCATCAGATTTTATGGCAGGAGTGGAGCAAATCAGAAAAAACAGGAGGCCTGATGAACTTCTCCATCAACAAGGCATCAGAGACACTGCTTGGTGCTAGCTTCTGGAGCAGCAAGTTATGAGTCATGATTTTACAAAAAAAACTTCAGGCATATGTTTTGTTTTTTTTTGCAGGGCCAGCATGTCAGTGGCTGAGTGAGGTCTGTACCAGTTGGTTAAGTTAGAAATAATGGTGTGATATTCACAGAAACCATCTACTAGACTGTGGTGATGTGGGCCTGTGCCCTTGATTGGTAAAGAATTGAGGATCATCCTTGTATAAAAGATGGCTGAAGAATCCATAGCAATGAATGCATTCTCCAAAAGAGAATTTTTTTAAGTGGAAACAAAATTATCCTGTGTTGATTTTGCATATTGTGCACAGAATGTCACACTGCTCTGCTAACGAAGTGAAAGGAACATTATAGTTCCATAACTCCTTTAGTTATTCTTGCTGAAAGGTTGGCAGGCTGCATTGGGTGGAGTTATGAAATATGATCTCTTTTAGACTTAGCATTTAGTCATCATTGAAGTATGCAGAAGAAGCCATGATGGTATAGGATTAACCAAAAGTTACTGTGCTAATCACAGACCAGAGAGCTGCTTCATGGTTCTGGTCAGTGTGTGAGCTAATCCCTGTCTTTTCTCACTACTCAGAGAGTCTCCCCATATGGTAAGTGCTTAGCAATAAGTATTGCATGTAGTGTGGATATGTTAGCATGTAGATAACCAGTAGTGGAAGTTTTGGTCTCTTTAAAAAACTCAGTTGTGTTATGTAAACACGTTTTTGTTTAGTCTTAGGTGTGGGATTTGGGAGTTAATCAGATTGTCCACAGCATCAAACCATTTGCTTCCTGTAGTCTCTGAGAGGGGCTCTTTACCAGCTGTAGATAATTTACGTCTGAGGACTCTGGAGAGGGAATAAATCACAGAGCCTATAAAGAGACTGGGGCCTTGGAGAAAGAAGAACGCTGCTCAGTCACAGTCACAGTCACAGGGAAGGGGAATAGGGTGAAAGCCAGGGGGAGGGAGGAATGGGAGGATACACGGAATGGGAAAGCAATTGAGAAGTAATATGAATGAATTAATTAAAAAATTATAACGCAAAAGAAGAAGAAAAAGAAGAAGAAGAAGAAGAAGAAGAAGAAGAAGAAGAAGAAGAAGAAGAAGAAGAAGAAGAAGAATGCTTCTGCTTCTGGTTGCTGTTGATGCAGTTTAACAGAAGTCAAAAATATACTGTAACAAAGATTGGACTTGTCCCAAAGAATGTGATGACCCTAACCAGCAGGTGTGGCTAGGAGACCTTTGTTCCCTTTGTCTTCTAACCTTCTTCCTCTCCTACCTAGGGTTCAGGGTTGTAAGGGAGGTAGAGGCTTAGGAAATGTAAGTAAAGTAAATAAAAAGTAGACCAACACATGGCACGCAGACATAGGGCTTGGAATAATGAAAAATCTGCGTTCTAATGCTGTAGAGGAGACAGCAGAGTATGAAGAAATGAATATACTATTTCAGGATAATCGTTTACTGTGGCTACTGCCACTAGCTTCTCTCCCGCTTTGCTTCCAGAGGGCATTTTCTGTTTTTGCTTTGCCTTTTCCTGTATTCTGTTTTTTGAAAGGTTGGAAGAATGGCTGAACAATTGCAAAAGTCCAGAGTGGATACAGAGGAGTGTGAGAAATAAAACAACGAATGAAATAGAAAAGCCAGAAATGTCACTCAATTCTCTCATTTTTGTTTTTCTTTTGTTTTGTTTTGTTTGTTTGTTTGAGACAGGGTTTATTTGTAGCCCTGGCTGCCCTGGACTGGTAGACCAGGCTGGCCTTGAACTCACAACGATCCACCTGCCTCTGCTTACTTAGTCCTGGTATTAAAGGTGTGCACTACCACGCTCGGCCAGATCTCTTATTTTTTTTAAAGGATTTCAGAGTTAGCTGTTCAACTAGAGAGTTGCAGGTAGAGATGGAAGTGCTTGGGAAGCAAATGCAGTTGTTGGAAAAGGGAGAACGTGATGCTTCAGACCTGGTGAGTGAGCGCTGGGGTTTCTGGAAAGTGCCTCCCTGCCCTGCTCTGAGCTTGTTTGGTGCCAGGTTACCACAGCCTCTGGTGGGCTAAAGACCCTAGAGGAACAGAAAGCAAAAGGGTTAAAGAGGAGCAGCCTCAGGTTAAGAGATTGCCCAGTAGCCACCAAAAGCTGTCGATATAAAAATACTCAGTGCTTCAATTGCAGTTAAATTTTTAAAAGAAATTGTGACGAAGGAGCTAAAAGCCTCAGACCTCAAAATGGCAGATGAGTTAACACTGAGAAATATTGTACTTTCTGGCTGAGAAGCAAACAAGCCATTTCTGGCAACACTGGGTTCTCAGGAAGAATGCCTAAGCATCTGAGGTTTGTAGATGCTGTGTAAAAGGTGTCATTGCCTGCAGGTCTAAGAGAGACAAACAAAGTAAGCTCTTTTTTAAAAATATTATTAATTTATTCATATTACATCTCAGTTATTAGCCCATCCCTTGTATCCTCCCATTCCTCCCACTCTCCTGCTTCCCCCCCTACTCCCTCCCCTATGACTGTGACTGAGGGGGACCTCCTCCCCTTGTATATGCTCATAGGGTATCAAATCTCTTCTTGGTGACCTATTATCCTTCCTCAAACAAGGTAAGCTCTTATATGTTAGGAAGCAGCTTTGGAGTCCTAGCTCAAGGTTCAGGAGCAAAAAGAGTTCAAGCCATTCCAGATAAGAGCAGCCAAGAGTTCCCAGGTTATAGAAGAAACTATGGATCCAAAAAGTGTTTGGCTCATTGATAATCTCCTTTTAAGAAAGCAACAACAAGTCTCATTCATATTAGAGAAAGGGCCTTTTTTTTTTTTAAAACACTAAAAGGGAATGTAGTGGAGGTTTTGGTGTCTTTAAAAAGTCAATTATGTTATGTACACATGTTTTTGTTTTAATCCCAGGTGTGGGATTTAGATTGTCCACAGCAGCAAACTGTTTGCCTCCTTTGGGCTCTCGAGAGGGGCTCTCTGCCAGCGGCAGATAGTTTAATTCTGAGGACTCTGGAGAGGGAATAAATGCCAGACCCTGGGAGAGAAAAGGGGCTCTGAGAAAAAAGGATGATGGTGCTCCCCACTGCTGCTCCGGGTTGCTGTTGCTATAGTTTGATGAAAAGTTGGAGATGTCTTGAGACAAAGATTAGACCTCAAGGAACTGGATAACCCTAACCAGCCCCCTTTCCTCCTCACTTTTCTCTCCTACCTGGTGTTGGGATATTGGAAAGGATTGGGGTGGAGAAGAGAGAAAGAGATAGAAGAAGCTGCAATAAATTAAAATAGATTTTTAAAAAGAGATGCCTACCACAACCATTTCATGACCTATGTTTCTTCCTGAGCCCTAAGCAGGTCTTTCCTGGTGCCACTGGATCCCGAAGGCATGGACGTGATGTTTGCAGATAGGAGGGCTGACTACTAATACACAGTGTCTACTGCGTTTAATGCAAACAGTGAAGACTTCAGGAATTTCACCATTTTTGCCAGTTCTCCAACTTGCCACCCTTTTGTTAGCCATGGTACTTAGGTTCAGACAGTTTTCAGATGGGTTGAGTTTAGATGAGGTTGCCATACTGAGTGTGATCCAAAGCAGGTGAGTCAGTCTCCCCAGCACGCTGCTACATTTTACTTACTTATAATTTATGCTCTGCCTCTTGCTGCACAGACTTAATGTGCCACACCTGATTGTGTCAGTGTAGAAGTTACAATCAGGTGAGCACAAAAAAAAAAAAAAAAAAAAAAAGACAAGACAGCAAACAACTAAAAAAGAACATGAGCAGAAAGAATTCTTTCTCTGACTGACCGTTGATCATTACTTCTTGCTTTTGTTTTGGGCTTCCTAGTAGTTAAAGCAAAGCTGAAATAATTTTTATGTTATTTTATTGTTAGTTAAACAAACACTCAAGTTTTTTTTTTCTGACTAAAAGTTGAAACTTTCCCAGGGACCAGGACCCACTGAGAATTTGTTCTGTAGATTCTTATCTCAGTGACATGAAGAAATGGTGCAGACGCCAGTATAAGAGCAGTGTTGAGGAGTGTCCACCGGGGCCCTCCTAAGATGCTCTCTATAAATCCTGAAGGGAGGAAGTTGCATGGGAGCCTGGGAGATTGTAATTTTCATGCAGCTGATCATTTCCTGTAAAATATTCTTTGATTATAAAAAAAAAACTCCATAGGCGTTGATTAAAAAACAAAGTTATAATAAGATAAACCCCATTTTTTATTTATTCACATTGTTCTTGCTGTTTTGGTTGAAAGGCTAGAGAGATAGCTCCGTGCTTAAAAGCACTTGGTCCTCTTGAGGAAGACCTGGGTTTGATTCTCAGCACGTACATGGCGGCCTACAATCTCACAAACTCCAGCCCAAGGAATCTCTTCTAACCTACGCTGGTACCAAGAATTACATGGCCCAGACATCCAGACAGGCAAAATATTCACACACGTAAAATAAAGTAAACTTAAAAATACATTCTCTCTCATATGTTGCCCACAGTGAATAAGCACAGATAGAAACATCTGAATATGAGTACTATGCATTATGCAGATGTGTAAAAACATACACAATCCATGTGCAGCGTATAGTTCTATGGCTTGCTCTTTACTTAATGGAAAATCATGCCTGTTTCTCTGTGAAAATTATTCTGACAGTAATACGTATCCGAATAAATCGTAATTCAATTGGTCAGTGTCTGGGCTAGTCCCCATCTCTTCCCACTACTCAGAGCCTCTCCATATGGCAGGTACTTAATGATAATTGTTGAGTGTGGTGTGGGTGTGTTCGTGTGTGTAGGTAACCATTTTGTTATCCATGCTTCTCCATAAGGCCTAAGCAGGCCTTTCCTGGTGGCACTGGATGCTGATGGCGTGGATGTGATGTTTGCAGTCAGAAAGCGCTGGCTACTAATACAGACACTGTGTATATTGCAAAAAAAAAAAAAAAAAAAAAGATAGCAGCTTCAGGAACTTCACGATTTTTGGCCATGCTCCAATTTTATCTTGGCTGCTGTAAAGCTTGCAGATTTATTAGCTTAATGATATTTTCATTTTAATACTGTCACATATATTTTCATAACATTATTTGGTTTTGATTTCACATTTTAGAAACGTTAGTGTTTTTTCTTGTTCAGTTTTTTTCTATTGTAATTCTGTTCTTTGGTTTTTGTCTGTGACAAGGGTCTTTCAAATTTAGATACAGATTTACAAAGGAGAAATTCAGTTAAGATGATGCTTGTGTCTTAAGAAAGCAATTATTTTTTAGTAAGCAAAATACAGCAGTCCCTTTCGGACTTTAAATAGTGCCGAGGACTGTTTTAATGATTTCCTTTACACGAACTCAGGTGCCCCTTTTCTGACCACGTCCCCTGGATGGGGAGGCCTGGCAGCACTCAGAGGAAGGATAGCAAGTTACCAAGAAGAGACTCGATATTCTAAGGGCATATATAGGGGGAGGAAGTCTCCCTCAATCACAGACATAGGGAAGGGGAGAAGGGGGAAGTGGGAGGAAGGGAAGAATGGGAGGAAACAGGGAAAGGGCTAACAATCGAGATGTAATATTAATAAATTAATTTAAAAAATAGTGCCGAGGAACAATTTGAGGAAAAGTACTGAATCTGTATTCTCTTTGTTCGTCTACTTCAATTGTTGGGCCTTTGCGAAATCCTATGGGTGTGTTTCTAAATTGTCTTCTAGTCTCTTTAGTGTTTGATATTAGCAACTTGTGTTATTGAACTGGCTTGTTCTGAGATCTAATTTATTTCCTTCCAGAACGAGCCTGACCGCCATTCCATTTGTCTACAGATCAACAGGTCAGAAGTGGTATTTGTCCTGTTTATTTACTTTTCTTCCCTCTTCCCTTTCCTTCCTCCTGTTGCAATTCCCTCTCACCCCTGCCATAGCTTATAAGCAAAGCTATATTTCCTTGTCTTTTTTATGTTTTCTTCTATTACATTTTTGTCAAAATATTGGCAATGGGTGTGTGTTGGGTTCATCCAGTGTTTATGAGATGGTATTGTACACTTGTCAATGGTTTCAAATAGCGTGTAGATTTTTATTTTGTGTAATGAACGCATTTAAGGACATTGTCCACAGTTATGTGGAGAGTGGGGACTCACTCTGACATGAACTCTGGTGCCCCATATCTGACCAACTCCCCTTGATGGGAAGGCATGATGGCGCTCAAAGACAGAATAAGCAGGATACCAAGATGAGACTTGATAGCCTATGACTATATAGTGGGGGAGGAGGTCCCCCTCAGTCTTAGACCTAGGGGAGGGAAATAGGGTGAAAGTGGGGGGGAGGGAGGAATGGGAGGATACAAGTGATGGGATAACAATTGAGTTGAAATCTGAATAAATTAATAAAATTAAAATTAAAAAAATAAAATTGTTTTAAATCATCTTATAATATTTTTTAATTTTAATGAATTATTTTAAATATCTCTTGGTTTCGTTCTCATTTTGAAAAAAATTTCTGTGTTATTCTGTCTTATTTTAAATAAAATCTTGAAGACTGCCCTTATAGACAAATTTGGTCATATGCCTGGTTTCTCTCATTTTTTCTAAAGCACCACTACTTGAAATACATTTTGACACTTTGAAAAATGTTGACATGACAACTATCTCAGTAGAGCGGTGTTGGGTTCAGAAAATTCATTTTTCTTTCTTTTTATACAATAGATTCCTAGGTGTCAATGAGAGCTGACCACTACAAGTAAGACAAGCCTCTGAAAAAAACACATCCGTATCTTTTGTTCTCACCTCTGTTACATTTATAATAAGTTCTGATTGAAATGGTAGAGCTTACTTCATAATGTTTTGTTACTTCCTTATTTGCTTTTTATTCCCCATTGTGTTCTTTCTATTCAGACCACTTTCATATTATAATAAAGTTTAAAATAAAGTGGTTATGAAACTTTACACTGTGTTTTATGTTCATGGCCACACTTACTTTCTTCAAATTTTTACTTACTTAATTATCAAAATGTAGTTCAATTTTTTGTTTATTTTTTTTTTTTAAATTAAGGTTTCACTATGCTGCCTTAGATAGCTCTGAATTCCTGGACTTAGTAACATTCTTGCCTCAGGCTCCCAAGTAGGTAGTCCTACAGGCTGAAGTATAATTTCCTCTCTTGGGTGTTTTTGAATCATTTATTTTCTGTTTTATTTTTTAAATTTTTTAATTTTTAATTTTATTAATTTATTTAGATTTCAACTAAATTGTTATCCCATCACTTGTATCCTCCCGTTCCTCCCTCCCTTCCAGTTTCACCTTATTCCTCTCCCCTAGGTCTAAGACTGAGGGGGACCTCTTCCCCCTCTCTATGGTCATAGGCTATCAAGTCTCATCTTGGTAGCCTGCTTATTCTTTCTTTGAGTGCCCTCAGGCCTCCCCACCCAGAGGAGGTGGTCAAATACGGGACACCAGAGTTCATGTCAGAGTGAGTCCCCACTTTCCACATAACTGTGGAGAATTTCCTGACCATTGGCTAGATCAGAGTAGGGGTTCAATGTTTATTACTTGTATTGTCCTTAGTTAGTGCAATACTTTGAGCAGACACCCCTGGGCCCTGATCCACCCATCACGATGTTCTTCTTGTAGGTTTCTAGGACCCTCTGGGTCCTTCTATTTCCCCATCTCCTATATTTGTCTTACCTAGAGTCCCAGGGGGATGTCCTCACATCTATCCCAATCTCCTAGTAAGTGAAGACTTTCATGGGACATGCCTTTTGGACTAGTTCCCACTTATAAGTGAGTATATGCTATGTGAGTCTTTCTGCTTTTGGATTAACTCACTCAGTATGATCACTTCTAGGATGGAACTATTTTCTGATTTAGATGACAATTATTACTCTCATCCTTCTTGTACATTCATGTGTCTTCACAGACCTCTAGAACTTGAGTGATAGACAGTTGTTAGGTGCCGTGTGGGTGCTCGGCATCAAATACAGGGCCTCTGGAAGGGCAGCCAGTGCTCTTAACCTCTTTCCAGCCACCATTATTGATTTCCTTCCTTCCTTCCTTCTTTCTTCCTTTCCTTTCTTCCTTTCTTCTTCCCTCCTTCTCTCCCTCCCTCCCTCCCTTCCTCCCTCCCTCTCTCCCTCTCTTCCTCTGTCCCTCCTCCTTCCCTTTCTTTCCCTCCCTCCCATTCTCTGTCTGTCTCTGTCTTTTTTTTTTCTGAGGTTTTTTGAAACCTTGGGAGTTTGTGTGTGTGTGTGTGTGTGTGTGTGTGTGTGTGTGTGTGTGTGTGTTTGTGTGTGTGTGTGTGTAGCCCTGGCTGCCCTGGAATATACTTTGTAGACTTGGCTGGACTTGAACTCAGAGATCAGCAAGCCTCTGCCAGCTGAGTGCTGGGGCTCAAGGTGTGCACCACCATCACCTGGCTTCATTGTTGATTCTTAAATCAAAATTTAATTCTACGGTAAAAGTATATCTTCAACACCTGTTTTTTAAAACTATAGGTGCACATTTTTTTTCCAATGTGCTGGCAGTTAGAATAACTTTCTGTTTCCTTTATGTCTGATGATAAATTGGCTTAACATAGCATGCTTAACTCCTCAACTTTTCCCTCACAACTGTCGTTGCTTTTTTACCCTTCTTGGTATTTTTGCACTGCAAAGAACTCATCTGATGCCAACTGCATTTGATTTCTGGAGTGTTGCTTTTACGTGATTTTGTTTACTCCTATAAGCACCAATATCTTAACACTCAGCTTTCTTTTCAGTCATTTTCAGGGAAGGCCTTTCAAGCGAAAAGTCAGTTCATGGCTGTGCTTATTTGCTTTATCCTGGTCTTCTGTTTGTTTTGTGTGTGATTCTTGGGTCTCTCTACCTCCTCACTGTCCTGTGCTACACCCAGAGTGACGTCACTCTTACCCTTTACCTTTACAGCCAAAACTGCACAAACACAGCTGCAGTAGATAGGAGATTATTTCCTCCCCCATTCAAATCAATTCATAGTGTGTTTCTGCTTAAGCTACCCTGGCGGCCTTTAGGTAGAGCAAAGCCTTTAAGGTGGACTTAACCCTGACCTTCTCAAACTGTTGGTAGGGAGCCATCGGTGAGTCATAAACTCTATTTATGGAATTGTTATATACATGAAATATTATCAGGTAGGATAAATAAACCTAAACTGAAAGATTTTCTAAACAGGTACCTGCTATTTCCTGGAGAAAAATACTCTAGTATGTCATCATTTACTCTGTTTTTTTATGTTTGAAACATTGTGCTTTTAATGAGGTTGGAGAGATTATTTCCTGGACATGTGAGTAGTGCAGTGGGTGCAGAATGCAGACATCTCCTGGACATAGTGAGCTCAGTTCTATTGAGGCACAGTAAAATAGATACAGTAGTTCTATTTTAATATTTATGGGAAACTCCTTGCATAGCGGCTGCATGAGTTTATATTTCCACTCACAAAGCCCCTTGCCAGAACCACTGACCTCTGTTCCATTCAATAACAGCTAGTCAGATGGGGGAAGGTAATATTCACTGATTTTAATGTATACATCCTTGGCAATTATCGCCATAAAGTTGTTTTTCATATGCCTGTTGGACATTTATGTGTCTTCTTCTGATAAATGTCTATTTATCTCCACCTTTTGCACAGGGCCAGGTTTCTTGTTTCTTTTAATTCATTTGTTTTTTTATTAATTTATTCATATTACATCTCTATTGTTAGCCTTTCCCCTGTTTCCTCCCATTCTTCCCTCCCTCCCACTTCCCCCCTTCTCCCCTCCCCTATGTCTGTGATTGAGGGAGACCTCCTCCCCCTATATATGCTCTTAGACTATCGAATCTCCTCTTGGTAACTTGCTATCTTTCCTCTGAGTGCCACCAGGCCTCTTCATCCAGGGGACGTGGTCAGAAAAGGGGCACCAGAGTTTGTGTGAGAGTCAGATCTCACTCTCCATTCAGTGGTGGAGAATATCATGTTCGTCGGCTAGGTCTTGGTAGGGGTTCGAAGTTTACTGCCTATATTCTCCATTTGTTTCTTGTAGAATGGAGCCAAAGCCCCCTTCTGGTCTCTGCAGGCCCTGGATATGTACATAGTACATAAACTTACATGTAAAATACATACAACCATAAGAAGTTGTCGTTTTACCTTGAACAGGTTTCTCAGGATAAGTATATACTTTTTTATATGTACAAAATATTTTAATTTAGTAAATTTAATTTAAATTTTCCTTCAGCAATCTGAGAAAATTATGTCTACTGCTGTGAACAATGACTGGGCTGAAGCTAACTTTCTACCATGATGTCTCTTCTTTATATTTTCTGTATACCTGCTTTTGGTGTTGATGGTTGCTGTTGTCTTCTATTTATTTTGCTCAAACCTGTTAGAGTTTAATCTTATCCTTTTATGCTTAAATCTCAATTCTTTCATCCTACTTTATTTTACCATATAAACTATGTCTCCTTCTTAAGGACTCGACACAGTCTTCAAAGTTTCCTTTGTCTTAATTATAATTACTTTTCAATGTTTATTTTTTTTATTTTAGGTTTCAGGAGGTTTGTCTCTCCCCAGAAGGCTTGTAACCCACTTTCTCTGCACTTGGCATCTTTAGGTTTTCAGATCTCTAACCGTAGGACCACACGATATGTAAAATATGTCATCCGAATCAGTTATGTAATGGATCTCTGCTGGCAGAAGATAAAAACTTCTGTTTTTCAGTCTATTTCCTTGATGTTCACTATAATTTATCAGTATTAAAATTTTTGTTTTGGCTGGTTCAGAAATTTTGTAGAGTACTGAGAGAGAAGCCTGGCTCATTCTTCAATTGGAAGAAAGAAACCGGGTCTTTCTAAATTGGGGAACAGAAATGATATGTATTTTGACGTCATTTGTGTTCCCATGTCCTGAATAATAGGCACATTTTTAAATTAAGTAAAACATGAATGAAGTGAATGGTTGATTCTAAAGCAAGCCCCGTTGTACTTGTCATTCATTTTTCTCACATATGAAGGCAGTGATATTAATGCCTTATTATATGATGAAATCAATATGTAGGAACTCTACCTTAAAGCTCACACATTGACTACTCTTAAATCTGAGATGATATTAGGCAGAAAATGATATTGAGAGTCTTTTTTTAGGATTAGTTGTTTGATGTGGCTTGGGGCTTCATGTAACCTTCTTGAGCAGTTGCTGATCAAGGATATAACAAAAAGTCCTTTCCCGGTGGGTGTGGGTCTGCGTGGCAGACACGGGTCCACAGGGTTTGAAAGATGAGGTTCTCATTGCATTCTGAGGATGATCGTGTTTCAGAGCTACAGAGAAATGTTCAGCCCTGAGAGCAGCCTGATTGGGAGGAAATGCTTAGCACAATGTGTTAAAAATACCCAAGCCGAGATCATCCAAGATGGCGTCAATCACACACTGTGTCTGATCCATGGAACAGCAGTGACTGCACAGCCACCAAAGGATCATACTGAGAGTTCCAAAACACAGCGCTGGTGTTTCCCAGAAAGAAGGAAATCCTGTCATGTGGATCGTCCATGTCCTCCCACCTCAGGACCATGGGACCATGCCACCACTGCTGTTCCTGTTGTGGCCTGGTGTGGTGCTGGCCAAGGAGATGGCGTTTGAGGAGGAGGTGCTGTTCTAGTTTAGCCTGAGTGAGGACTGCACCGCCCACACCACGGGCCTCGTGGACTTACTCTCACAGGCCAGGGCCATGCTCAGTGCCGAGAGCAGGAGTGTGCAGAGGTGGATACTAGGGGAAGCACTTAGGTGGGACCCTTGGTGGATGGAGCACTTGATGGAACCAGAGACTCAGGAGGCACAAATCAACAGAGCCACAATTTCCCCAGGAGAGAAGCTGAGCTGGGCCAACATCAGTGGTTTCTGTGAGCAACTCAATGAGTATTTTGAAGAGCCTCCACTTGCTACCAGCCTGATGGCCCACAAGATTCAGTACCCAAAGGAGTAGGAGGCCATCCAGGCCTTCGTGGCCAGCAACAATCTGGTGAATTGAACAGGAACAGGAGAGCTGGGCCTGATGACACAGAGCAGGAGATCGAGCCCTGCCCTGAGAACAACAAAGGAGCAGGGGAGCCAGCCCTGCCATGATGACATGGGAACAGGAGAGTGGGCTCTGCACTGATGACAGGAGAGCAGGAGAGTGTGTCCTGCCCTGAGAACACAGGAGTGAGTAAACCGTCCCTGACCTGATGACAGGAGGGGGTAAGCCAGCCCTGCCCTGATGATAGGGAGGGGGTGAGCTGGCCCTGCCCTGAGGACATGGGAGGGGGACAGCGGGCCCTGCCCTGAGGACATGGGAGCAGGAGAGTGGGCCCTGCTCTGATGACACAGGAGCGGGTGAGCCGGCCTTGCCCTGATCACACAGAGGTGGGAGAGTGGAGCCCTGACCTGAGGACATAGGAGCAGAAGAGCTGTCCCTGCCCTGAGGACATGGAAGAGAGAGAGCTGGCCCTGCCCTGAGGACAAGGGAGTGGGCCCTGATCCAGGGCTCTGAGTGGACCTCACCCCAATATCTACGCCATGTATGACCTGCTGGAACACATGAAGTGGCTGGATATGTAGATTCAAAGATTAAGAGTCTCCCTGACACATGAAAACAATGGGATATCCAACAGCAGTCCCAATGTGGATCTGGTAATGGTAGTGTAGTCCTCAAACCAGACCCATGACTTGTAGCAATGAATATTTGAAAGTAAACATAGGTGGACAAAAAAAAATCTACAAGTAAGCATATATACATGCACAGTGATTAGACCCAGTGGGGTGGGAGGAGGACATTAAGTGGGAGGGGCGTGATGGGGGCGGCAGAGGACGGGAGCAGTTGGAGCGGAAGTAGGAGTTGCTTATGATCAAAATGCATACTACACGCATGTGAAATTCTAAAAGAATGAACAAAACCCTACAACTAAGAATATACCATGGCCAGAGAGATAAAGTGAATTTCACATGGGGAAAAAAAAGTCCTTCCCTGGGAATGATTCTTATTTTATGAAATTGATTTTATAGTTATAATTCCTCCATCTTCAAGAGAGGCTTTCTGCAATCTACAGTCTATAGAGAATTTGTCTCATTTTTTCAATTCAACAACAATAACAACAAAAAAAAAATAGTACAAAATTCCTTTCAAGCCTTCATTTGCTTTATTTCCCCAAAGCAATGAAACTTTGGGAATCTAAAATTGTTTGATTGGAATATTTCTGTGAGAAAATTTTGGAATATGTAAAATAAGAAGAGAATTTTTTTTGGTCATATATTCATTTTTGTTTACACGGGCTACTATAGGCTAATCATTTAGCAGATAATGACTGGGTATGTGAGGATTTCCCAGTTTAGATTTTCTTATTACCATTTCCATCCTAGAGTTGTGTAGTTTTCAATAGACATTTATATTTTTATCATCACCTCAACCTTAGCACAGACTAAAGTTTGCCAAAATATTTTTCTAGCTGTTGTCACTTGTTATTAAGGCTTCCACTTAGGACTATCTCTCAGAGACAGACACAAACTTTGAGTCACTGAGTGACTTAAGTCAAAATGAATTTGATAGCTTTCAGAGAGATTTCTCTGGGGGGAAAAAGGAAACCTTCCCCTTGTTAAACTAAGGCATAGGGTACAAAACCAAGAGTTATGATCAAGACTAACTTCATCTCTATATGATATATGTATTCAGGAGCAATTTATGTTGTCTGTCACCTAAAAGACAATCTTAAGTAGAAACATTATCAACTCTTTTCTATTTTAGTAATTTCTCCTAGTATTCATAATCATTACCATTTCACCATAAATGCTTTAGGATTTATATGCTGTTTACCATATGTATGGGGGTAATGCAGTGTCAGCCATGAAATTAGTAACCACACTTAAGCCTTAGAAGGCAAGAGTTTTATATTTTAGCATTTCCAGATGAGGATATGGAAACAAAATTTGAATACTTAATAATAGTGATTCTTAAGAACATGGGAGGTTTTATTTTACATTTATTATTATGAAGGTGAATAAGCTTGAATAAACTATGCTTCTTTTTCATCCACCCTGTATGGAAAGGCCTGAAAAGAGTATGTAGAAAGACATCCATTGTTGGATTTCAAATTCTTATGAAAATCAATGATTCCCTTACACAGCTCCCAGGGCTACACCATCATCAAACTAGTGTTTCGAGGAAATAAGCACTGGTTTCTAGTAAATTAGTTTTATAAAAAATGAATTGAGTTTGACAATCAAATTATAGGAATGGAGATTTATCAATTAATGTCTTGGAAAACTGGCCCAGGAGTATATTTTTAGAGAACTGATACAGTGGCTTCTTACGTAAAATGAAATTTGGTATAATGTCTTTTACTATTTCTTTCATTAGTCTGGATTTTCAGAGTTATGGGATCTAGGTTACAGAAAAAAAAAAGTCAGGTTTCATAAATACACCAAAGACTTAAACATTTTCATTTCTTTTGTTGTCATATCTAGAATTCCATGACTGAAACATGTGATCAAGAACACAAACAGGGCAGGAGAATACGCGTACACATCTTCCTTGGAGCTGCTTAGATGAGAAAGATCTTACACATGTTGAGTCATTACTGATTCAAAGTTTTTGCCAGTCCCAGTTGGCATAAGAAAAGCCTTGTAACACTGTATTTTTATTAGGGGAATTAAAAGTCTTTATTGCATTTGGGAAATATGAGTGTTTGTAAGAAGTTGTCTAAGGCGTCAGTTGATTTTCATCTATACTTGGGACAATGATATTTGTTGATAGTATACATGAACTAGAGAATGACCAATCAGGAAGAAGAGCGAAAGATATCCAGGAAGAAGCTGACATTGAATTATTACATCGCAGTTCACAAATGGAATAAAGTTCCTCAAACAGTATTTCCCCAAAGTAAAGATGCAATGGCACAGAGATTAGAATCTTTAGAAAGCAAGAAAGAATTTTACTCATTTGTGTTCTTGAAGATGTGAAATAGATTCAGGATATACTCATTATTAGTGTCCTTTTTTTTTTTTTTTTTTTTTTTTTTAGAAATGCAGGGGCTATAAAGGACAGTTCACATTGTGGGAACCTAAGGTATCCTTAACAGTAGAACTAGGTGTTGGATGCCCCATCCCTCCCTGGACTCTTTCAGACTCAGAGTGATATAATCCTATGAGTATAGAATATCTCTCAAGAACCTTGTCAACATTCTAAGCAAGTCTAAGCAGTGTCATTTTGTTTGCAGGACCAAAAGCAGGAGGGAAGTAGTAGCAAGCCATAGTAAGATTTTTTTCTTTCCTGAGGTACTTCCAGGAAAAAGGTAGACAGTTTTTGTCAGGTTTATTCCAAAAGATGCCAGATATGAAGAGTCAAGTCACAATTAAAGCTAACTTACGGCACTTCCTCACAAATCTCATAGATTCAGCACCACTTCGTTTCCTCCTCTAAAACTGGAATTGCAGTCTGTCTTCAACCTTAGCGCCACACCCACTTTAGAGAGAACATTGATTTTATTCTACAATTAGATATTTTTTTACTATGGAATTTTATGTATCTGGAATTATTTGGCATACATTTTTGTGTAAAGTCTTCTGTCTTAATTGCTAATACAATAGCATATCGTGTGCAGGGAGCGCAAACAATAGCACCTAATTTTCCTCACAGTTCTTGAATGCAGAAACACAAGATCAAGATGCTGCCATATTTGGATTCTCCTGAGGGTCTCTGCTTTGTTTGCAGTTGGCCAGCTTTTCACTATTAACTCAGATGATGATCCCTGGACACACATGTTCTCGCATTGATACTCATTTTCTAAAGATACAGGATGCTGGGTCAAGGTCAACCCTTATGACCTTATCCTACAACTTCTTTAAAGAGCATATCTTCAGTTATGGTCATATTCTGAAATATTTGGTATTAGAAATTAATGAAATTTGGGGAAACAGACACATTATTTTAATGATCAAAATATGTTTTGGAATTCATCTGCTGATTTTATAGTTTGTTCTTTTTATTGTCTTCTGGTATTTCATCACACACACACACACACACACACACACACGCATACACATACACACACAATCATAACTTTTCTGTTCTACAATAGACACTTTGGTTGTTTCTGGGTTTGCTGTCATATATAAAGTGATTTCAATAGTACTGTGCAAATCTCTTTTTGCAAAAAAAAAAATGTGCTATTTTAAAAATTTGGAGAAATGGCTAGGCATGAGACAGCTCATTGGAGAGATTTGCTTAATTTCATAAGAAGCTTCCCCCAGATTTCTCAATACAGTTGTAATCATCTCTATTCCCAACATTCTCTATCTTCAGTGTTAGTTTGTGAAAATTGCAGTTGCTCCAGTTTCTCAGTACCATTCAGTATGGTAGGTCTTTATCACGTTACTCCCCATGGTGGGTATCTCATTGTGGTTTTAACTTGCATTTTTCCCAGTGACTAATAGTGGAGGATTGCCTCTGTACCAGACTCTAGGAAGAGTTCTTGTGGCTGTGTTCTCAGTGGGCCCTTCGTTCCGATTCCTTCTTCCTGTGTTGTGCTGGATGTTCATGATCTTGTTGATGACTCCATGTGTACCACGAGTTATCCAAGGGTGTGGCCTAACATTGAGGGAAAGGAGGCCTGAGTGTGTATGACTTCACAATTCTGCCTTTTTTTTTTTTTTGGTACTCCAAAACAACAAACACACGAGAAGAGGCAGAACTGTAATTAAAATCAGGCAAGATAACAACTGGAGAGGCAATTGGGAAACTATGACATTAGATCTCTATCATACAGTATGATCCAATATGAATTCCAGATGGGTTAAAAATAATTTTAATCAAACACATATTCAGCTTTATAAAGCCAAATATTTCTTAGAAGTTTGTAATGGAAAAGTTAGTCCTTATGTTAGTCATCGCTCTCTTGCTTTTAACCATGTTCTGTTAGCTACAAGAATCTACCTTTCAGAAGCCAAACGATGCTTGCTTTTAATTTGAGGGTGACTTCTTGCCTTCCGTTTTAGATGTCATCTTTTGGTTTTTCTTTGGTGGTAGACAAAACTCTTTTCACTTTCCTTAGCACACCTCTCCTCAGCACTGTGATGTCAGAAACTTGGTCAGATGAAATCAATGCTTGAATTATAGTATAAAAACAATATTCAGCCTACAGATACTAATATTACAAAGATTCTTTCATAATTCCCCATTTCATAAATTTATTGGCTTAGTTCTCTTTAAATTTTTACAAACCTGTTACTAGATATCATAGGTAGATAGTAAAGCCAGATATTGGCGAAGGACATGTTGTGTATTAGTGCCTACTTACTTAGAGTCAGGGCTTAGGAGACCAACAGACTTGAAATAGAATTCCAATTTATCCTAGCCATATGGCCTTTGCAAAGTTATTTAACTTTCTAATAAATTTCAAGTTCTTCATATAAAAGATGAGGCACAGAGTTTCTGGAATGCCTATTATGTACTATATATAACATACATAATTTCATTCGATCCTCATTTCAAATATTATTTTATCTTTATTTTAAAGATGGAAAAATAGAAGTTAAGAAGGTCCAGCTTATTTAATCAATGCTTCACAGCTTAACTAGTGGTGGAAAGCTAGGATTGAAAACAGAGACAGAGAATGTATTTGTAAGTCTGTGTCATAAGATTAGATTGACATTTGCATGAGGTGGAGCATACAACGTTCTCTCCATGGCAGTTGATGTGCAGTCCATGTTCCTTCAGGCACCCTGGTTAGTATTAATTTTATTTAGTAGTTTTTCTCTTGGTATTGATACAAGTATGATTTGAATTTTTCTTAACAGCATTGTGCAGTTTATTAATCATTCGAGTACAGTAGCATCTGGTGAGATTGGGACAGAATTGGGATGGCAAAGTAAACAGACATTCAACATCTAACAGGCTGGAAGAAGACACTAGACTCTCTTCACGAACGTCTTCAGCAGTCAGTACAGCACTAGCCATTAACCAGCGCCGAGCGTTCTGAGGTGGGAGAGATACAACAAAAAAGACCAATGTTAGAAACTTACATAAATCTGGGTAGGGGTTCAAAGTTTACTGCACGTATTATCCTTGGCTGGTGCCATAGTTTGAGCAGGATCCCTGGGCCCAGATCTAGCCAATGGACAGGACATTCTCAACAGTTGAGTGGAGAGTGGGGTCTGACTTTCACACGAACTCTGGTGCCCCATATTTGACCATGTCCCCTGGATGGGGAGACCTGGTGGCACTCAGAGGAAGGATAGCAGGTTACCAAGAAGAGACTTGATACCCTATGAGCATATACAGGGGGAGGTAATCCCCCTCAGGAACAGTCATAGGGGAGGGGAATAAGGGGAAAATGGGAGGGAGGGAAGAATGGGAGGATACAAGGGATGGGATAACAACTGAGATGTAATATGTAATAAATGTAATAAGATGTAATAAATTAATAAAATGTATTAAAAAAGAAACTTACATTAGAAAGACCAACGCTTTAAAAAAAAGAGTACAGCATCTCATGGTCTGGATCTACCTAGACAGTCCATCAGCTTCTAGAATATTTGTCAGGTGGTAAAAGAAAATGACACTGACCACTACAGCCTTTGGATATTTAGGAACGGGTAGGGGAGGAAATCAGTTCTTGGAACAAATTAGTCAGCCTTTGTCTCATCAGCAGCGTCTTTGCATTCTTTCTTCTTCCGTACCTGTTCAACGTGCTTGTGCTTCTCTCGCAGACGCTCCAGCTTGGCAGCCATTTGCGCCTCCCTGGCTCTCTTCCTTAGCCTCCATTTTGTGTGTCAGTTCCTCCTCTGCCATGTTGCTGGTTGTTTTTCTCCTGAGAGCTTTCTGGAGCACTTCTTTTTCACGCTCCTGCTTCTCAGCGAGCCGCTTCAAGATGTCTGCTTCATGAGGCTTGCATCTTTCTTTTGCAGCTTCTAATTTTTTTTCTGAATTTCCCCCAGAGAAAGATCCTTCTTCTTTGGGGGTGGGAGAGGGGAAAATCAGGGACAGCTACTTTTCACCAAGGGCTGAGAACCAGCTCAAAAGCCTGGCCTGAAGCACGCTTCTCCAGTTTTTCCACCTGAATATCAAAAAAAAAAAAAAAAAAAAAAAAAAAAAAAAAAAGCCGTGATGGACAGAAGACAAGAGACTGGCTGTGCCTCTGCACAATTCACTGGCAAGGAAAGCCCTGCTCTGTCCCAGCCTCCCTGGCCACACTCTCTGAATTTTTAATTTTAATTTTTAATTTGTTCACTTTACATCTCGATTGTAGCCCCCCTCTCTCGTTGCCTCCCGGTCCCACCCTCCCTTCCTCCCCCCCTCCCCCCTTCCCTAGTCCTCAGGAAAGTGGATATCATTGGACTTCAGCCTATCAGGTCTCATTCGGATTGCCTGTATCCTCTTCCTCTGTGGCCTGGCAAGACCCACCTGTCAGGAGGAAGTGATCAATGAGTGGGCAGCAGAGTCCATGTCAGAAGTCGCCCCCTACTCTTCATTTTATGGGACCCAGAAGGAGACTGGCCTGCCTATCTGCTACATCTGATCAGAGGGTCTAGATACTCACCATGCTTGGTCCTTGTTTGGTGCATCAGTCTCTACAGCGTACACGCCTCCCCACCTGCTCGGATTTGTTGGCTCCATCGTCTCCTTGTGGAGCTCCTGTCCACTCCAGGTTTTTCTATCCCCCAACTCTTTCATAATACTCCCTGTGTTCCACCCCAATTTTGGCTGTAAATCTCAGCACCTGCTTCGATCACCTCCTGGGTAGAGTCTTTCAGAGGACCTCCATGGTAGACATCTGTCCTGTTCCTTTTTTAAGGTAGAATCTCAGGGTTTTCAAGCTCAATTCTCATTTAGTTTTATTTGGTTATTAAAAAATATATTTACATTTCTAATTTAAGAAGCCATATATATTTATCATGAATAAATAAAAGCAAACTTTCACAGTTAATGTTTGAGGCAAGCATAGGCAATGTCCTGTGAAAGGATTAAGCAAAGACTTGGGAGACGTAGAAGAGGCCTAGAGAGCAATTTTGATATTGAATTATAAAATAAAAGCAAATAGAATGCAACTTAAGAGTTAAGAGTAAGAGGACAAGTGGGAAATTTCTAGGCAAAGGATACAACAAGCACAACCAAAACTTACCTACTAATTCAAAATATTTATGTTCTAGTTCAAAGTTCAAACCATAAGCAGGGATAATACTTGCAATACTCAGTATTCTTCAGTTTAACGAGGGTTCAGAGCTAGGATCACCAGAGGGCTGTTACTCACAAGACTGGAGATGTGGATTATTGACTACGTTCTCCTAGCACTACTTGGTTTTAACATTCCTCCAGTATGGTTGAAAAGCAGAAGAGACTTGCAGAGACAGAGAAAGAGAAAGACACAGAGACACAGATCTTCTCTCTCTCTCTCTCTCTCTCTCTCTCTCTCTCTCTCTCTCTCTCTCTCTGTCTCTCTCTCTCTCTCTCTCTCTCTCTCTCTGTCTCTGTCTCTCTGTCTCTGTCTCTCTCCCTCATCTATCTATCTATCTATCTATCTATCTATCTATCATCTATCGATCATCTATCTAGTTATTTATTATCTAGCTATCTCTCAATCTCTCTGTTTCTATCATCTATCTATCTCTTTTTATATATTTATCATCTATCTATAATCATCTATCTCTATATATTTTTATCATCTATCTATCTATCTATCTATCTATCTATCATCTATCTATCTGTTATGTGTCTATTAATCTATCTATCTCCATTTAATAATTAAAGAGGAGGTCATGAAATTGGGAGGAGGGACATGGAAGGAGTTGGAGAGGGAGCGGTAGGAGCAAGAGGTACAGATGCAATGCTTATCTTTAAAATTCTCAAGAATATTAAATAACAAGTTAAAAAGTTAAAAAGTACAGATTAGAAGAAAAAGAAAAAGGGAAAAAAAAGTCAAATGAGGAGAAGTCCACAGCAGAACTTTGAGAACTATAGTTTGGATCTTGATGTCTCTCCAGAGCTCGATATGGTAAAGTGTGGTTTGCTCAAATCAGGGTGCTAATGGGAGGTTCTGGACGCTTTGGAAGGAGGAGTCTTACAGGTGGAATTTAGGTCAATAAAGTTATACTTATAATGGAGGTTGTGGGACCCTGGCTGCTACCTTTTCATCTTTGTTTCTTGATTCATTGTTTATGTAGTTTGCTACAGGCAGAAAACAAATGAGTCTACTCAGCATAGAAGGGATGGTCCAAAATTGTACGACAAAATACATTGTCTTTGTAAGTTGCATATCTCATTTTTAAAAAAGCAATAGAAATTTAACCAGCATTAACAAAAGATAGGAGTTCAGTAAGAAATAAAGCTTGACAGTCACCAGTTTCTGATTTTTTTTATTAATTAAGTAAAACTCATCTCGATCTCTAAAAGAGTTCATAGAGAATTAAAAATAAGTTCTAGAATAGGATCTTTAGTAATATTATTAATCAAGGATAATGACAGCTACATGAAACCAAAGCTCTTCATATAACTTCTAAAAGCTGTATGAAGGAAAGCAAGAAAGAGAGACTCATGGCTACAGCATAGAAGAAGACAAAGAATACCACAAATGCTCATTTGATTAAGAAAATCCTGAAGGATACCCTGAAACAGAAAGTAAATGGGAATCATTCTGGAAACAATGCAGGACATCCCAGATATAGGCTTTAAAAACAGATTACTTTGTCTAGCAGAAGACTGACTCATACAAAGCAAGAAGAATGCTTAACTGTCCCCTTGTGTAGAATTGAAGGGATGTACTGGTCAAGAAAATGTGGAAAAATATGGAAAAACAATGAAAAATCAAACCACAAATAAATGAAAGACAAGCACTAATTACTAAATGTAAAAATTATCTCCTTTTCCTAAATGTCACTACTTTAAAAATAGATTTATGTAGTTTTATGTCAACAGAAGAGGGTGCTCTTCAGCTGAGAAAACTGATAAGCCATTAACTTTCTCACAGTTAACACAGAGGTTTTGGGGGGAATTTGATAAAAATGCCAGGAGATAGCTGAAACCTCTCAAGTTATCAGTTGCTGAAAGTACAAAAGAATAAAAAAAAAATTATTGGTGAAAATTCTCCTAAAACCCATACAGAATAAGAAAAGCAAATCAAAAATCATCAAATAAGCATTTGCATATATTTGTAAAATACTTCAACCAGGAATTCAAAAACTCAGGAAAAAAAAAAAAAGAGGCAAAGAATGTGAGAGCTAAGAAGACTGCAAAAAGAACAGAGTTGAAAGATAAAATCATCTCAGGGATGAGGACAAAACTACCAGGTGACAGAGAGCACAGAACTAATAGGAATTATAATCAGGGACATCAAGGAAGAGAATTAAAATAGCCAACCTCTGTCAATAAAATAAAAGGAGGGAAAAGTAATCAGCACATAGTAGCTTCAGAGGACAGACAAAATTGATCTCAGATACATACAACTGGGATTCTTGTGTAAGAATAAAGTGATGTAACGAAAACCTTATTATAATTTTTTAAAAAGAATCAGAAATATAGAACCTGAATCAACACACAGAACTGACCAGGTAAAATGAGAAAGAAATCAAATTGAAGTCACACTTTTCATTACATGATGTGAAGCAAACCAACTGTGAAGCAAAAATACCTTTAACCAAAAGAGCAGAAAGTGTGAGTATGTGCATTTTTGAATCCTATAGAAGTGTGTGCATGTAGGTCAGTTGCTGAAACACACCTGTAATCCAAACACTTAGAAGGCTGAACTAGCAAACTGACAAACTTTAGATTAGTTGTACCACAAAGCTGGATAGGTGCCATAGTGAGTCTTTGTCTGAGAAACAAAACAAAAATGATGTTTACACATGTGTAAAAATGAAATAATAGTTAATAAAACAAAGACAAAAATCCTGAACTCAAGTACCTGACTACAGTTTCAATTGTTAAAATGATAATACAACTTGAATTGGTTACTCTTCTCATTGTTGTGATTGTGATTAGGTATCCGACAAATGCCACTTAGGGGAGAAGAGTTTGCTTTGTTTTAGGTTTTGAAGGGCTCAAGTCCATCACGGCAGGGATGATCACATGGTTGTTTACATTGCATAAACGTTCAGGAAGCGAAGGCTGATGCTCAGCCAGCTCTTTCCTTTTCCTTTTGTTCAACCTGCAACCCCAGTCCATGGGATGATGTTGCCCACATTCAGGGTGTGCCTTTCCTCTTCAGGAAATCTCTCTGAAAACACCCTCACAGACAAATCAGAGATGTGTCTCCTAGGTGATTCTAAATCCATTCAAGTTGATGATGAAGATAAACTATCAAATAACTACTCAGTACAAAAAAAGATATACATAGGGATTATATACTTTATTCAGTACTTTATATAATTAGATATGAAGACAACAAGACCAGCAAAGCGATATCAAGCTTCACATGGTAGGTATGCTTACAGTGTAAGACTATATATAGTAACTGAAAACATAGCTACCTGTGTATATTGTATATATACATACCTATATAAATTGTATGACAGCACAAATGATTAAATGTTTTGCTACCTTATTATTGGGGAGAACCACAGTTGTTCATACACGTATGGAGTAAGGAAAGTCAAAGAAAAATTCTATGATTAAATTGGAAGGGAATATAAGGCCAGTGAACAAATTCCTTTCCTTTAGTTATGAAAGAACTTGAATATTTATAGGTACAAAGAAACAGTTGACAAGGAAAGACTGTAAGAACCAGAGATCAGGAAACCTGCTGTAAGAGGGTGTCTCCTAGAAATGACCAGGAAGCTTCATTCATGAAACCTCAACAATATGGCTGCCTAAATAAGACCTGAGCCAATCGGCATGCTAGCACAAAAGGGGGGGAATTTCTTGGGGACTGTACCCCTAGACAAAGAACTGTATAGATCAAAGGAATGTTAAGAGTGGGAGAATTAGGATTCTCCAGGGATGGGCACCCTAATTGGTTATCCAGGCCCACATGATCGGCTCCAAAATCACATGATAAAAGCAACGCTGAGTGGACTCAGCACATTGTATTTACATAATTATGCATGGATATATAACAAAGAAAAAAGAGGCCATGAATTTGAGAGGCAGTGGAGTAGGGGTACGTGGGAGAGGTGGGAGAGAGGAAAGGAAAAGAAAAAAAATAATGCAATTATATTTTAAACTAGAAATAAAATTTAAATTAAAATATTAAAAGAAAAAGTAAATTGGTAGAGGATGTTTGTGTAGGTGTAAGATGGATGGAGTCTTATGTCTAGGTGGAAGTGTCAACTTTATAGGGAGAAGGGGACATCCTCTAGTGCAGCAGGAGGGGTTGAAGAAGATAAATATGCAAGTTAGTGTAAGAATTTTGAGTAAGAAGCTCAAAGTTTCTTTGGCTAAGGGCATTTGCTTTCTCCGTTAAGCAGGTGGTGAGATAATCTGCTTAGCACTATAGGAGGCATGTAAAGGGAGAAATAGGACACTTCTGGAGAACAGAGATGGTTTGAAGTCCATCACGGAAGGTGAGAGACTTGGTTGAAAGAGCATGGGATAATTGCTGGTCAGCTTGACAGATCTAGTTGGGGTTGAAGACCATTCATTTGTATGAGACCAGTGGCTATAATTTCAAGATTTTTTCATTGGCCATATTTTGAAGCCTTAAAATACTAATGGAATGTAAGTGTATATTGTCCAAGATGTGTGTTTGGCTAGTCTAGAACAATTGGAAAAGACAAGAGATTACAGAGTCATTGAGAAGAAAGCACAGATGTAATAAACCATGCATTCCCTTGTGGACAGGGAAGTAAGTGAAGAAAGGAAGGCAGGGAGAAGAAAAAAAGAAGAACCACCAAGGGGTTAAAGAACTCAGTGAGCATGAGGAACATGTATCAAGGAATATATGCTCATGCAGGGGAATTGCCCATGGAATCGATAGATCCTATAGGTACAAGGGATCACAGAATGTATAAGAACTGTGAATGTGACCCTTCAAATGACAAGGATTTCCCAGGAGTACAGGAGTAGTAATGAACTCTACTTTCCTAGTCTGAGATACCAGAGGCATTGCAAGTGAGCCATGTTTCCTACTGGAGCTTCCCGAGGAGCCAGGGATCAGGGCTAGAGGGGGAAGTTAGTAAAAGAAAAAAAGGTGGAATGTGTTTGGAGGAAAGGCCAGGGGAATTGAGGAACAAAGAACTTTACTTGAAACACTACATAGGAAAACAGTTAGAGGGCGGGTCAGGAGGATGGGGTCTTGGACACTGCCAGAATTAATTTGGGGCTCTGAGGGAGAGTCATAACAGGTATTTCTACTACACATCTCTACTTACTAACTGAAGCTGGTAAGATTCAACAGAACCAGTGTTCAGTCACACCACATTGATCTCTTTTATGATAAGTCTAGTGCAAAATAAAATTTTATTACCACAGTAAAACACCTTTGAAGAAAGCAAACACTGTAAAATCCACTTTGAACATTAAATTGGAATTCATTGGAAAACCAAAGTCAGTAGTGTCTAAAGTATATTCTATGGGCATATATGAGTTTATTTCAAAGTTATCATGGTCAGTTAAACTAAATGGACACTAGTTTGAGGAAACTGATTCCCAGAAAGTGATTCATAAAGTGAGAACTAAATCTTAAAGTCACAACACTCCCCCAAACTCTTAAGAGACCGCGAAAGACAAATTTGGAGAACTCAGAAGTCTCTCTCTCTCTCTGTGTGTATATATATATATGTAAATGTGTGTATGTATGTGTGTGTGTATGTGTGTATCACTTTGTTAAAAATGTAGCAACCAAATAATTTCTATTAGAGAATAGAATGGAAAGAACACTTATGCTCTGGCAGAAAGACTTACTTAAAATATCACCCTTTAACAATTGTACATCATAGAAACATATATAATTCTATGTTTAAATACATGGCTTCCTTCTTTAATGCTGTGGGACTACATGGAAATTTCCTTGTCTTAAAGGAATTCACTAATCATCTATCTATCTATCTATCTATCTATCTATCTATCTATCTATCTTTCTATCTACCTACCTATATAGCTCCACCATGACCTCTTTAAAATATGAAATATTTATGAATTTTATCTCCACAAACAACAATATAGACTATCTTCTTTTCATTGCACTGTTAGAATTGTCCTTCCCCCCCCTCCATTTTATCTGTTAAATAAATAGTTTTGGGTTTCCTAAGCTATATAATACACAATTCTATGGAAACACCATTCTGAACTCTGCAGTACAAGAAGGTGATATAAGGCTTTTGTGGAAGAGTTCCCTCACAAATTCCAGACCCACATACATTGTCCTTAGAGGACCCCACTTGAAGGGTCCACAAGCTCCTCCAATCCATCCCGTTCTAAGAAGGCTCAGTGCCCATACTACTTGTAAAGACAGATTTTCTCCTTGTAGTCTCTTATCTATGAAAAATTAGCCTAATTCAACCTTGTCCATGATGTACACTTTTGAAACACCACAGACTCTCATGCCTGAAAGAATATTTAAAAAAGATATCTTTGGGTGCATTAAACAAATGAGTGTGGCTTAAGGACAGGGTAAACAAGACAGTGGTCATAACATGTCATTTTGAAAATCTCTTTACCTCTGTAGTTTACAAAATTTTGCATATTAGCCTATACTACATCTTTATTTTTCCTATGAAATGTACACACACACACACACACACACACACACACACACACACACACACACACACACATTTTTTAAACATTTTATTATCCAAGTAGAATTCCCTGAAAGGTAGTTGAATATACTTGATTTCTTACTGAATGGCTGCATGTATTTTCTGGCTCTACATATATCTGACACACATTCCATTGAGCACAACTGCAGAGAATGGAACACAGACATCACCGTGTAACATTCATAAGGAGGCAACACAGAAATCAGCTCTGCAATTGAATTACTTATTTGAATGCTACCATGTTGCTTGTTGGTTGTGTGATCCTAGGCAGGCTATTTAAGCACTATAAACTTCTAAAATGAGGGCTATGATAACATCTTATTTAGAAATGATGTCAGGACTAGGAAAAAGAAAAAAAATCCAATGTGGTGGCTCCTCCATCAGAGTTTTCTATGTATTTGTCAACTCACCTTTTTTCACACACTTATTTCTTGTTGATGCCCCAAGAAACAACTTACAATTTCTTGTATATGCTATGGCATTTCGTGTGGATCTACCTTTAGTCTAGAATATTCTACTCAGTGTTGCCTAGGGAAAGCAAGGAAGCAAAGACACATTTCCTTCAATTACCTCATAAAAGAAGGGGCAAACAAGCCTATATGCATTGAAAGCAGGACACGTGTGGCATATATTAAAATTTACTGTAAGAAAGTTGTATTTTAAATGTAGTTATTGAACCAACACACTAATTTTTTCATCAGACTATAAAATAAGGTAACAGAATTGCTTGGGAATTCCAGAATGTGCATATGTATTTCTTATTTTATTATATATTTTTGAAACATGGTCTTACTCTGTATCTCAAACTGAGCTCCAACTCAGCAATCTTCCTCCTGTTTTAGCCCACTCCAGGCTCTGGATTCCTTGTATTTGAGACAAAGTTGAGGATGACAGCTTAGCCTCGCACTGCCCATGATTCATCCCAATCTTACCCAACCTTACTTAGAAACTGTAGATCTGATCTTCTCTTCCCACTAATCTTACTTTTGTCTTTTAAATCTGTTGGACACATTATTGGTACTATCTGTCTTTGAAAGCACAGAGCTACCATTCATGCACTAGATTTGTCTCGTATCTTTAATTGATTTTACAACAGGCCATACTCAACATAGGGCCTGTCCTAGAATGCCAATAAGTTTGGTATATAATAAAAAAAATTTTATATGCACGAAGAACTTAGAAACCCATGAATGAGTGGGTTTGGTTTAATTAACAAAAGCAGAGTACAAATGCATTTCAAGATGCCTGTTTAGATTTTAAGTTCTCTTGTGCATGAATTATCTTTCATGATAAAAATTGTTCAGGGAGTTAAATACTTACATGGTCTCTTGACCTCTGTCAATACACCACCTTGTGTACGATACATATTTTCATAGGTCACTGTATGAAGACACAAATGAATCACTGTTGTTAATAATTTTATGAAAAAATTGAATGAATGAGTTCACCTCTAGTCACTTTTGCATCCCAAGTTTAGTCAAGTCTGTGAAGACAAAACACTCATGAAGCAAAGCAAACCGATGTCACCATAGCTGCCCTAGCACAAGCAAAGATGCTGAAGGGCATAGTCACATGATGGCACCCATTTCTTCTGTGGCTTTTCCCTTCAGTACAG
Organism: Acomys minous; assembly: GCF_964271855.1. Taxonomy (NCBI): domain Eukaryota; kingdom Metazoa; phylum Chordata; class Mammalia; order Rodentia; family Muridae; genus Acomys; species Acomys minous. The sequence goes on from NC_140495.1 coordinate 35,753,025, forward strand.
CTTGGGTGGAGTTTTCCCCACATTTGCAGCAGTGGCTCTTGTAGTTTTCTCTGTTGGAGACCCAAAGAGGAATGGTGAAGAATTATCATTAGTAATATAAGTAGACACAGTCTCCTGTTATCTTGACGATGAGGCATTATCTAGGGATGCCTTTTAGTGCAACTAGCCTATATAGAGTGTATGCTTCACAAGGCACAGAAACGACACGGGTCCCATAATTTATTTATCTTTTCTTACATCTGCAAGCAAAAGTTTAGTACTTAGTTGACAGCTGCCAGTCGGCAAATGTGTTTTGGATGAAGTACTGTACTAAACTTAATCTCCTCCCATGAAGCATAAAATATCACGGGAACATACAAGCCTTGGAACACGCGGGAATAGAATTGTTCTTACTGTGTGATGTGAAAAAAGAGGATTAAAGAAGAAAGTGATGTTTCTATGAAAATCTTCAGAACTTCCCATATTATATGCCCAAGCTTAGCAGCCACATTCATAAAATGAAAAGCCCTGTAATATATTATATGCCAAAATTTTGATTGCAGGTTGCTCTTCACAGAGGGAAACTAAAATTAGGGGAAAAAATGGACTGGGTTTTGATATGAAGGGAGAATATAGTTTTTTAATAACATACTTATGGGAAATGCAAACCCCAAAGACAGAAGTAACCTCTGCCCTCCTGTGACACTGGGTGGAGAATGTTTAACTAAATGAGGCTCCTGTGCAGACTATGATGGAGGAGAGGGGGGAAAAAAGCAGAATGGGCAGAGTGAAATGACACGTGAAAGGGAATAAATGGTAAAGCCTGAAATTGCCTTTGCTCAGAAGAAATGCTTTACTTCACTCCAAGGCTTACAGGTGACCTCAGATGGTGTTTGACCCTTGCAATAAAAGAAAGGAAGCATTTTTGTTTTTCAGTTCTCTCTCTCTCTCTCTCTCTCTCTCTCTCTCTCTCTCTCTCTCTCTCTCTCTCACTCTCTCTCTCTCTCTCTCTCTCTCTCTCTCTCTCTCTCTCTCTCTTGCTCTCTCTCAGGTATATGAACGTGTGTGAGTGTGTGTGTGTGTGTGTGTGTGTGTGTGATGCATGTACAAGTGTTCTTGTGTGTATAGAAATGATATAAATGCATGTAGGAGACAGAAGTTGATGCTGGTGCCTTCCACTATTGCTTTATGTCTTATTATTGGAAACAGTCACTGAACAGGGCTATTGTAAACTCAGCAGGACATGTGGTCAGTTGGTCAGTAAGCGTTAAGGACCTGCACAGCATTTGCACATCTTGCAACCAAGACAGAGAAGAAACGACATGAAGGTAATACAGAAAATGAGAATTCCCCACTCTGTGACTAAGATGAGAAGCACTGTGACAGAGTTGCTCAAGTACTGTTTTATGAAGAAGAGGGAAACATTGTGGGGACAAAGTAGGTATTCTGCTTCTACATGTGACAGGAAAGAAGGAACCGGTTCTACGAAGTGCCGGGGAAGAACCTTCCAGGCAAGACAGCAATGACAGCACCCATGGCTCTCAGTGATTATTAGAACTCTGTGGCAGGGTTAGAGGGAGGAAGGGGGACTGGTGGTTTTTTGGGGGGGGGGCTATGTGCATAGAATCTGTTCATTGAAAGGTGTAAATGGAGCAGTGTGAGTTGAAGATTCCGACATGCCAACGAAGAGAGACGGTAAGAACTGGGTAGATTTGAGATTTAGTTCTAAAGATAAAACAAGTGGGATTCATGTTTAATTGTCACCAGAGGTCAGTGGCCAACACATTCATTTAATGAATAACTTTGAGATAAGAAAAAGTAGAAAACACATAGGTTTTTGTTTGTTTATTTGTTTTAAGAAGCCACTGTTAGGTTTGAGCTAGATAATTTATTGTCATGGAAACAGGTGATGCTGTTTTCATACACAGATTTTTATGACTGGCATGAGTGCTTTCAAGTTTTAATAACCAGAATATAACAACTATAAATTAATACTCTATTGTGGCTCAGAATATATATATCTATATATCTATATATCTATACATACATATATATATGTATGTATATATTACATACATACCATACATACCTATACACACACCACACACCACACACACACACACGTGTGTGTGTGTGTGTGTGTGTGTGTGTGTGATGTGTGTGTGTGTAAAGACTGAAAGCAAATAATCCCACTTAGTAGATTAGGTGGGCAGTAGAAATCTTTAATGGAAGTACAAGTCTCATATGAATAATACAACGGACATAAAGCCCTTACTAGTATGGAGTGCTAGCAACCATAGAAGTTGTCTGGACAGAGGTATGTGAACTCAACAATACAGCCTGACCACCTGCAGAGCTATGGGTGCATTAGCAGAACGCCAGAGGGAACTGGCTTCTGTAACCTTAGAGCATTGATGTTCTCTGATTCACAAAGGGCTTTTATCATGAATTAGCCCTCATCATGAAATTGTGAAGGCATTGGGTATATTTCCTCAAATAGAATAAAGATGGGCTGCTGCAGTTGCAGTTGTGATATGGTTTTGCTGTTGTTACTGTTTTCCACACAGGGTTTCTCTGTGTAGCCTTGGATGTTCCAGACTCACTTTGTAGACCAGGCTGGCCTTGAACTCCAAGTGATCCACCTGCCTTGGCCTCCTGAGATCTGGGATTAAAGGCATGTACCACCATGCCTGGCTGCTGTGATATGGTATTAAAGAGCAAAGGACTATATTGATTTCACTTCAGGTGGAAAGCTGCACCAAGGTTGGACTTTGGAGGGAGTGCCACGAGCTGTGAGCAGTGTTATTCTTTGCCTCCCCCCACCTCAGTGCTCCATGGATTAAAGTAGGAGCCCTGAGCTTCTAAGAGGCTTAGACATTTACTCCACTTTGATTTTGTTGATTTAAGTTACTTACAAAACTATTGCTAAGGAAACAAAACAAACATTTCCATGAAGATATCCCTCTGAATCAATGATGTAGTTTGGTAAAGCCTGTAGCTTCCAACTATGTTGAGCTTCAAAAGGCATCATTAGAATGGAGAATCAATCTAAAAAGGCTTTTCATATGACTTACTAGTAATTATTATTTTGGGGTGGTAATGCCAAAAAAAATTCTTAGGTCAGAACAAAATATATGAGCTTAATTTGATATGTAATATATGACTCATTAAATGTTCATGGCATAGAATAGTAAAAGAAAATCAGAATGACATTAAAATATGCTTGAAACTTGGAATTGGGAAGATCAACTGTTATGAGATTGACTAAAAGGCTGTGGGAATCTGTTAGTGATGACAAGGCATTGTTACCGTTAAGGACAACTGAGAGGAATGGTAATAAGTAAGATAAAGCATTGCCATAAGTATATTCAGTCAAGAATTCTCTCCATGGTAATATGGATCCTCTTGAAGTTTCTGGTTTCAACCCAGCCTCCATCATTATGAAATAAAATCTATGTATGACAAGCTTGAACATTTTCCTCTGTTTTACTGAGTATGTCCCCTTGATTGCAGAATAATCTACTGCAATGTAGGAAAGTCAGTCTTCATTGTAAAGGACCAACACTTAGCCAAGATTGATATAAACAGGAAGTGTTAATTTTTTTTTTTTTTTGCAGAAAGTGAAGCCTTGAGACTAGGCAGGCAATTGTGGAGGATATCACCAGGTTAGAGAAAGGTCCGGATAATTACCAGGCTCTACTTCAACCCTTGACAAATACGGTATTTTGCAATCTATCTAGAGACTAAGCACAGCCTGTTCCAGGATCTTCAGTAAAAATTAGATAAATACCCAGTGGCCCAATATCCAGTCAACAGTTACCCCAGTGCTGACAGAGACTGAGCTTCAAAACCTAGTCATATTTGAATTTTAAAAAATTTCATAGATTTTTTTTTTGTTTTACAGATTCATGCACGCATCCAATAAATTTAGCCACATTCACTCCTTCATTCTCGTTTCTCTTTCCACTCTTTCTGTCTGGAACGTTCCTCAAGAGGCTCCCTATCTCCCTTCATGTTGTCTTTTTGTGTGTGGCCCATGGAATTTAGCAGGAGTTACTTGCCCTGCATGGGTGGGAGGTCAGTGAATAGAACTAGGGCCATTGACTGATGGCTACACCACCAAAGAACCAGAAGACCATCCATGTAAAAGATTCTAAAGGGTAGTTTTTCTGAGTAGAAGATCTAGTTTTTGAGAAGACAATGTTCCTGAATGCTTTTTAAAATTCATCACAAAGAGCATACTTACCCACAATAAACCAAGAAACCATATGATTTTACCCAAAACTGCAGGAGAGAGAACATTGTATCTAGGCTATCTGTGCATGCTCTTTCTATACTCTATTTTACTAGTGATCAAGGAATTGTAAACTAAAGAATAGGTGCCTTTATTTCCTGAGCCAATTGTTTTTATTCCAACAAAAGTATGTAGACACCAACTGCTCATTTGCTTTTCCTTCTCATGTATTTTTTCTTTTATTGAAAATAGATTTTATAGCTTGATTAAGTTTCCCTTCCCTCAACTATTTCCAGTTGCCTCTACCTCCTATCCCATCTGGATCCACATTGTTTCTATCTCTTAGAAAACAAACAGGCATCCAAGGAATAGTAAAAGAAAAAGAAAAGAAAAGAAGATAAAACAAAATGTAATAAGATACAACAAATAGAAGAAAAGAGCCAAACAAAAGCATGAGAAATGTACAAAGACACCAATACACACACGCACGCGCGCGCTCGCGCGCACACACACACACACACATCCCATAAAAACACAAAACTGGAAGCCATAATATATACTCAAAGGATTGGTAAGGTTAAAATAAAATTTCTGGCAAAAGATTATGGAAAAGGAACCTCCAAAGATGTTGTTGAATTTATCTTTTGTTGGCCACCTACTTCTGGGTTTAAAAATGAAAAGGTCTCGTAAATCTGATCAACTTCAGGTACTTCATAAGCCTTTGAGTTTTTTCCTACCTGAGTTCAGTTAGCTTCTCTACAGGACAGAATATTTCTCATCCTTGTGAGCATCCTGTTCCTTAAGAAGCTTCTCTCCAATATAGAATATTCTATCTCAGAGGAAAATGCTAAGCAACACATGGTTCCTTTCCTATGTAGAAATTGGAATTAAAAACTAAAGCTCACCTGTAAGTAGCGAAAGGAGAACTAGTAAAGACAAGAGAGGGGACATTAGGGCATAGAGTTGGGAACTGTGGATGTGACCAAATCAGTTTATTCACATATATGGAAATGTCACAGTGAATCTCATTAATGTATACAATAATATATATTACTAGTTGCAATAAAAACAAATAAATAAGTAAATAAATTAAACTATAATGAAACTATTATAGGAACTTAATGCATTCATTTAGTGAGGAAGAGATCATTGGCAACTGACTACAGGCAGTGTGCTGAGGATTCAGCAAGAATCAAGTGACAGAGTCCTTCTCCTGCGACAAGGAAATACTACCTTTAAATACATTGTTTTATGTGTTAGATGAGGAAAGTATCTCATGGTTTAGAGAGACTGGGGATCATCTAACTGTGACTTCAGGTGTCAGCAAAGGTGTCACAGGAAAAGATCTACAGAGGCCAACAGATTCATAGGAGTCTGGCAGATCTTTGGGTCCAGAATATCTGTGAGAGGCCTAGAAACAAGACAATCAAAGCCAAGTCATACTAAAGGATGTGGATTATGTTCAGATCAGGAACTTGCAGGTAAACAAGAAGCAGAAGTGAGGTCATTAAAGATGAGCATCCAGTAAAGGAGCATTGGACTTCTCCAGAATTATGGGGAACAACCAGAGTGTTTCAAACAAGGCTACATGGGTCATCTCAAAGAGAGCTTGTGCTAGCGTTCCATCTCTGAGAGGACGACAGCCCCAAGGGGGTGGTTTATATGTGTGTTTTAATTTGGTGTGGGACTCAGGCTCAGATGTTTCAACTTATCTGAAGTCAAATGTCAATTGAAAATTACTGTTTACAGAGTAAACTGCCTTTTTAGTTGGGATGTTTTTTCCTCACTGCTTTGCCTTGGTGAGCACCATAATCTTGGGTCTCTATTTAGATGTCCTGTAGTGGATATGTTCCTCATTTAGAATGTGACCCCATGGAAGGCAAAGGCTTAGAGCATTTGCTGTCACAAAACCTATTTCAGAGATGCACATTTGTTGTCCCCAAATACTTTTCAACGTATCCATTAACATCCAGGTAAGACTCTCATTCATTAAAATACTAGGGCGTATTAACACCTGTTTGTTTCCACTTTATCAAAGAAGCATTCAGTGGAGTGTTAGTCTGTCTTCATCTCAAAGAGGGAAGCCTAAGATACATGGGCTAGGAAGCAGCACACAGAACTCACCAGGGCTCAGATGCTGGAACTTGCAAACGGGAGGAAATACAATCAAATTTGGCTTATTGCAGAGGACCGATACCCGTAAGACTGTCCGTTATAATGAGGATCAGCTTCCCTTTTAAACATCCTGGTTAAGGTAGTTTATAGCAGTGGCCTCCATGGCAAAAACTGCCTGATTTTCCTGGAATAGGAGATGGAACTTTCTGTTCACTTATATTAAGTCTTATCCTGAGTGTTTGACGGGTCAGTGCGTGATTTTGTTGTGGTGTGGTATATTATTTCTCTTCAGAGGTATATTATTTTTCCAGCATCAGAAGAACTTTTTCTATGAAAGAAAATTATATCACATGCAAACCAAGTTTCTACTAGCACACCTGCCCCTTGTCTTCTTTATCCTCCATATTGGTGTTTCTCAATGCAGAGTACAAGCCCTGGGACAGGATCTGTGCCTTGAACTGGAGGTGCTTAACAAAAGAGATCAATCCATTCACAACTTAAGAATGAATACAAGTTTTGCAAGGATTACAGTGCTGACTGATGGAATATTTTGAAAGTCGGATCTTGAATTACCAAGGAAATGACAAGAAGAGACACACACCAATAAAACAAAACAGCAGTGAATTATCTGGTAAGAAATGAGTTGGAAAAATTCTCAGGAAAGTCTTCATGAAGAGGGCTATTGGAGTGACTTGGTGGAGCCATGGTGTTTGGATGTGTAGCATCTTCTGAGAAAGCATAGGAATGAATTAGTTAACAGCTGTACAGGAGAGAGTATTTCTGCAGAGTATTTTAATGACAATGTTGATCGTGCTGGGAGGTCTGTGTACCGTTCCCTGGGCCTAACTCTGTGGCGACAAACTCACGGAAGCCTTCCTGGAAATTGGTGTCAGCTTGCTGGGAGTGCTCCATGTGACAACACATTTCATAAACAAGAACACTAAGTCTTAGATGTTTAAGCAAATGATTTTGGTATAGTAGGTTGGAACACAGTCCTGCTGGGGCTTAGATTCAGGTTTGTCTGTTTCCCAAGCTTCTGCGCAGTGGGGAGTATGCCAGTAAGTCTGGAAGCAAGGCTAGACAGGGCGTTCACAGTTCAAAAGTCATCAAAAGTGTGGGCACCAAGAGAAAAGAGTTAGCAAGTTGGTGTGCAGGGTAATATTACATGGAAAAATCAATGACTTCCCTCCAAAGAGAAGTCAGTGCTCAGTCTAGGGCTATTGCTTAGTGTTCAGATAGCTGTCTCCCATGTGCAAGGACCCTGGATTCAACCCCTGTACTGGACAGAACAAAGAAAGTCCAAATGTACTATCCTTTGCTCTCATGTCACTTTTTTTTTCTTTGATTTATGAGCTCATGTCTGGGCAGCTGGGACACAGCATGCACAAAGGTCAAATGGTATGAAAGTCTGAGATAATGCCCCGTGAATAAGGTAAGATAGAGATAACTTTAAAACTCTGACCACACTTAATCAGAATATGTATGATGATATTATCAGCATACTGTTTCTTCAAAATGGTCCTTGAATTACACTGAGAAAAAGTTAATAAACAAGGTTAAGGTGTGTCAAGAAGCCCATTTCTCTTTTCCTCTTCATGCTGCATATTGACAATGCCTGAGTACTTATGTTTAATTGTGTTGCCAACCAATGCTTAATTGTGAACTGTAAATATCCCATCTGGAAAAGAAAAAAAAATGCATTCTTTTGGATAAAGAAAAATTGCCTGGCTTTTGCTTATTTCTCCCAGGCAGCACAAAAAGAAGACTATTATATTTTTTGATGAAATTTCTCTAGAAATGAAAAAAAACACTATTTTTAAGTCAACCAAGTCTTTATGGGTTTAAGATAGCCATTTGGTATCACAATCACGAAATGTGTGCCAGATAACATTTTATAAAGAAGCAACTACACTTACAAAAACCATCAACGTGAACAGAATCAAGCTGCTTTGCTCAAATAATTCACTCAAAATTTCACATTTTACCCTCTCCACTCAGGATTGTAAAACTCTTTATTATGGAATATTTCTTTAGAAAAAATTTCTGCAGAACCAACTGTATAAACATGATCTTTTCCACTATCTTTTCTCCTGTATTTTTTTTTTTTTTTGGACTGATTGTAGGGTTCCTTGAAACTTAAGTTTAAGCTCACCTCGCGCTATACAAGCTAGTCTCCAGTTCATGGGGAAAGAGTCAGTTCCTTTTAGTATTTCTGGCTGTGGATTTTTCTAATCTGTCTGGACAGCTTCATGAGGGGTCCCAGGAGAGTGGGATAGCTGATCTTTTTGCAGTACAGGATAGAAGAGAGGCAAAGAAAATGCCTAGAATGATATTTGGCATTAAGATTTGAAGTAGTAGCCTAACAATTAAAGGGCTTTCTCACAATTGCTAACTGACTCATGAATGCCAACACCTACATTGCCCCAGAGCTTAACACGAGCAAACAAAGCAGCTGTTTGAACTACACTTGGCAATCAGACTGGCTTACATAGAACCGTGCCTCATTTTACGCTAGCTTTATTTTTGCACATTCTTGTGATCAGCCTTTAGTGTGGGCTGCAGAGCCTCCTCCAAATGCTCCCCTGTATGAGCCCCGGAGAGGCCAGCTGTGAGGCTGTATCAGCTATCTTGCCACCTGCTGCATGGAATAAATTATTCATGTGTGTGGTGGTGGGTGGTGGTGGTGTGTGTATATGTCTGTGTAACAGGTTCACAGTCCTGTGGGTCAAGGCAACGAGTATAACGTGAGACGGTCTAATAGAGTAAACCATTCTTGATCCTGTTTACTTAAGTCTCTTCTTTCTTCTTTTCCAGGATCCCCATCTCCTCCCTCAAAACACACAGCCAACCTTGTAAGCGTGAGTTGTTTCACAGAAAGATGAAGGCAGTGTCCAGCGCAGCCCTTATCAAAGGAGTATCTCCGTGCCTGTCTCTCTGCGCCGTCCTCTCTTGGTGTTACGACACATCAACACTCTTAGTGATGACAGCTTACAGATTACAATCATATTGGTGTGCCACTTCCTTCATTGGCAAGACAATGCAGTCAGTGTGGGAGACGACGGTTACTTGGGTAATTACGTGGTCGGGCTTTGCTGACAGTCTTTACTTTTTGTCCTACTGAAGTGCTCACAGAAGGGAGCAACGAACAGCACAGCTCCTCTTTCAGGTGCTCAGTTTACTGTCTTTATAGCAAGGCAGTCATCTGAGGCTGCCAGTAACTGCCTGATGTCAAGCAGCCACAGACATTTCCTTGGACTTACCAGGGAACTGGCTTTTGCTCTTGGTTTCTCGTTCCTTTATATGGTCTGCTCATGTGTGTGCTCCAGCTGTATGTGTGAACAGGAATGGCAGGTTAGTTTGTCTCCTGAAGGTGGCATCTTTTGCAAGTAAGACACAGGGTAATTGATCAGCAGAGAGGTACACATATAATAAGTCTGTACCTTCCTGACCTCTGTAATTGCTTTGTTCAGTGGTCGTGGTCAAGGCGCATAACCACTCAGCATTTCCTTTCCTTTTTGTGGAGGAGAACAAAAAATAGGGACACGATTTTCAGGTGAAAGAAATGTTGCAGTTTCTAGACACTCTAGAAAACTAAAAGGAGGATTGGTAAACATAGAAGACACCATCAGTTCCAGGGAGTGTAAGACACCAACAGTTTCAGTAGGCTTTGAAGAAAAAAAAAATTGAATTAATGAATGAGTCATTAGGATACAGCAGAAAGACACAAAACGCTTTTGAGTCAAGTCAGTGCCACAAAGGAGTTAAGAACAAAATCCGCCAAATTATTTTTTAAAATCCTGGAGTGAATAGCAGGCAGATTTGAAACACAACACACTTATAAATGTGGCTTATTCATGCCTTGTCGCTTGTAGGAACGTGTCAGTAAAACAAAATGGCTTGAGTGTATGAGCTAATATATGTAACTACATAGCATTATGGGCTGTAAACAGGAGTCTTACTCAAACACACAGTAGAATTCACAGCTGTGCTTTTCAAAATCGGATCTTTAACTGCCTTAGCACCTTAGGAGTTTAAGTGCTAGTGTTCACCATCTTTACATGGTTTCTACACATTTGCATTTCCTTATACTCAGTATGGGGAGCCAGGGAGGAAAAAGTTTTAATTTACAAAGTAGGATTCTGACAGATTAAGGCAGCCTTTTAGTCCAGTCACCTTGGCTCTTCATGGGAGGAGGGTGTTGCTTCTGGGTGTCTGAAGTGCAAATTCAGGAACTCTTTAGCTATAACTTTTAACACCGATTTCTAAGGTAACCACCATTCAAAACACAGACAGCATCATAAATCAGAATTAACACCTTGAAAGTGTTCCTGGAAGCCAAATAGCAGCCCTCAAGACTCCCCGAGTAAAGCTGATGTCACCCTGTTACCAGTTTCCTGGACAGACATAGCTCCAGCTGTCTCACCAGCTAAGGTTTCTTTCTGGTGACCTTGCATAGTTCTTCTGAGGACCTGTATGTAGGGCACCTCACTGCCATCCAACTGAGAAATGAGGCAGCCATGGTCTCCATAGCCACCACATTTTTTTTTTTTTAACTCTCCAACTAGATGGCCTAACACTCAAGTCGGCCTTGCATTTCTGGAAATCTTCCCACCATAAGGTATACTGAAGCACTCAACAAAATTGGTCCCAGCACAAGTGAACTTCATCTGATCTGACCAGACTATCGATTAGCTTTTAGGAACCTGGTCAGAGGCAAAGGGACAAAGATGGCAGATAGAGGAATAGGTTTTTTGGTTTTATTTTTATTTTTCTACTTGAATCCCTGCTTGGTTGTTTTTGTTGTTTGGTTTGTTTTTAGTTTTAATTTTGACATCTCTCAAGAGGAGGGGGGAATATCATTATTGGAATGACTAGTAGAAAAGTTAAGGAGTTGAGAGCAAAGGAAATTTGAATATTTAGTTAATTTTGTCCCTGGCAATTTGGCTGTGGGGTGTGTGTGTGTGTGTGTGTGTGTGTGTGTAAATGTGTGAACATAATAGT
>NC_140495.1:38769353-38982798 GCF_964271855.1 Acomys minous
ACTTAAACCTTTTCGTATGGGTGAAATGGAGTCTTTGGTAATGAGGACAGAAACTCCACTCTGTGAGGCTTACATAAGGCAGATGCACCTGGCCCTAAGAGGCAGCCTCCTTCTCTTCCTCTCTTCCTCCCCCATTCCCACCTTGAAAGAGAGCTTTGCACTTCAAAACAGCTCCTAGGCAAGATTCAATTCAATGTGCATTAAAAGAGATAGCTATTTCCTAAAGAAAAATTCCATAGCACATGAGCAAAAAGTCTCATTAATTCACCCATAGCAGAAGTTACAAATGCTTTAAAGTATTTTTGTTGTATATTTCCCAGGAGGTGCGCCCAGTGGCCTGCCCCTTCATTTTAAAGTCCTTTGCTAGTTCACCTCTCTTGTTCTCTTTTTACCAACACAAGCCCTGGGGCAAACCCACAGTGACCTCTGATCCCTTACTGCTCAGGAAAGCCATGCTGAACTGTCCTTGCCTTTCATAAGTAGCTCTTCCAGGTCATAAATGACAATCTACTATTTAGAAAGTATGTTGCACATGAGGGCAAGTGTTTTTATTCAAATGAAGGTTTAATATAAACATTTCTACTCATGGGTGCTATGAAAAGGTTCTGCACCAAAGGCCTCGTATGTGTGGAATAATTTAGAGCAACACATCACTGTCTGGTTACGATACACAGATTGTACTAAGTTATAATGGAGATGTGGTGCCCAAATCCATTTCAAAGAGTATCTAGTGAGCTGAAAGGATAACACATCCACTGGAGAATGTTTATTGGTGATCAGTCAGACTCCACAGATGGGCATCAATGCTCTGGTCGGCCCTTCCCTCTGACCTTGGCCGACATGATATTGTGTAAAGGAAGCCCATATCAGACTCAGATGTTTGGAATTTCTGAAGCATTTATAAATAGCTCTGGTGAAGGATGTGAAGAAAATAAGAGGTAGGCAGAGAAGTCTGGCCTGAAACAGTCCGCTGAATGCAGATTCAGCACAAAGTTTAAATGAGGAACTGTGCCAGTCACTTAGGTTGGCTCCCATATTGCGCAATGCTCTTTTCTGGGTTATGCCAAAGAGCTTAAGTTTGAGACCTAGGTTGAAGTGTTTTATAAGTAAGAGTTGAAAGAGCTACTTTCCCTGAAAGACATCCAGGGCACAAAATACAATTTAAAAGGGTTAAAGAGGAAATTCTTTCTCACTGCTGCAAAGAAAGCAGAATTAATTGCTTCACTGCCTAGAGAACTCCTGAGAACAAAGGCATCAGTTTGATACTTTGAAGGCCTTAGGGTAGAGCAATAGAGGTCTCTAGGGTCGAGGCAAAGTGCCAGGTGATGAAGAAACATCATCAAGGACAAAAATACCTCCTGGAAAAGTGGATCAGTTGAGTTTGATGGAAGAATCAATACTGCTTTCTAGGTCCAGGAAACCTTGTAAGGTATTCATATGCTTTGAAATTGTGAGAGACGTTGAAATATAGAATAAAATCGGGAGGAAGGGGCTAGGGAGAGAATGAGGGAAGGGGAAACAATCACGATGTGAAGAATCTAAGCTGCAGAACAAGCAGGTAACTTATATTGCTAATCCCACTCTATGGGAACAGCTCTGAGACTGGCTGAGACATGGATGTCTAGGCATAGACAAGGCTTCTTGTTGGTGACAGAACCCCTATGAATTACTAGTAGATGCTATTCTTCGTATGGCATGAATGAAGATTTACAGATTTTTTTTTTCTGTTCATACAAAGAGCAGAAAACCAGCCTTAATTGTTCTGTGCATCATGCACACCTTATACACTTATAATTTTAGGACTGTATAATGTTTGTGAGAAATTATATGCTTTCAGATAACCTACTAGTTGTAACTAGCCCTGCTCATATGTATGTAGGTATGGAGTCATCCATTGGAGCATAGAGCCCACTGGTGGCCATATCATCAAAAAGGAATGATACACCCTCTCCCACCAGTTATCAATGCCAGGAGCCCCTCGTAGGTCTCTTACATGAACCACTTTGGTTATAGATGTATCTCTCCACTGAGTTATAAGCATTTCAAAAAGAAGTTTCTCAGACCAAATTTAAGAGCAGCCCAAGTCTCCAGCTATAAACATAAATATCAGAAAACCACTTAAGAATAAGACAATATCAAATTCTACCCCATTGCTAGTGACTGTCCATCCTGCATGTCTATGGTCTTGGCCAGCTCTCAGATTTAGACTCTACCCTGGGTCCTAAGAGTCCACTGAAACAACTGGGAGATGTGGACCTCCTGGCTTGCTTGTGGACCTTCTCATCCTCACACTCAAGAATCATGATTTTAACAAGTAAAAACATAGACTAAATAATGTATCTTAAACTTTGGAAAGTCACATCACAAACAATGTGCCTTATCTTTCCATTCACCGACCTTCAATAACTATGTTTTCTGGGAAAAAGACAATCATACTTTAGAAATTACGATTTATACCTCTATATACTTTAGAAGTTTTAATTTATATCTACATACTTTTTCTCAAATATATAATCGTAACAATGGAAGTGACCTTTGCAGGCCAGCCTAACACCATATTCTGCTGGAACAAGTCCTATCTGTAAGTCCCATTGTTAGTAAATTGCTCATTCTCACAAATCCTGGCTGTCTGCCACTCACTCTGCATGCTTCTGGCATCCTTGCTTCTGTGTTCTTTTTATTATTGTTTTGATGAAACATAATTATAAATGTTTCATTTTTTTAAATTTAGCTTCTTTTCCTTTCTTTCTGTTACAGTTTTAATCTTTTTTCTCACTACTATGCATTCTTTTTCACAATGTAATGTCTTTATGTTTTTATCCACTTTACACTCACCATTATGTGAATGTGAAAGATTGGTATTAAAAGGATGATTAAGAACTCATTATTTCTTAAGTGCAAATGACTATAAATGATGTAATGAGAGAGTTTAGGACAATGGGAAAATAGGGACACAAATAATTAAGGATTGTAAATTCCTATTTCTTCCACTGTAACCAGAGTGTTTATATGTTATAATCAACTGAAATAATTAAATAATTATTCTCTCTCTCTCTCTCTCTCTCTCTCTCTCTCTCTCTCTCTGTGTGTGTGTGTGTGTGTGTGTGTGTGTTGGTGTTTGTGTGCATGTGGTTGTTCATGCACATTTGTAGATACTTGTGCACAGAACACAGAGGTCCTCATTGTGTCTCTTTTCTTAAATACTCCCACAGGTCACTCAACCTGCAGCTAACAGGTTAGCTACACTGGCTGGCTTTAATTTGTAGCAATGTTTAATCTGTTTAATCTTTGAAACTGCCAACACAAGGATTCATATTGGAAAGTATGAAAAATAATTATTGTTGAAATATTTTCTCATATTAATAATTTTAATTGTTCATGTATATAATAAATTTTCATTTATTAAGGTTATATGAGACCATCTTGTTCTTGATGCTGTCACTCTGAGGTAATGCTGAGCCTGCTGTGCCTGCTGTCACCCATTCTCCACACAGAACATTCAGTCACAGATGAGAGTGGTCATTTACATGCCAAGCAGGATAAGTTAGATGATGACGTGGAGCCCTCATGAAATCTACAGCCCAACAAGAAGCAAGCTACCTAACGAGGAGAGTTACTTGTCCAAATGCTGTAGGACACCGCCAGTCCCCTCAGATCATCAGCTGAAGTTTTGAAAAAAGATGAACTGTGATGGAAAAAAAAGGGGGATGGCTGGAAAATAGAGTTGGAGGATTGAGACGGAGCTAAGAGATATTTGCAGTGAGGCACTGTCTCTTTGGGGACATTTCTTGATTTTCAGACCTCCCCAGGCAGAAAGTCTTCTATTTGAAAATGAAGGGAGACTGCCATGCTCACTCGGCTGAGGTTGCTGCTGGCTCTAACAAGAAAGGGATTGTGGGTCAGCTGCAAGCACAGCAGGAAGCCTTTGAAACCAGCCAAAAGGAAATGATACCAACACATCCCACCTGATCAGCTTGGCCCTTAACGTCTCAGTGTGCTGTCATGAGATGCTGAGCTCCCCAGATGAAGCCTGCTCTCCTGAGCAGCCGGCTTATGATGAGTTCATTGCTGAACTTGGAACAGCAAGTGAAGAGGGATAATGCAGCTACTGAGAGATGATTTGGTTGTGGGTGTCGCCTACTCAACAAGACACGCTGTTACGGGAGGAGTAGAAAATTAATACCCATTCCAACTTTTGCTTGCCTCATTTTAATATTTACACAGTAGAACAACATCATCCACACTGCCTCAGAAGTGGTCTTGGTTTAATGATGTATGTCAAATTTACCTTACTTCTATTCGAATTTCAATATTTCACGTGCAGTTTGGAGTGTTGTGATGTTATGAGAGTAGAATCAGTTAGCATTTCATGGAGTTGTTCAGATCATCTTGAGGTGGCTGTTCTGGGGATGTGGAATTTTCATGCAAGTTGTACACATTTGGTACAGTACTTTTAGACCATTGTGGCTTCCCCATGCTAAAACTACTTCTCATCTAAACAAAGAAAACTTTCTACAGGTTGTTTTGTGCCATTGGAAACCACAGAGGATGATGGGTTAAGTTACAAGTGAGGTGTCATGGCTACTTTAGGTTTTGGAGCATTACACAGCTAAAACAAGCAGGCGTCTCACGGACGGGTGGTGGAAACACGTTGCTATGGAAGAGTCTCGGAGTGGTTCCTTGGAAAGCATCCTCAGAAGTGTTCCTTTGTGACCCAGTTTGGTTGGTCTGGTTATGGGCAAACAAGGTTCACATATTATGAATCGTAAAGTTGCTTGCTGTTGCCTTTTATTTTTGACACATTTTTGTTTATTTAAATATTTTAGGCAGTCTTGAGAACAAATGCAAAAGCCAAGATGCAGCAAAAATGACTCCTTGATATTCATTGTTTCGTGTGTATTTAGCACAGCAGTAAACAAACAAACAAAGATCACATGCTCTTAAAGATTTTTAGGTTGTCACTTTGATTTTCTGATTTTTTAATGCTTGCTCAACATATATTTGCTATAAAAAATCATCAGTGAGAAAATACACTTGCCATTATGGCTAGCATAATGACCGATGAAATGCTGGTTAAACATCCAAGCATAAGGGTTAGCTTCATGTAAATAAATAAAAGTTTATGAATGTACTTCTCAAATGTTTTCTCTGCATCTTTATATCTATCTATCTATCTATCTATCTATCTATCTCTATCTATCTATCTATCTATCTATCTATCTATCTATATCTTTTGGTTTTGAGACTTGTTTACAGGAAAGTTGTACATTTTTGCTAATTTATTTCCTTTTGGCCAATACTAGATTTTATCAAGTTTAAATGCAAAGGAAATTCTGGAAGGGTAAATTGAAAAGCACCATTTACTTTGTAAGGAAGTTTGCAACACCTATAGCCAATAAGACTCTGTGTGTGTGTGTGTGAGAGAGAGAGAGAGAGAGAGAGAGAGAGAGAGAGAGAGAGAGAGAGAGAGAGAGAGAGAGAGAGAGAGAGAGGTTTGTATTGGAGCAGGAAGAAACTAAAACACTGGACAAAATAGAAAGAGAAAAGAGAGACACTTGCTTGATCTATCTCACCTGCATAGACTACCAATAAATGTAATGTACCATAGTACAAACAGAGCATGCCCATGAGCCTCCTTTTCTAGAATTTTGCTAAATCTCTCTGCCATTACTAACTGAAATTTAGGTTTCAATGCTTCTATTCCTCCATCTGCATGCTTGTACACTCTGCATGTGTCTCTATGCCGTGCTGGAAGTTGTAACCTTGTTGATAATGCTACCCCCCAAATTCATGTCTTTAAATCTCAAGCTTCGGGGTTATGATCCTAGGTCAGGGCTTCTAGGAGTGATTAGGTCCAAAGTAAGACACACTGTTGAACAATTAGTGTTCTTATGAGAAGGTAGAGACCACTCACTCTTTTGTTAATGTGAGATTAATTAGTGAGGGTAGAGAGTCATTTGTAAGAAACAATTCTCACTGGACACCCACTTTACCAGCACCTTTATCTTGGACAACACAGTCTCCATACCAGTGAGAACTGTTTCAGACGCTTATAAGCTATACTGCCTGTGATGTCTTATACAGCTATTCACATGGACTGATGTAATATATAACTCTGGGTGATCCAGCTTCTTTATCAGTACTGATAAATCTACTCTTAGTAGGGGGCTTCATTTCTATTTTGGCAGCTGGGGAGCATTCACCCTGCACAGATGCCAGTGCTGTGATTACTGCGCTGCTCCACTTGGTGAGAATGCACCCTCAGAGCTATGACACCTCTGAAACCCTTTGGAAGCAGTAGACTTAGACATATTTCTTGGGGCAAAGATTTTAAAGAGCCCAGCTCCCTTTAGGCCTTGCACAATTGACTTGATGTACTATTGCCTTATCATCACTAGAAGTCTTTTTTCAGTCAGTTCCCCTCTATAGTCTTAGAAAAAATGGGTTTGTAAATCTATTTTTTGTTGAGTCTTTTTGTCATTTGGGTACTTCATATTGTAATTGTGAAGTAACTTTTGGTCATAAAAAAATTGGTCAGTGTTCCTTCTCTTTCTGTTTTGTGTGATAACTTGAAGATTATTAGTGTTAATTTTTCTTTGAAGGTATATTAGATTTTTATGCTAAAAACCCAGCCATGAGAATTTTATACTTCTATCTCATTAGGGGTTGTAGTTCTTTTTAAATTTTATTTGTCTGATCTTGATTAAACTTTGGTAAGTGATATGAATTGAAAATTCATCCATTTCTTTTAGATTTTCCATCTAATTACCAAGTTTTAAATATCCTTTTGTTATTTAGAGTTAGCAAAACATGAAAAAACCAGGGGGTTTGACAAAAGTCTTTAACAGCTATAAAAAATTATCAAAGAGAAATAAAGTTGACTTCTATGTCTCACTTCCTGAGAAATTAAAATTCAAATGGCAAGCTTTGCATCCTGTGGTGATCTGAATGAGAATGCCCCCAACATAGGTTCATATATTTGAATACTTTGTTTCCTATTTGTGGATGTGTTTGGGAAGCGTTAGGTGTGGCCTGCTGGAGGAGTTGTCACTTGGAACGGTCTTTGACGTTTCTATCTGCCTAGTACTTGCATAGGATGCCTAAGTTAAGATGCACAAAACGTCTGGAAATTTGGGTAAAAGTAATGATTGATTTAAACATGTCAAGCTCCCAGCTTCTGCTCTAGCACTATTCCTGCCTACCTGCTATCATGTTTCCTACCATGACGATCTTGGACTCATGGAACCTTCTGGAACCTTAGACACTGAAATGCTTTTAAAAGTTACCTTCCTCATAATGTTTAATCATGGCAATGAAAAATAACTAAGATACTTCCTCTATTTTATCCAGACTAAGCATGTTCACAGATTAACCATATGCTAACTTCAATGACAGAAAATGCATGAAAGGTTTAAAGCCAATATCAAATTTCACAGAACTTCCATGTTTTCTCAGCTTCTAATTTGTATGTGTCCTATGTCATAATTAGACATTTGACTTGTTTAAAATAACAAGAGAATGATTTGTTCCTTCATGCTTATAAGAGGCCACTGGAAAAATATTGATACTTTGCAAGTAACAGACAGCAGTTGTAAAATGAGATTTTGATTTTTTTTTTTTAGCAAGAATTCTCAAAATGATTTCAAAGTGTTTCTTGGTTTATATTGGTTTCAAACTATACCACTTTTAGAGGTAGCTGTTGATATATTAGGGAATCAGTGTTACTTTTCTATGTGTATTCAATAAAGGCATATTTGATTTATTAACATTGTAAAATTATAAATGTATTTAAATCTTATTATTGATACATTGTAATGTTTTAAATTGGATATAATTTTACTTTAAGATTTGTATTTTTAGTTTTTATTTTATGTGTATGAGTGAGGGTTTTGCCTGGATGTATGTCTGTGTACCACATGTGTACCTGGTGCCCATGAAGGCCAGAAGACAGTGTTGGCGCCTCTGGAACTGGAGCTATGACAATTGTAAGCTGCCATGGATGGCCTGAAAATCAAACCCTCTTCCTCTGGAACAGCATTAAGAACTCTAGACCACAGAGCCATCTCTCAGCTCCTATTTCAAAATCCTTAAGATCTTGCCTTATAGTTTTTCTGATTTGTTTGGCATTCCAAATAGTTAGAACAATAATGGGCCTAATCGTCTTTAAAGTCATAGACTATTAGAATTGCACAAAAGAAGAAGTCAATTATTAAATTGATTGATTGGTTAATACAAAGCATAAGCAAGCTAGCTAAAAAGATTAGCATTCCACTTTTCAAGACACTTATAAAAGAAAATCCCAAGCACTCAAGTTATAATCAATGTCAAGATTATCCAGATCTGTTAATTTTCTGTAATGTTCACAGAAGAACTGAGAAGTATAATTAACAATAAAAAATGCATTGCAGTGCACTACCTTGATAACTGCCAGCAGTCTTTATTTATGACCGACCACTCTTATGTATAACAGAGACATGTCAGTCATTTCCACTTTGGGGACCGTGCTCACACAGTTACATCACCACCTCTACAGACAGTGACAGGGTTTCTTGACCTTGGATTTTAGAAGAAGAATAAATGACTGGATATGAAAGAGTGCCTGGAACATATTAAAAGTGAGACGATGATTTCAAATTGCACTAAATCTTACAAATAAAATGGTATTGCATTCATAGTCTCCATTTGGAAAAGCTTGCTGCTCTCTCATAAGAGGAGAGTTTGTTAGAACACTTTATGAGAGATTTGCTCAGTGTAATGGAGCTTAAAGAATGTAGAGAAACCACACAAAAAAAATGAAGAAGTAGTTTCTAAAGAAATATTCTAAACAAGGAAGGAAAGAAGGTACAGTGAACGCGAGAAGAGGGCTATCAGAACAACAAAATCAAGGTGAGTCTGTGAAATACTTTTGAATCCTGAATTATGAAATCTAAACACAGGCTAGAAATGAAATTGAATAAGTAATCTCTTTAAATAGAGAAGTAGGTATCTTCTCTCCATCCTTTGTGTCTCTCTCTTCATCTCTTTTTCCTGTTTTATAATCTCCCTAAAAAGATTTTGTTCTATCTAAAGGTAAGAACCCTCAGAAGTTTTTAAGAACTTCTTTAAAGTATCGCTGGGAGTTTATTACCATAATAGATTTTGAAATACTAAAAGAAAATGCCTAGTAAACAAACCTCCTTTCTTTATAAAATTAACCTGCACCACACCAGGTACCTTGTTATAGTAATGAAAAACTGACCCTGAGCAGAAATCTGGCTGTGGGTTCCATTCCTTCTTTACGCATCTATGAACCAAAATGGGAAGGCCACATTTTAACTGGAAACTGGCATAAATTGAGAACTTGGAGGAGAAGCCTAGAAAAAAGCCTACAATAGTGTGAATAGGAACTGAGTCAATTCCAGAGGAAATTAATAGTTTCCTTTAAAATTTTCTGCCTCTTGAAATGTGCCTTGTATGATATTATTTCACACACATTTTTTTTTTCAGAAAGAGTAAAGAATGGACTTTGATAAAGCACACTCCCACTTCTAACTATATGATGTGGTCATGTCATGGGTATTGCACATTTTGTGGCGGCTTCTCCCAAAGGCTTATAGCCATTTTAGTTAAAGAGGGCTTCATAAGCACTTGTCTTGCCTAATAAGTGTTCTTCAAGAGAACAACAAAATGCTGTCAAGAAATATAACCACAGGAACCAAGTGCTAGGGATAGATATATTTGTTACTGTTGTTTCAAGGTGAAACAGTAGGCTGATGAAAAATACATAAAGAATTATGGACCTTGAAAAAGAATTGAAGAAACGTCAAAGACCCATTAGTCTCATCTTGTTTTTGAAATCCCAGGATTTTGGCATATACCGAATACACGCTGAAGCATCCAGCTTTGTGGTGGACTGAACAGCCACTGGATTCTCACTTGTGTTGGCAGCCAGCCATTGTTGGACTAGCTGGATCACCTCTATATTCATTCCACAAGTTCTGTTCCTCTAGGAAACCATGACTAATAGAAGGGCAAAGAAAATTTTTTCTTTTTCTTTTTGTTTGTTTGTTTGTTTGCTTAATTTTTATTATGTGTATAGGAATGCCTTGTCTGCATTTACACCTGCATGCCAGAAGAGGGCACCAGATCACATTATAGATAGTTGTGAGGAACCATGTGGTTGCTGGGGATTGAACTCAGGACCTCTGGAAGAGCAGGCATTGCTCCCATCTGCTGAGTCATCTCTCCAGCCCCCAGGAAGATTTTTTATTAGAGGATAAATCATGTTGCATGGCTATAGCATTCAAAGCACAAATATGGTGAGTAAATAAGTGAAATGGGTAAAATGCCCATTATACATGCGAATTTGTAAGGAAATAAAACAAAGAAACAAAGGAATAACTTGACATCCACCTGACCATCCATATCAGATGAGCTCTCTGTGGAACAAGAAGTTAGTGTGAAGCTTCTAAAAGTTCATAAGCATATCATGTCCATTTATACATTTGGAAATAAAAAAAGCAATACCAAGCATCCTGTAAAATACACAGAAGCCAACTTTCTGCCTATCTGACCTAACAGCCCTGTCTGTCTAGCTGATAAGAGGGATTTCTGGAACCTGAAAGTTGATTTTATAAAAGACAAGGGTTCAACAAGTTTCCTATTCAAAGTAGATATTTTGTCTTTTTCAATTCTAGGGTGACACTGGAAGAAGGCTAGGAGCACATTTCAGCATAGATCAGAAGAAGGCTTTCAGTTCTAAAGTCTTCATTTACATAATAACCTCCCACCTCATCAAACCCATTTCATAACCCCTTTGTTTTTCTGTCATTTCACACTATCCATCTTGTCTTTGGTAGTGAAGCATCACTGTTGAACAAATCTGTTGTGTCATTATTTCTAATAAATCAGTGCGATTATTTCAATGGTCACGTCTAATATCTTCATCTTTTTCAAGGATTGTGGTACTTATCTGTTTAAAGCATCTTCCATATTTAAGGTATAGTGTAGTACACCTATATGACTCTTAGGCTGGACTATTTGAATCTTTTCATGTGGTACTTGTTACTTCAATATACAGTATGTATTTACTGATGATCATATTTTCTTATTTTTGTTTTTACAACATGGCTCTTCTCTGTGTCCCACCTCTGCTGAGATTTGGCTTTCACAATGTACATATACTTGTTTTTCTTACTGGTGAGATCTAGTTTTGTGCCCTGGCTCATGGTTCTCTCATAGCCAGAGGAGATGAAAAAAAAAAAAGGAGAATGGCAGGAGTATGACAATCATTCTTTTCATAAGATCTTAGCTGTCTCAATAAACATTTCTAGAGAATATACGACTGGCTCACATTTTAAATCCAGCCATCAATCCTGTCTTTCTAAGGCCAAAGATATTTTCCAGAATCTCTGCTATTACATATCTGTCAAGTTTAAGTATGCCACTGGACCCAACCAAAGCAGAATTTATTCCCTTCATAATTTCTCTAAACAGAACATAGAATCTGTTTTTGCAACTAGTCCTGCTAACGTTACTTGCTGGCACTTTCATGGTTCCAGGGATCCATGCTCCCTAAGCCTTTGTAACATCATGATTTCTAGGAGTGTATCTGTTTAGTTGGCAGCTTTGAAACATCCCTGGTCGTTTCTGCCAGCAATGTGATTTAGGATAAGAGACTTACAAAATATCATTCAAGACTGAAATTTAGAGGGACAAGAGACTAAGATTAGAGAGGTGGTATGTATCATGCTTGCATGACCAAAGCCAATAAAGATTCCTGTTCACTTAGGCTTGGTTAAGCCTCCCTTCTTGATACTACTCTACGCTTGCTCAAATATTACTGGTGTGAGAAATCAACACAGAAATCTGGAAGCAGCCAGAAACTTTATATCTTTTCTTTTCTGGATCCTGCCCTGTGTACCTCTTTGTTGACTTTCAGGATAATTACAGTTTGTATATTTCCCTTGCAATATATTCTACCCATAAGTACTATCAGAAATTTGTTATTCCTTTTAGTGAGTTGTTGACCCCAAAGATAGTCTCAGAGACCTCACACTAGGCTAAGGTAGCATAATGGATACAGCGAGTTGAGTCACTCTCCTGTTGCTAATTTATGACAACATGAATATGTCATCTGCATGTTGTCCAGGCTTTGGTAGATATATAATTGAGAAAAATCTCACATTTAATTTCCAGGAAACAAAATTATGAAAAAAAAATACACAGAACTTAATAGGTTAAGTGGGTTGAGTTAAATACTAACGCTATAGCAAAGTAGATGGGAGCACATTAAAAGGAATGTAAAAATGTGTAGTGATCAAGAATGAGGTTAGAGGAAGTAAGAGGTAAATGTGGTTGCTGGAAAAGAAAAATAATTGGCTGGAAAGATAGCTCGGCAGTTGAAAACACTTTCTCTTTTCCCAGAGGATCCAGGTTCAATTCGCAGCACCCTTAGAGCTCATAAGTCTTTGTATTTCCTATATCACTATTGTATTTACATCATTTCACCCCACTAATCCCTCCCTCCAACTCCTTCTATGTCCCCAGATCTCTCTCAAACTCATGCCCTCCTCTTTATTATTATATGACCCACCCTTTAATTATTGTTGCATATGTTCACATGCATACAACTAAATAGTCAATATGTGCATATAAATACAAACTACTGAGTCTATTAAGAGTCAACTATATGTGTTTGTTTACAGTGGCCCACTAGGGATTTTCCCAAGAGAGGACTGATTTTCTCTCTCAGCAGCCACTAATTACAGGATGGAAGCCTTGGGAGATTTTTCCCATCCAGAGTTGGACGCCAACTGATATCCTTGCTATGCAGATCTTCTTTAGGCCATCATTTTTCTCTCTTTTTAAAATCACTTCCCAGCCTTATCCCAGGCCCCATCCCTTCTCTCCTCCCAGTCCCACCCTCACACACGCTCTTCCATTTTCCCTTCTCCTTTTCAGAGAAGGGGGGGGGGCTCCCAAGTGGGACCAATCCAAAGTGGCACCTCAAGTCACAGTAGGACTAAGCACCTTTTCCCCACTGAGGTCTGATAGGCAGCTCAGCTAGAGGAAAGGGATCCAGAGGCAGGCAGAGTCAGAGACAGCCTCTCCTCCCATTGGACTCATATGTTCACCAAGCTCCACATCTGCTATACATGTGTAGGGGGTCCTATGTCTAGCCTACGCTTGTTCCTTGGTTGGTGGTGAAGTCTTTGTGTGTCTCCATGGGCCCTGGTTAGTTTACTCCGTAGTACGTCTTGTGGTGTCCTTGATAGTTACCACTTACTAATCATATGGGACATAATGAAAGCAGTGCTGAGAAGGAGAGTTCATAGCACCAAGTGTCTTCATAAAGAAATTGGAGGGATCTCATACTGGGCATTTAAAAGCACATGTGAGCCAGGCATTGGTTGGATAGTTCCTCAGTCTCTGCTTTATCTTTATCCCTGTACATCTTGTAGGCAGGGTAAATTTGGGGTTGAAGTTTTTTGTGGGTGGATTGGTGTTCCCTCCCTCCATTAGGAGTCCTGTTCGGTTAGAGGATGGCTCCTTCCGTCTCCATGTCTAGGGGGTCTCAGCTAGAGCCACTTCTATATCCTTCCGGGAACCCATCCTGTCTTAAGCTTCCAACTTGTCTGGGAGAGGTTTCAGTCTGTATTTCTCTGAGACCCACACCAAGGGAGAGAGCCAGTTCCTGGCACTATTAATGACACTTCGCTTTCCTTTCAGCCGGGAGCCTAGCATAACTGTCTTCTGAGAGTCTCCATCCAGCCACGGATCTAAACACATGCTTATGTTCACAGCCAAACATTGA
The DNA here is from genome assembly GCF_964271855.1 of Acomys minous. NCBI lineage: Eukaryota > Metazoa > Chordata > Mammalia > Rodentia > Muridae > Acomys > Acomys minous. Next base: position 38,783,149 of record NC_140495.1, read on the forward strand.
GCGAAACACGGAGATACTTGTGGAAGAGTGGAGGCAAGAATAGAAAGATCTAGATGGGACAATGACTCCTTAAGAATACCAACAAATCCAACTAACTGGGCCCAGAGGGGCTTGCAGAGACTGAAGCACCAACCAGGGACCAGCCATGAATAGGACGGAAGCCCCCTACACGGATGTACTCAAAGGGCAGTGTGATCGTCATATGCATCCCCTAGTAAGGAGAGTGGGGGATGTCTCTGACACAAACTCTGTTGAATGCTTTTCGATCACTTTCCCCTGTCTGGGCTGCCATGCAAGGCAACCTAGGAAGAAGATGCACTCAGTCCTGATATGACTTGATGGGATGGGGTGCATTGATGGTGGTAGGGGCTCCCATTTTCTGAGGGGGATGGGATGGAGAGTGGGGGAGAGGAAAGTAAGGTGGGATTGGGAGGAGAGGAGGACAGGCGATATGACTGTGATATAAAGTGAATAAACAAATAAATTAATTAAAATTATTTCCTAATCCAAAATATAAAATAAATAAATAAATTAAATTAAATACAAGCACACCTGGAAGCCCTAGAACAAATGGAGCAAACACACCCAAGAGGAATGTGGGCCTTTGTCTGTAGGTGGAGGAGACTCCCCCTCATGGTAAGCTTCCTGCTCTCAGAAATAGGTGGGTGTTCCCCTGCTGGCAACAGTCCACAAGACCAAATTGTGTCAAAAGGCTAGTTCCTTGCAGGACACTTCCAAAGAAAACCCTCACAGATTTTTAGGCCAAGAGGTATCAAAAGCTGGCTCTTTGAAGAAACACAGATCAAAGCTGCCCTGGAAACTAGCTCCCGGGAGGTGTCCTGCCTGTGGCTCCTGCAATTCAGATACCCTTGGTTTAAAAACCCAGAGGTTTTGGGTCAGGGTTGGGGCACTCATTCCCCTGTTTCTCCTTCTCCATCTCCCTGTCTTTGTCTTTCTCTTATCACTAAGCTTAGTGAATTAAAATCTAGCTCTTTGACTCTCAACTGTCTTTATTTTAACCAAGCTAGCTCAGCTCAGTTATCTGGCCTTTTTACAATTCCAAAGCATCCTTCTCCCAAATGGAAGGGACACTGAACTCCTAAGTGCATAGCCACCCTGTGCTCCCTTAAGCTAAGGGATCTGACCTGAAAGCTCCCTCACTGCTGAGAAGGCCTTCTCAGTGACCAGTTCTCAGGACACAGCCTTCCTTCCTCAGCTAGTCTCCAGAAGGCTAAAGAAAACTCTGTGACCAGATTCTCAGCCCAGCCTCCCAGAGAAAAGAACCTACAGAGGAATAGACAATCATTTATATTTCGATTTTTGATAACTCATACACACATGCACTGTGGAATGATACAAACTAATTGACACATATGACTTAAATACTACTGTTTTTCTTACATTTCTGAAACTTTGTTCCAACTACCAGATATCTGTCACTTTTCTCCACCACTAGAATTTTCATGGTGAAGGAGGAACACTCCTTCATTGCAGGTGGGAATGCAAACTTGTATAATCACTTTGGAAATCTATCTGGCACTTTCTCAGAAAATTGGGAATAGGGCTTCCTCAAGACCCAGCTATTCTACTCCTTGGAATATATCCAGAAAATGCTCCACTACACAACAAGGACATATGCTCAACCATGTTCATAGCGGCCTTATTCACAATAGGCAGATCATGGAAACAGCCTAAGTGTCCTTCAGTTGAAGAATGGATAAAGAGACTGTGGTACATTTACACTCTGGAATACTACTCGGGTATTAAAAACAAGGAAATCCTGAAATTTGTGGACAAATGGAAGGGACAAGAAATGATCATATGAGTGAGTTAACCCAGAAGCAGAAAGACTCACATGGTATATACTCACTTATAATTGGGCACTAGCCCAAAAGGCACGTCCCACAAAAGTCTTCACTTACCAGGAGATTGGGATAGATGTGAGGACATCCTACTGAGACTCTAGGTAAGAGAATTATAGGAGATGGGGAAATAGAAGGACCCAGAGGGTCCAGGAACCTACAAGAAGAACATCTTGATGGGTGGATCAGGACCCAGGGTTGGGAGTCTGGTCAAACTATTGCACTAACCAAGGGTAATACAAGTAGTAAACTTCAAACCCCTACTCTGATCTACCTAATGGACAGGATATTCTCCACAGTTATGTGGAGAGTGGGGACTTACTCTGACATGAACTCTGGTTCTCCATATTGGACCACCTCCCCTTGGTGGGGAGGCCTGGTGGCACTCAAAGAAAGAATAAGCAGGCTACCAAGACGAGACTTGATAGCCTATGACCATATAGTGGGGGAATAGGGTGAGAGTGGGCGGAAGGGAGGAACAGGAGGATACAAGTGATGGGAAAAAAATTGAGTTGTAATATGAATACATTAATAAAATTAAAATTAAAAAGATTCTACCCTCTTCTGTGAATAGCTCATTTGCTTTGGACTATAGATATAAGTCATAGGGCAGATGTCTTCTGTTCCTGGCTTATTTTACTTAGCATGCCATCTTACCTCACACATGTTGCTAATGATAGCTCCCCTCCCCATTTTTAAGGTTAGTTAATTTTCTACCATGTACAACATATGTATTTTTTAATTCCTCATTGACCGTCCACTGATGCATATTTATATTGAGTCCTTATTTTCACTTGCATATAGTGCTGTGATGAGTATAGGCATTCTAAATCTTCAAAACGATGACTTACAATTCTTAGAATATATGCACATAAATTGAACTACTGGATCATTTGGCAATTACAGCTTTAGATGACAATACTTATCATCATCCATACGGTTAACAAGTCATTCTAAAATCCATGCATTAGTTATATACTCATGGTTTAAATTTATTTTTTTTTACTGTTAAAATTATTTTGGTTTTGAGATTTTAATATTACATCATTTCTCACTTCCCTTTCCTCCCTCCAAGCCCTCTCATATTCCTTGCTCTCTTTCAAATTCATAGCCTCTTTTTCCATGAGTTATTGAGCATATTCACACAGCACTGCATGTTGGAATGAGGTGCCTATTCATGCCTGTGTGTGTATGTTTATTTATATATCTCTGTGTATCTGTGTGTATATGTCTGTGTGTATTTATATGCCAGACCAAGATTGAATAGTTTTCTTGAACATTTTTTTTTTAGTTTTACAGTTTCAAGATTTACATTTGAAGTTTTGAATGCATTTTGATTTTCTTGGACACAATGAAAGATAAGTTAGTTTCCTTGTTCTATGAATAGTTTACCAGTTTTTGTAATGTCCTCTATTGAAAAGAAGAGCCTTTTCTTACTTTGAAATGTGGAAGTTTATTGAAAAATCAATTGATTGTAAATGCTCACTGTTTTGTTCCATGAGTCACTGGTTTTATTTTTATGCAATTACTATACTGTTTCAATAATTATACCTGTAGCAAATACAGTTTGCAATCAAATGACTCCAGCTTTGTATTTTTGTTGTTGTTGTTGTTGTTGTTTTTTCTGAGAATTGCATTGGCTATTTTTATTTTATTGTAATTCCACATGGGCTTTATGAATTTTCTATATCTGTATAAAAGGATGCCCCACCTTTAATTGATTTTTTTCCAAATTTTTGAGACTTGCTTTAAGGATGTGACATATGCTATATCCTGAAAAATGGCTGTGTGTCTTGTACCTGGAAGAATCTGTTGATAATAATCCTTTGGTGCATTTTGTCTATATTACAGATTAACTTCCATGCTTTTCCATTGTCTTTTTGTATTTGAGTACTCTGGGACTGGGTGATATCTAATGGATATATATTACTACTGCTGAATTAATCCTCGGTCATTTCATAATGACTTTAGTGTCTTTTTAAATAATTTTTTCCATGAAGTAAAAAAAAAAAGGAAGCAACAACTATTAGCATTTCTTTGAATTTATTTTTTTTCTGGAGGGGATCATTATTCTTTGATTCTTGATAATATACATGTATTAACAATTTGAAAAAGATCAAAATTATACTAAATGTATTTTATGAGTACTACATAACAAACCTAGAAGTAAACAATAAAAACAATACAAGCAAAACAATACATGAAAAGTATGCAACATATTCTTGAATGACAAATGACTCACTGGAGAAATTACAAGAGTAATTCAAAACAAGCTTTCTAGAAAATAAAAACATATTACAAGCCATATGGGAACCAACAGGAGCGATGACAGGTGGGATGTTTAAACCAGTAAACACAAACATATAAATAGAAAGGTTTAATATACACAACAAACTATGCGTTTATAGGATGTAGAGAGCCTTGGACAAACTACCCTTGTCAGTAACAGAGCTTAAGAAATGAGGTCAGAGAAGAAAGAGATGAACTTGAGACTGGACACAAACAAAAGCATCAATGAAACAAAAAAAATTATTTAAAAAAAAAACAAATCAAAGAAATGTTAGATAGTTGAACAAAGCAAGATAAGAGAGGAAAATGCGAGTAAATGAACCTATAGGAGGGAAAATATTCATTACAACTGTTGTGACAGAAATGCAATAGTTTATTGTTGTGCATTGAATGTGTGATGTCTTCTACCAGCTTACATGTGAAGACCTGGATTCTAGGTGAAATTTCTTTTCTTTTTCTTTTTTATTTAATTGATTTATTCAGATTACATCTCAGTTTTTATCCCCTCACTTGTATCCTCCCATTCCTCCCTCCCTCCCTCTTTCACTCTATTCCCCTCCCCTGGGTCTGTGACAGAAGGGGACCTCCTCCCCTACCATAGGGTCACAGTCTATCAAGTCTCATCCAGTGGAATCTCTAAGATCAGTGTAGAACTAGCAGAGATAGTTCACTGGGGGCCAGCCTTGAAGGCATTGCCTTCTGCTGTTTCTGGTTTAACTATCTGCTATCAGATCCTGAACAGTGTGGCGAGGTATGCCACACATTCCCACTGTCACCAAGTCACATACCTGCCACTCAGATATTGATGTAATGTTATTTACTAACCAGTCAACTCCATGTGCTTTTAGAAGGCCTGTGGTGGCCCTGTTCTTCTATGGGTCTGTGGGTAGGCTTTAAGGTTGTATTAAACTACTTTTTCATTATACAGGGGATAAGTGTAGAATTTGTGGTTTACCGGGATACTTTGAAATGAGTATCTTTCTACCTATTTGTGACCATTAAGTGGTTTCTGGAACTGGATCTTGAGGTTGGCTGTCTGAAAAACTCATGTCCATGCTAACAGAACTTCCATTTAGGCTTTTAGAAATATCCAGGTCCGTTTTGCAGATGATCTGTGCACTGATAACTCTGATTAAATTTCTCCTATGGTAGCAAAAATGAGCTGTAACCGAGATGGTATCTTATTTCTAGTTAACCGCAGGTGGTTTGGCTTTGTTAGTTTCCCCAGAATTCCCACTGAGGTGGCATCACAGTGAACTTCCTAGGGGACACCTTGGGATGCTAGGAAAATCAGATTGCTGCCTCACAATTCTTTTCCCACTGTACACACAGTGGGCTCAGGGGGAAGCCTTGTGTATTTTATCAACACAGGCATACAAAGAAGCAGCACCAAGTTAAAGCACTCCTTTGTCTTCTGATGCAGCCTTTATTCAGTCTACGGTACACACAAGACTGTCTCAGGTTTATTCCCCAGATCTTAGAGTCTCCACTAAGATGTTCTTATCTGCAGATAGCTGCTAGTTGAACTTTCAGTTGCAGGAAGAAAAGAGTGGAGTCTCTCACTGTCAAACCGCTAGTTAGAATCATTCAGAGAACGTTTTTCCCTCAAAATTCTTGCTTCCCTTGGCCCTGACTCTGTTCGCTCCCAAATTTCCCTTACTTCTTCAGTTCTGTGTCCTCCTTTGCCAGTTTCTTCCTTTATCATATACGTTATTGTTATAACATATAACTTACGTTGAAGTTGATAAGAACTAATACGAAAACCACCTTATTTTCACTTCTACGCCATTTTCATTAAATAACCTCATTTCTCATTTTCTCCCAATCTAGTGATTGTTAAAGCCCAGTTTTCTACGCTTCATTCTCATCTATCCTAGTACATACTTGAAATTTCCTTTCTGAGATTCATTGAATCCACAGACTTAAATTTCATAAGCCAGTGATTTAAATTATGCCCTAACCCTATAGTATGCATTGCACATGCTTGGAAATCTTTCCTCAGTTTCCTACTCTACCCCTTGCCAAATTCCAGAACCCTGCATCCTTTACCTAAAGACTTTCTTTGACAATGGAGTATGCTCTGCCCAAATGTTAGATAATTAATTACCTTTGAAAGAGCCATAGTGAGTACAGGTGGGAATTAATATGTAAATGCCGTTAGCAGCAATCCTCGGAATCTTAATTTGTGCACTTCTTAAACAATTATACTGACTTCCAGAGCTCATCTGTGGCATTTTGATTAATTTGTCATGGTATTAACCTAACACCTACCTCACCCACTATTGACTTATTTTCTTTCCCTTGTTACTGCCCATCAGTGCTCTAATGGTATCCTTAGATGACCTCCTAAGCTGACTCAGCACCGAGCTAAACATAATTTTATTTCCCCCATGCTGTACTCACTATTCACTCGGGAAATACAGAGAACCATGGTCACCCCAAGTCCTTTCTCCCTGCCTGTGAGTTCATATGCTGTGACTAGGAAGAGATGCTGCCCTCTCCTCTTCATTGCTACCCTTAACCCTCACACAGGCGACTATCTTTTAGCGGAAGCATTGACGTCACCTAGTTGTTTCTAGAACCTCTGTAGCATTGCCCAACCTTTTCGTCTCCTTCTACACCATCCTTTACCAAGAAGCCAACATGGTCTTTGTAAAAATAACCAACTTGATTAATATTGCACTTCGAGGTTTGAGGTGTTAAACAGATTCTCATTTCATGAAGGAGATGCCAGGGCCAAGCATCTTCCTCCGCTCCATAAAGCATTATATTATCTGTCTATACTACATCTTCAAATACATTTCCATTAAAGGTTCTCAGTTAACAAGCAGAGGACAGAATTATCTGTTTTTTTCTCTTGTCAAGCATGAGCACTAGTTTTCCTGTGAGAACTTGTGTTCATCTGCGGCTGTGTGTCTGGGATAGTCTTCCCTCTCTTGACCTCACGTGGTGCTAACTAAATGGGGTTGAGTTTCTACATTCTCACCTCCCCCTTTGCCCCCACACACCATGTGAGGAAATAAAACCTAAGACTGTGTAAACATTACAACGGTTACACTACTCTACCTCCAAAATATGTTCCCGGGGCCAAACTTGTTTTCTTTCATTGTATCATTCTCTGAAGGAAATTTGTATATACACATACTGCTTAAAGTTTGTTGGCTATTAGGATTTCCCCATTGCTAAATTGTAGGCTGTGGGAAGAATAAGTACTGTGTTTCCGCTACTGTTGAATAATCAGTAGCTATCATGGAGTCTGCGGTCTAGCAAGCCCTTAATAAAACTTGTTAAACAGGTAAGGAAAAAATGTCCTAAAGAAAACTACATCATAAACATTATTCAACATTTTGCTTTAAAGTGTCTGTATAGAGTACAAATACAAGGTGTTTTGTTTTTCTTCACCTTATAGTATTATATCTACATGACATATTTTCATGCACATAACTGTATAATTTCAAAGTGGATTAATTTTAGAAGCAATCCTTTCCAATTGAGGTTACCCTCCTTCTTTCTCTAAACATCTCAGGGACATCTATCCTGCCCACCAAAGATGACGCTGAAATTAACACCTTGCTCTTCTTTTCTCATCATTTAACAATTCACACAGGAAAAAAAATTACACAAACACACATTTGCATTCACACATAGACATAATAGTACTCTGTGATCGCATCACTTTAAGCAATGGGCTCCGTCAGAAATCCTTCTCTGTATCTCACTTGTCTCTCTCATTAGGAGTGCCTCGGATAGCAGGCAAATCTCCAGTTCATTTTATTAATGCTTATAAACTTCTGTGATGCAAAGAAGCCTTGATTTATTGACTCTTTTCTCTCTTTGATGTTCACTGACTTTACTGGCACTTCCTTGCTTTGAACATTACGATAATAAACCTCCAAGTAAATACATCATTTTTACTGCAGCTTTTATATTCATGGGACATATTTCCAGGATTGAAATTGCTCAGTGACATGGCATATACTTTTAATTTTGATAAATGCAGTTAGCTTGCCTTTTCCAAATGCGGTGACAAATTGCACTTTCCTAGAAATATACATGTGTTTGCCCTTCTCTGTCAGCCATGGGGAGTATTTCCATTCAGCTTTTACCAATCTACTGCATGCAACGTGATCTGTCTTGGCAGTGAGTTCGAGTTTTGTTGTGTCTGCCTGACAGTTGAAACATTCTCTCGTGAGCTGCTGAAGTGTTATGCAGCTTCCTGTTTGTCCTTCCTGACCCACTGGGTAACATAAGCCTTTAGTCAGTTATGCACTTTGGAAACACTGTAGATATTTCATTTGTCTATGTTTGCACATATTTGTATCGCTCTGTTCTTCACAGTTAGGATTTTAAAAATATTTGAGGATCTGTGGTTTCCAGAGATGCCTATGTGGAGTGTGGTGTGTATATGTGTGAGCATGGATGGGGGTTGACACGGGGACATTCATGGGTACATTCAGGTGTGCATACATGTGGAGCCACAGTGCAGGGTCAGGAGTCATCTGCTATTGATGGCCTCCCCAGCTCATGCTTTGAGAGAGAGTGTTACTGTACCTTCAGCACATGGGTTTAGCTAGACTTACTGGACAGCAGTCCTGGAATCAGCCTGCCTGTTTCCTTGCTTCAGTAACTGAAGCTATGACCACACCCAGCTATGACATGGGTGACATATATAAGACTTCATGTCCTTACATCTGTATGACAAACACTTTATAATCTGAGCCATCTCACTGCCCCCAGGAAGGCTGGTCGGTTTGTGGCAACTAGACTGAAACCTAAGTATATCTGGGAAGAGGCAATCTCAATTGAGGACCTGTCTCCATCAGATTGGCCTGTGGTCATACCACCGTGAATTTTCTTGGTTAATGACTGATATGGAGGGGCCCAGATCACGGTGGGTGGTATGATCTCTGAGCAGTGGTCCTAGGTTGTATAAGAAGGTAAGTTGAGCAAATCCCTGAGGAGCAAGCCAGTAGGTGTCCTTCATCCATGGCTTTGCTTCCATTTGGCCTAAAAGGTCCTGTCTTGAGCTCCTGTCCTGAGTTTTCTTCATGATGAACTTTAAGCTACAAGCTGAAATGAACCCTTCACTCCTCAAGTTGCTTTTGATCATGGACTTCATTATAGCAATGGAAACATACCCAGGTTTCAACTTAAAACATCTATATAGACCTAAAAACATCTTAACCCCTAAATAACTAAGCTTCACTGTAAAACTGAACTACCTGGTCTTCAACTCCATTAAAGACTTGAGAAGGAATAAACTTCATTACCCGAGTATGCCAGGAGTGCAGGTTAGTAGCTTTCCGAATGAGAAGACAGGGACAAGTTGCTACCTGAATAGTCACCCAAAACTCTCTATAACATTGGAGCATCATCTTCAGCCTTCTGGCCCAATGTATCTGACAGACATATTTGCGAGGCAGGAACTATTAAGGACTTGCTTACCCTGTCTTGGCGGAGTTTGGCTGTCTACTCGGCCTGCATCCAAGCTTGCCCCCTTTTAGGCAGAATTCTGCCTGTGGGAAAAACAAGGACATTTTGTCCAGTGGCTTGTATAATGACAAGGTGTCATGGAGATTGATTTACATTCAGAATTTTAGGTGCACCAAGATAGCAAAGATGTTTTCTTCAAGGCTGTCAAATAAGAATAGCCAAAACACTAAGAATGTAACGTTTATATAATTCCCGATTGTGTCATGGTTCTTCTTGCTATAGGTTATATATTGTATATATGTGTAATAGTATAAATATATATGTAAAAATAAAAATGTTTAATTAATAAAAAATAAAATAAAGAAAGATACCCAGGTTTCTTGTTTTGATTAAGACATGATTTGTGATATTTGAATATATATTTATTCTTTAAAGCATTATTGCTTCAATTTTATGTCAACTATTTTCTCTAGTAGCAAATATATTCTTCTGTCATTTACTCAGAAAATTTCTGATTTTAGTAGTTTAAATTTAATTATCATATTTTAATAACTTGGGTCTACTATTTACTTATATTAATTCTGTTTTTTGTGAGTCTCTTACATTTTACATTCTATTCCATTGAATAATTTATCAGTTGTAATATATTTCATCTACTTTTAAAAAATGTAAGACTATATTTATTTCTTTTACTATTTTATACATTTTGTTTTATGTTAATGTTGGCTACTTCATATTAATTAATATTGTATATACACTGTATAGTTAGGAAAAACCTAACTCGATATTTTCAAATATAATGATTACTATTATTTTAATTTATTTACTAGCTTTAGAGAAATACATATGGTTAAATGATAATTGTTTAATAAATGTGCTAATTTATGCCTTTTTCATCACATCTTAACTACAAATAATAAATGTCCAAGTTCACATATTGCGTCCATATATACATAGACCACATATATATATATATATATATATATATATATATATATATATATATATATATACACACACATACACACACATATATGGAAGCAATATGTTATATAGACAATACATTTATCATGAGCAAGTAGAAAAATCAGCTATGTAAAGAGAGGGAAAGAGAAACTAGAAAGCACTATTTTTTCATTGCCAGAACAGCTAATCACTGCTGCTCTGCATTTGCTTTGCTTTTCTCTAGTGTAAACAGATTCCACATTACATAGAAATCCACGGCTGTGTTAACTGACTTTTGCAGAGTAACCAAAATTAGGTATCTGGGACTGATTTTGAAGAAAAGCAAGAGCTCCCTTGCATTTCTTAACCTTGTCTTGCATGGCTTAGCTGGGCTGTGTGGTTTTTGTGTTTTCATTTGCATTAACCCTCCCCCAGTGGAAGCCTGTAAGAGGTCCGACTCCAAATTCTCTTCCTTTTTGGACTGAAGGCTGGAGTGCATTTCTTCCAGGAATCACACTTGCCTTCAATTCTCCTCTTCCAGTAGAGATTTCTCCACATAAAGAAAGCTCTGCAAGCTAGTTTACTCTGTCCCCTAGGCTTGCCTTTCCTACAGCAATTTAGCATGTTCAGATTTCATTTTTGAAGCTTGGAGCAGAACTCTATATACCGCTGGCCTTGATAATAAATAAAAAGGCAAGTAAAGTTACAGTTAAAACTTTCCGAAGTTTGTTCATCTCACTTGTTAACACTTGAAACTCCTGCAACAAAATTGCATTTTTCCCTACTCCACCCTTTGGCTTTATTCTCTGTCAGCTCTTTCAACCTCTTTTTCCTTTTTGTCATTTGAAGTGTTTGTTCCTAGGCAGTTGTCCCAGAGTAATGGAGTAATTTTCATTTTGCTCTAAACCTCTTCGGCAGTCTCACTGCTATATCTGAGTTGCTGAGAGTGCTCAATCAGCTTCTGAGTTCTAATCTCAGTCGTGAAATTTGAACCTTTATGACAGGCAGCATGGCCCACAGATAGTGCTCTTGCTTTCCAGTAATAAAGTGATTAGAAGCCTTACCTCTAGTATTTTGTTCCCAAATGTCCAGTTTTCCTACTGTATGGATGGTTATACTGATCAGAATGAAAATCTCTTCTAATAAAGTAGTACCAAAGTTGAACAGTGGCTTACTATTACTGCTTGCGTGTGACTGCCTTCCCTGCTTAATGTGAGTGTAATTCTCTGTTGCGCTCCCAGTAACCTCATTATGAAGATTCCAACGGCGTTCATCATGACTCCTTAGCCCTTCAACATTTTCCGCTTCTGTTCTTAGCGTCTCAAATTTTGAAATTCCAAGCAGAATCATTGAAAGGTCTCCAAACATATTCTTTTTTTGGTCATATCAAGGTGTTTTGATGAGCGTGTTCTTTCTTAAAATAGCTTTCTGACACAGTGTTGGCACTGGTGCAACACTTTATTGTCGTTCTGGGGAAATTTTTTTTTTTCTTGTGAAAAAACTAACTATAAGTTTCCCTTTCCAACTCCTTTTGACAGTGCTGTCTAACATGTAGCCAAAGTGAATTTATATCTGTCCTCGGCTGTTTTTCTCATCTGTAACATGTGGAATAATTTCTCTTAGGGCTGTCTCATTAATTAGATGGCAAGTTCAAGCAAGGATGCTTGAGCCTCACTCAGAAAGGGAAATGGGACAACACTGGAAGTGGATGGATGGAGAAAACTGGGAAGGGAGAGGAGGAGGAGGGGAGCAGGGGTGCGGATTAGGAGTAGGGAGAGCTGGGGAGAGAGGGCCAGGTAAGAGAGCAGAAGTTGGAGGTGGAGAGACCTGGGATATGGGAGGCCAGAGGAAGTCTATGGGGGTCACCCTAGGTGAGACTCCTAGCAATGGGGGATATGGAGTCTAAAATGGCCGCCTTCTGTAACCAGGCAGCACTTCCAGTGGAGGGATAAGGGCACCAAGCCACCCACAACGCCTTCCACCCAATATTTGTTCTGTCTACAAAATGTGCAGGGACAAAGATGAAGCAAAGATTGAGGAAATAGCCAAGCAAAGTCTGGCCCGACTGGAGACCCATCCCATGAGAGAGAACTAATCTTGATATTATTAGTGTTACTCTGTTATGCTTATAGACAGAAACCTAGCATAACTCCTCTAAGAGGCTTCACCTAGCAGCGGATGGAAACAGATGCTGAGACCCACAGCCAGGCATTAAAACAACTTGGGGAGTCACATGGATGCGTTGGGGCAGTGATTCAGGTAGCCAAAGGGGTCAAAGACTCCATAAGAAGATCCATAATCAGGATGTGAAGTGAATAAGTAAATCAAATTTTAAAAAGAAGCAGGATATAATGAAGAACACTATTAACTGATTAATTATTTAATGGATATAATTATTACCACATTTTCTTTTTTAAAATTAATTTATTCTTGTTACATCTCAATGGTTATCTCATCCCTTGTATCCTCCCATTCTTCCCTCCCTCCCATTTTCCCCTTAAATCTTAGTACTACAATTTGGTTTGTTTTTTTTTTATTATATATCTTCCCTGTAAGAATAAGAATTAAAAACTATTCATGTAAATGAATGGAAGTATGTCTAATGATAGAGAATATAAATTGAATTTATTTTCATTTTGCTAATTTTTATCATGGAAGTCTGTTAAACCACATTAGTGAAAACAACAGAATGAATCACACAGCCTGAGTCACATTTATTATTGAACAAATATTTCCACATATCTCTGGTTTTTACATTGCACATTATGTCATGAGTTTTCTTAAAATCACTTTCTACTTTTAGGGTATTACAAAATGATTAACCTTTTAATAAGTGATTGCCTCTTTATCAGCAAGGAACATTCCCAATCACAGACACTGGAGAGTGAATTAGAAAACAGGCACTTCTACAGTTTTTCCTCTATTGTCATGAGCCCTGTAGAAGATCTGAGAATCTATTACTATTGTGGGGTTCTACAGGGCAGCCATCTTGGTACACAGCAGAGAGGCTGCTTTCACCATGATCAGCCTTTCCTAAGTAAGTGCTGTGTGCTAGGGACATCACTGATTTTGTGTGCAGGAAAAGATGGACTCCTGAACTAGCCAGTTTCATAGTTGATATTACATTTTACTGGTTCACATTTAAACTCTTTTAAGCAATTTCTTTCAATCAAATGTCCGTTACCTCATTCCTTCCATCTTTCCAACACTTGCTGTACTCAATCTTTACTTCTCAAATTTATGGAGCCTTTTCCTCTGTTATTTACACACACACACACACACACACACACACACACACACACACACGAGCATTATTTATTACTAAGGATGAATAATTCTCTTTGAGAAGTCATTAATTTTTCTAGGGGTGGGGCCCAGTGAGACATCTATCTTCCATATTAGCATGTCTATTGGTGTAATCATTTTTTTTTTAGGACTTGTTAGGCAGCCATATTGTTGAGATAATTGTTAAGAATTCATGGGTGTAGCTTCTCTCTGTCATTCCTAGGAGACACACTCTTTCAGCATACTTCCTGGTCCTCTGCTGTTAGAATTTTTCTTTCCCTCATCTGTAATATTTCCTGAGCCACAACTGTTGGAGTTGTAGTGTAGACATATTAGTTGGGAATGGACACTCCACTATTATTTATTCTTTACATTTTGACCAACTGTGGCTCTCTTTAATGGTCTCTGTCTGCTACATAAAACAATAACTTCTTTCATAAGGGTGAGAGCTGCAATTAATGTTCATATAAGAATGTGCTGGTCAATTTTTTTCAACTTGACACAAACCTAGGCATATCTAGGAATAGAGAATATATTTGTTTGGTTGGTTTGGGTTCTTGAGATAGGGTTTCTCTGTGACGCCTTGGCTGTCCTGGACTCGTTTCTTAGACTAGACTGGCCTTAAACTCCCAGAGATATGCCTGCCTCTCCTCCTTGAATGCTGTGATTACAGGTGTGTGCCATTGGTCCCAGTGGAATAAAGAATATTAATTGAACAAATACCGTTATCTGATTGCTTCTAGAAAAATCTGTAATATCTCTTTTTAATTAATGATAGATGTGAGTAGTTAGTCCTATGTCATAAGGACAATGCCACACCTGGGCAAGTGACCCTGATTTGTATAAGAAAGAAGATTGAGCAAGCCATGAGAATCAAGCCAACAAGCAGTATTTCTCTGTGGTATCTGTTTCCCTGACTTCCCTTAGTGATAGTGTGGACTAAGAGTTGTAAGATGAAATAAAACCTTTTACTTCCCAAATTGATTTTGGTCACAATGGTTTATCTTAACAGTAGAAACCTACTGAAGATAAATCTTTAGAATGCAATTCAGGATTATACTGTTTTAGTACAGTGCCAGAAATAGCTTCTGTTCAAAAATACATGACCCTACTCATCATGTGTATTTGGCTACACTTTCAGTACTAGGCATGGGTTCTATGCTGTTAAGTGGGATTTATGTCCAATTATACACCTGTTGGTTATTGGCAAGATGTAAGTACCATTGTTGCTGGTCATTGTGTTTCACAAATGTGACAGCTGTGTAAGATTGTTGATTGCTCCCTTCCTTTGATAGCTTGCCTAGCACCTTCCAATACTGTGAAATTCTGGTTCTTGAAGGGGAGGCTCTCCTACTGAGTTACAACTTGGTTTCACCAAGCCTCTGTCAAAAATGCATAGTGTTTTCAACAATAGAAACTTACTTTCAACTCCTAGAAGATAAAAAACAATGATGCCTATCTATATTATTTTGGACTTTTAAATTCTTAATGGTTGAAATACTGAATTTATAACCATAAAAGTAGAACCTTTAAAATACAAGACTTAAAAGTAAGCAAAAGTCTGATTAATTTTAGAATCCTATAATACAGTAAGAAGAGAATCCATATTCTAAGTTGAAATAATACAGAAAGGAAAAACTGAGGAGAAAAGTCGAAGCAGAAAGACTGTGACTTCAAGTGGGCCATATACTGTTCGATTATATATTGAAACCTCTAAAGATGTGGGGGCGGGGGCAGGGTAGTGACCATAGTAATTGAAAAAATAGAAAAAAAAAACTCCACAGATTTAATGATGGCAACTGAAAATAATTTATCTACATGTGAAAACATAGGTTCTAGAAATGTAAAAAACCAGTCAGATGGGTCAAAGAGTTAATCTTATATATGTATGTATGTATATATATATATATATATATATATATATATATATATATATGTATATATATGATGACCCAAAGCAGCAAAGTGAGTAAGAATATAAAATATTGAAACAAGATATGGATATAGAGTCAAAATGTTTAATTCTTATCTTAGTTGTCATTCTATTGCAACTGAAAATAAGTTAATAAAAAATAACTGATAAGATATCATGACCAAGGCCACTTAAAGAAGAAAGAGTTTATTTGAGTCATATAGTTTCAGAGAGAGTAGAGTGCATGATCACTAGTGGGGAACATGGCAGCCGGTCTTCTGCATATTACTAAAACAGTAGCTCAGAGCTCACATCTTGAGGTACAAACGGGAAGCCAAGAGAACTAACTGAGAATGGCATGGGCTTTGGAAACCTCAAAGCCAGACCCCAGTGACACCTCCTGAAACAAGGCCACACCTCCCTAAAAAGTTCCCACCAACTGAGGACCAAGTATTCAAACATGTGAGCCTATGGAGGCCATTCAATTTTTTAAACCACCACAGTTTCAAGGAAAGTAATGAAAGCCTTGTTGGTACATGCAGTTTTCTTTGTGAGGTGTAAGCAAGAGACAAGGAGTTCTAGATCATTCTTTGGTGTGTAGTAAGCTTCAGGGAACCTGTCCGGGTTACATGAGGCTTTGTCTGAATATAATAGCCACGTGGGAGTGATATTTAGGAAAAATTAGGAGATGATGATGAATAAGACTTTTGCAAAATTAAAAACCTCTTATTCAAAATCAGAGAACAAAGTATTAATAAGAAGATAAATTTAGCACTATAGACTGTAGGGAAATACAAAATGCTCATATCCACACAAACATATACAAACAAAAACTTTAAGAAAAGGCAACTAAATATATTAATCAGAACTTGTTGCTGCCTCAGATGTGTGTGAACACGTGCACACATGCTCATTGGAGTGGTGTTTATTCATGTCTATACATCTGTGCTGACCTTGGAGTTTCCCAAAACCAGAGCTTGAAAAATTAACAAACTTAAATGATAATTTCATAAGAAACTCACAGAGATCACCAAGACAAATCATTCACACCTTTAACTTAGAAAAATCAGCCTTCATATGTGCTTTTAATATTTTCCAGCAACATGTCTATCTCAAGACATATGTGAATTACATTGATACCTCAGACATGTTTATGTTTAAAAGAAACACTGTTCTCTTATTTCTCTAAATGTGCCATGACAACATAAACAGAAGCTTTGCTTTGCTTTTGCTTTACTTTTTGAATGTCTCAGTTCATGCTTTGTTATGAATGGCTCCTCTGGAAATAACAGTGCCGGCTGACTGGTCCTGTAGCAGCTGACAAGCAGAATTTTATCTGCGAGGTGCAACTTCAGAGCCTGCATGCTAAAAAGTAAACGGGCTTCAATAAAATATTCCAGCCAAGTCACTAGACAGATAAACAAGCAAACAATACATCCCAGAAAGGAGATGGGGAATGGATGGCGGAATTCACAGTAGCTACAATATATTTAATGAAATGTGACAGTCTCTGCAAAGGGGCGGGGTAGATAGAGTGCCAGAGAGGATCAACAAATACACAAGGAAGGAAAGCAAGTAATAAAAGCTGCTTTTAAGATCCAAGTGTCAGATACCCCCAACAGATTTCAAAGTAACTAGTAGTATAAACATGTCCAAACAAGTAAAGACTACTATGCTGACAGAATAAAAGGAAGGCATTGACAATTTCCTGCAATCAGGAATAGTAATGAAAGAGTAAGTAATGAAAAACATAACAACTGGAAACCCTGAAAATGAACACTAACTGACATAAAAGACATATTTCTATTCATTTCCCCCCTATGCTTTATTGTACAAAGGAAATTAATGTATCATTATGTATTACCTTTGAATATCCTTACTGCCCAGAAAATAGGAACAGTTCAACACCTTCTGTATTTACCTATTTATTTAATTATTTTTTGGACACAAACTCCACAGCCTACAGAGTTAGCCCAGTAGAGTGTCTACATGTTCATCACACATGTGTGTGTGTTTATGGTGACCAAATGCACATTTTTCTGATAATGGAAAGAGCAGTCATATGTATCCAGGGGTCAGCAGGGCATACTATGTATAACATTCCAGGACCTGTGTTCCTTCTCCCGTGAAACAGATCCCCAAGTCTGTTAAGTGCAGAATTCTGCTTCCTCCTTTAATTCTTATTGAGACAATGCATTTACCATCCTTGTCACTTAAAACTGGAAACCTGATGTTAGAAACCCCCTTTTGGCTTAATCAAGTTAATTGTAGGCATCAATATTTTGTGTGTTTTTAATTAATAAGATATACATTTTAATTAATAAGGTATACATTTATAGCCTAGGAACCAAGTCAACAGATATGACAATTCTCTAAGTGTTCAGATCACCTAGACTAAATGATATTTTCTGCATAAATATAAAATACATAATTAAAACATAAATATTTTCTAATTTAAAAAGTTTTTCTTTTCATGTAAATATTTAGCCTTATATAATATATAATGAATTTTCTTAATTTTCATCTAATTTATGTAGTAGTTTTAATCAGGGCAGCTTTGAATCATTAAACTGTCAAAACTACATTGATTTCACATAATTTAATATGCAGTAAATTCTCTTTTTTATGTGTTACAAATTTGATGTGAAAACTACAGTCATGCAGGTAGCTGTACCGGAGGAGAATTCAGCAATAAGAGCAGAAGAGAAAGATCCTTGTTTCTTTGCCTCTAAAACGCTGTATAGAACAATGAGACAATAGCACTTTGTCATAATTAAATTTTACATCCACTTCTTCCCTCACTTTTCTAAGATCATTTTCATGTGATTATTACAGTCAGTCAGAGATGACTGGCATTTCTTTTCTTTTTAAATCTAATAAATGGCATGTACTTAGAGATGTGTCACACTGCAAGTAAATTTATTTAGAGCACTGATCCATTTTTATTGGTGCTTTTATTCATGGTGAAAGCAAATTCTCTGCTTCAGTAGTTTAGGACATGGACTGTGGAGTCAGGATGCCTGTTGTCAGAGTGTGTTCTCCATTTCTCTGCTTCTGTCTCTTTCCTTGTGAAATGGATACGGCAGTACCCCCTATGTCGTAGATTGTCATGGGAAATACATCTGCGAACACTTAAAGTGTTTCACCCAATTCCTATTGCATCAATTCCTAGCTCTTTCTTAAAGTACAGATTTATTCATGACTGACAGGTAGGCATTAAAATTTAATTTAATATTACAGTAATTCAAATGATGCAGCTGACAGACTACGGAGCTCCACACACGGCTTCACACGTGGGTATCTGTGATATGGACAACCCGTCCTGTGACCAGAAGCACCTGCTTTGAGGATGTGACACTCAGCAATGGCTACGTGTTTATTTCATCATCAAGGTAGTTTGTGTTTGGGAATCAACAAACTCTCATTCTGAATTTTTTTATAACTTTTCCTCCATCCTCTGAGAGGACTTGATATTTTATTTTATTTATTTTTTATTTTTTATTTTTTTAAATTTTATTTTATTAATTTATTCATATTACATCTCAATGGTTATCCCCTCCCTTGTATCCTCCCATTCCTCCCTCCCTCCCATTTTCCCCCAGGACTTGATATTTTAAAACACTGTGTACACTTTGAAAACTGAACTTTAAGCACAATTATTACACATTCTTTTTTAAAAAAAAACATTTCAAATGTGTTTATTTTTTGTGGGTATAGGCATATATATCTGTGCACCACATATGTGCCTGGCACCTGAAGAATCCAGAAGAGGGAATCAGATCTCATGGGACTGGAATTATAGATGATTGTGATCTATCATGTGGGTTCTGGAAATTGAAACTGTGTCCCCCTCTGGAGTGGCACCCTGAGCTCTTAACCATGGAGTCATGTATCCATACCCTCATGATGAAACCTTTGACTTTATTTTTATCATTTGAGATTCTACACATTGGAAAACAATGAGGCATATTACTGAGAAAGGAACTTAGAAGAGCAGTGTTTGAGGTGAACTATGCTGTCACACTAACCCAAATGCTGAGATAATAAAAGCCATCTTTTTCTCAAAATTAGGACCCAAGGGATCACAAGTCAGTCACTCATTTTCTAGCTCTTTCTTAGTTCTAACACAAAGAAAGAACCTTTTAAAACTGCAGTTGGATATAGGGGCTGGGTCATCATGGGGGGGTCGCACCCCACACTACTCCACATTGTCTCAGTGTTCCAAACCGTTTAACACTTTTCTACACTTTCCCACACTGTCCCACATTGTCCCACACTGTCTCAGTGTTGCACATTGTTTCCCACATTTCCCCCCTGTCCTACACTGTCCCTGTACTGGTGTTCCCTTGTGCACAGTGTGGGTTTGTGCTCTTGCTTCTGAGGTAATGGCCAGTGATCCACGAGCCTTCCATCCCTCTGTGAAAAGCCATGCGAAGAGAATAGCACTGGCAGTGGTCATGGTTTCTACATGTTCTAAGAGACACATAGCAAAAACCAACAAACAATAACACAGCACAACAAAACCCCACTGGGCTGCTACTAACTCCTGAGCTAGGACACCAGTGTACCTTTCATATTTCTGCGCTATACTCTCTATCTAAAAAGGAAGAAATTTCTAGGTACAAAATTATTGAAATACATAATTTCATCTAACCCTGGAGTAGGGAAGAAGAATTGGCAAATTAATTTGATATAATAATTAACTTAACTTGGTATGTTTACTGAATGTTTAATTAATACTAATCTTAAGTTAGTGTTTTTGCATTGAATGTTGGTTTAGAAATCTCTTAAAGCCACATCTTCAAGAATATTATATAGTTCTCACTCTATATTCAGTGATGTCACCAAAACACGATTAGCCAATGTATGATCTTCAATAGAAAGTTCTGAATATAGTTCTTCTTACTTTTATTTCAGAATTCACCACCCTAATCTGAATGATTTCTGTGGATGATATTGAGCAACATGTGTTCTGAAACCTTAAGTTAAGTACATTATTACATAGTTTGGAAGTGAAAGAGACAAGGGTCTCGGAATCTGGAGAGCAGATGTACCACTGAAGACCTGTCACATTCCTTCTCTAGGAGACTGTACGCCTCCAGGAAGTAAGGGTGGAAGCCAAGGGCTAAGGGGGCTAAGACTGCATATGGCTTCCAGTTATAAAATCAACAGGAAAAAAAAAAGAGTAAGACCCCCAGATTATAATGCAGATACAAGGATGACTTCTCGAGGATATATGAAGTCTGCATGTGCACTGGAGACCTGAAATGAATACCCCATAAAAGAAGACTGTACCTCTCATTGTTGGTGAGAGGAGGTGCAGGATGTGAGTAAAAAGGCATACGTTATCTGCAGAAACAGAGTCATGATAAATTGTTAGTGCACGCACAGATAAGATGAACGTATTACCTGCCAGGTGGCTATTTCCTTTGTATATGAATGAAGGTGCACTGTACAAATATGTCTAATATTCTAGAATTAGACTTTAGCAAATGGATGCAAAAGACTCTAATTTCCCAAGAAATAGGAATTGGTAGTAATTCTATAGCACATCCAAGAACACAAGATAGTGAAAAAGTTCAATGAGAAAAAATACAGCGAGGCTCAGACACAGAGAGAAATGTTCTTCCACATTTTTGAAGCACTGTAAATGTTTTTGTTGTTTTGTTTGACATGGTCTCTTTCTCACTAGCCTAGGATGGTTTCTAACTCAGATATCCCAAGATAGTACTGGACACATGGTTTTCCTACCTCAGCCTTCTGAGTGCTGAGATTATAGCTGTGTGCCACTATGCCCAGATTACAAATGTAATCAGAAGAAATTATAATTTTTAATATTTAATATTTAAAAATTAACTAACTCTAGTCTGGAGTGCTATTATTTAAATACTTCCTAGGATCAGTCTCTTCTCAATTTGACTGCATATAGTTACTAATACCCAGATTTAATATGTTTCCACAGAACTTTCTGTGTCTATCTCTCCAAACTACGTAATAGTTATTTATTAACAGTGTAAATATTCAATTCCAAATGGTGCATGGTAACATTGGTGGAATGGGCAGCTTGTTTATATTCTAAAGGATATCATAGCAATGATGGTGACTACTAAAGCATGTGAAGAAAATATATGGAAAAAAATGCCAGAGCCAGGGAACTCCCAGCCCCTTACAAGGCAGGCAGCATGCACTGTGTCTTCCTAGATAACACGAGTGTTTCTTAGTGCACTTCGTAACTCTTAAGTGTGTGATTTAATGGTTATATTAAAATCATAAGTTAGTCTTTTAAATGTGTGTTGAATGTTTAGAAATATAACTGGCTTTAAGGAAAGGAAACAACATTGATGAGAAAAACTGTCAGGTTTCACAGGTACTGTGAAAAAGTGAAAGTTGTCATTTTAAATTTGGAACATGGTTGCACTCTCATCAGCAATTCTGGTTTATGTTTGGGAATCAATGAAGGAAGCTCAGTGAAAATTAGCTTCCCAGTCCTTCTGGGTTGCTGGAGTCAATAATAGTTAAATTATGACTGCTACTTGCTACTATGTGATTGTGCCCAGGGGAGAGCACACTATTGGTTAATCCAGTACAAAATGGTCATACTTGGAAAACATACACACAAAAGTCACATTATGTAGCCTAAGCACGTTGTGTTTATGTATTTCAGAATTTGTATCCATATACATCTATATATGTAATAACAGTTATTGGAAAAGAGGTCATAAATATGAACAAGAGCAAAGAAATGTATTATGAAAGGATTTGGATCAAGTGAAAGGAACGGAGAGTGATGTAAGTGTACTATAATCTCAAATATTAAAGAAATAATATGGATGTGGTGGCACACACATGTAATCCCAGCACTGTGGAGGCAAAGGCAGGCAGATATCTATGAGGTCAACGCCAGCCTGGTCTACAAAGTATGTCCTGGACCTACAAGGCTACACAGAGAAAACCTGTCTTGAAAAACGAAAATAACAACAACAACAACAGCAACAACAACAACAACAATAATAATAGCTGTACAGAATGGAAAAATAAATGCTTACTTTTCAGAGCTTTGAAATGATCTTTTATTTCAATCAAGTAATATATAATGTAATAAATTATATACTTTTCTGTGTTGGTTTTCGTTTTGTTTAATCTTTGCTAATTAAATGATGTATGAGTGTACGATGTCATTATACGTTCTTCTATCTTGCTTTCTTCCCCATCTCCCCATACTTCTTCCTTTCATAGTTTTCTTTCTTTTCCCAGCTACCATGTTCCTGTTTTCCTTTTGATGTATGTCATATCCCACCTCCTTGAAAAACTGTTTTTCTTAATTATGATTTGATGATTCCCTTTTAAGTTTCATGGCCTACCAGCACACACACACACACACACACACACACACACACACACACACACACACACACACTTTTAAACTTAGGTTCTACATATAAGAGAAAAATATGGCGGTTGTCATTCTGAGACTGGATTATTCACTTAAAACATGATTTCCAGTTGCATCTACCATTCACAAATTCCATTTTTCATTGTGGCCACACATTATGCACTTGCGTACATATAGTACTTTATCAATACATATGTTCGTTATCCATTCATGTTTTCATTTCATTCCCTGACTATTTGATCAAACGGTGAAGCTATAAACACGGATGTGCAAGAATCTCTGTGGCAGGTTAACATATTCCTTCCAGTATGGACCCAAAAATAATATAGCTGGACTGTATGGTAGTTCTATTTTCACTTTTTGGAGACAACTCTGAACAGATTTCTCTATTGACTGTAAAGTTTGTATTTATAAAAACAAAATAAAAACAACCCCCCAAGAACCCCCACAAAATATGAAACAGAAACAAAACCTTGTGTCTGCCTTGCAGAGGCCAAAGGAGGGTGTTGGGTCCCCTGGGACTGTGGTTGTGTGTTCACAGAAAGTTGTGGGCTGCTATATAGGTGCTGAGCATTAAACTCAGTGCCCTTAAGTGCTGATCTGGACTGGAAAAATTTTCATCAATCCTGCATCTGACAAAGGATTAATATCAATATGTATATATCTATATCTATATCTATATAGATCAAGAAACTAAATTCCATCAAACCACATAACCCAATTAAAAAATGGGATAGAGAGCTAAAGAGAGAATTCTCAACAGAGGAATACCGAATGGCTGAGAAACACTTATAGACATGCTCAACGTCCTTAGTCATCAGGGAATTGCAAATAAAAACAACTATGAGATTCCATCTTACACCTGTCAGAATGGTTAAGGTAAGAATATTCAGGTGACAACACATGCTGGGACTGGTGTAGAGAAAGGGGAACACTCCTCCATTCCTGGTGGGAGTGCATCCTTGTACAACTGCTTTGGAAATCAATCTGGTGGTGTTTTCTCAGAAAATTGGGAACAGTGCTACCTCAAGACCCAGCTATACCACTCCTGGGCATATACCCAAAAGACACTCTACCACACAACAAGGACATCTGCTCAACTATGTTCATAGCAGATTTATTCATAGTAGCCAGAATCTGGAAACAACCTAGATGTCCCTCAACCGAAGAATGGATAAAGAAACTGTGGTATGTTATACAACGGAATACTACTCAGCTATTAAAAAGAAGTAAATCTTGAAACTGGCGGGCCAATGGATGGAACTAGAAGAGAACATCCTGAGTGAGACAACACAGGTCAGAAAGACACCCATGGTGTGTAATCACTTACAAGTGGATATTAGCCCAACAAAGATGTCCTCTATGAGATTTCACCCAGCACGGGAATCGGGACAGATGCTGGGACTCACTGCTGGATTCTGGGTGGAGCACTGAGATTGGTATGGGACCATGAAACCATGTTTATATTCTTAATAGAAGTGGATACATTTTGGTTTGGGGTTTGTTTGCTTGCTTGCTTGTTTGTTTGTTTTACTGTTTTCACCTAAAATTGTATTCATTACAGATAATCTTATTGGAATGTGATTGAGAGTCTCAAATCATTTTAACTTGCATGTCTCAGATGATTTACAATGATATGATATGATGAAGTAAGTTTTCAGTACTTATTTGTAGTTCATATATTTTTATTTGAGACCTAAATATTCATCTAGTAGCTTATTTGTTAATTGGATAGTTTGGGTTTTTTGATGTTTAATTATAGTTCTTTATAAATCATAGATATAAATCCCTATCTGCGGCATGGTGGAGCCTTTCCCCATGGGTAGGGTGTCTCTTCTCCTCCCTAGTCATTGCTTCCTTTGCTGTACAGAATCATCTTAATTTCATTGATACTTTCTGTCATTTTTGAAATATTCACTATGCTACTGATACTCCTCTGATCATGAGTATGCAGAACTCATACGATAAAATGGCGAGGTTGACAAAGTCAACCCAGGGACTCAGTTTAATCCACATAATGATTCTAGTGACACGGAATGAGAAAAAATAATCCTAAAATTTATGTAGAAACAGAACAACCCCTGAATAGGTAAAGTTATCATTACCAAAACGAATAAAGCTGAAGGGATCACAGTAGAGCTACAGTAACAAAAAATACATGACACTGGGAAAACACAGACATGAGGATCAACAGAATAGAAAGGAGAACCAAGAATCAATGAACTCAGTTTGCTGAAATGGTAAAAATCATAGACTTGACAAAACAAACAAACAAAAACACAAACAAAAAACAAAGACACTGGTAAACTTGGTTAACATATGTTTAAGGATGAATAACACATCTCTTATCACTCACCAAAGGAATAGATCAAAATGAATCAGAGGCTTCAGTGAAAGTTTAAAAGGGCCAGAGGAAAACAGATGAAAAATACTTCTGGATCTAGGCTGGACCAGTTTTCTGAAAAGCAATGCTTTTCTCATTATGATGCAATTGATAAAGATACGTAATGCATAGCACAGCCAAATAAAATAAATGGAAGAAACAAATATAATATTGAAGGCATTGCATCCAATGCTACAGCCTACCATGCATGAGCCTAATTTCCTCCGAGGACTTTCCCAAACGAACACAACAACTCCTAAATGAGTATAACATAATTGTTTGAACATCACAGGAAATATATATATATATATAGTCTTTATATATATAATATATAATAATACATAATAATATATATAGTATATATAGTATATATACTATATATATATAGTCTTTATATATTTTTCTCTCTATATATATGGATATATGGATATATATATGATTTCTCTGTCCTATCCTGAAAGTCTCCCTTGCTCATGGCTGATGACTTTTGGTGGTCACATCAAGATATCTCAGTTTTATTCTGTTTAGGCATTAAGAAGTTGACTCAGCTCAGGTCACTAAAGGTCATGCATGCCTGTTCTATAAAGTACTTTAATAAGGTGAACATTTGTAACCTCACTTTTCATTCATGACTATGAATTCCAGGACACAGGAGTCTGAATATCTGTAGTTTATTAGATATTTAGGCTACCTGATAGCTATCTGCCTATTTTACATCACTTCACTCTCTTTTTCATTACCAAACTCTATTTTGAGGAAAAGCTGCAGAACTCTTTATGTTTTGATATTTTAAAATTAGCCTTCAATAGACCTCTGTCTTTCTCTTACAAATAGGAATTCTAAAGTGTGAAATGAAATAAAAAAGGGAGCAGTCAGGCTAATGTAAGAAGGGAGCAGTAAGGCTAACATCTGCTCAATCTCTCACATATACCTTAGAGCTACAGATAGAATTTAAGACATTTGCCCTAAACTGTCCTTACCTTTAACAGGTTAACTGTGACATGGGGGCAGCACATAATGTTCTGTTGCACATCCTAATTTTTGGCAGAAGTGCTAGTTACAGCAAATATAACACAAGGGCTAATTTGCCTAAAAGTAAATGAAACATAAACTCCTGTTTGTGTTACTTACGTCCCAAGACCCTTTGGTTCATTTTGCGTTTGTCGCTTTACATTAATTTCCATAAAGCCATCTTTCAGTAAACAAGCCCCAGCGCCCACAAAACTTGGCTCTACCCCTAAAGATGCACGATTCATTAAGAATCATAGTTCTCTCTCATAAGCAATTATGAAATAATTAGTTAAAGCCATTGAAGGCAGAAAGGAATTTAAAGATTGAATTTTTTTTTTTTTTTTTTTGGTAGACGGAACCAAGCATCTTGGGTCTGGGTAGAACCCTTATGATAGCACACTTAATGCAATTATCGTATGTGCAATTACATCTTTGTGAATATGATTGGAAACAGAAAAAGCATAAACAAAATACTGTGTTATCATCAAAATAGTCACTATGTGATGTTAGCTTAGAAAAGGACAGAGTGACCTATGAGAATGCAGCACACACCACCTCTCACCTCAGCACATCTGTACATTGCATTTGATTCATGGTTATGAATGTTCTTTCAGCAAGGTCTTGTACTCTATATATCTCAAAGGTTTACCTTTCCAGGCTAAAGTGTATGTGCATGAAAAGTGTGTGTATGTATATATGTATATATATAAACATTACATATATGCATATGTATATATGAAATACTTATGACTATTTTGTACATGAATTTTTTTACATTTCCTCTAATGGGTCTCACTGACAACTGTCTTCTCCCTTTTTTCTTTCACTTCATTCCATATTACCTTTAATTTCACTGTTTTTGCTCCATTTTTCTATATCAGGTCAGAAAACATACTAAACACTTCAACAGTTTTTAATGTTTTGGTTTTATTTTTCACTTTTCCTTTTTGGCCACTATTTTTTTCTACTAATTTTTAATGGGAAAATTTTCTTTGAAATGCTTCTCTTTTGTGTCATCCTTCCTTTTAAGAGACTGTCAATCTCCCTTTTATCCAGTTCCACTTTGTTCATGCATTAGTGTTGCCTTGTAGGAAAATCAGTGTCAAGTGGGACTTTTTGGTTTCCTCTCTGTTTACAGGGATTGTAAAAATCTTTATAATCATCAAGCGTTCACATTGGCTTTCACAGGGTTGTGTTCTCTCTCCCCCTATTACCAAGAAGGC
This sequence comes from Acomys minous, assembly GCF_964271855.1. Classification (NCBI taxonomy): domain Eukaryota; kingdom Metazoa; phylum Chordata; class Mammalia; order Rodentia; family Muridae; genus Acomys; species Acomys minous. The sequence continues at coordinate 38,810,885 of NC_140495.1, forward strand.
TTGCTGCTTTTTAATTGCACAACTCTTGAGTTTTGAAAGAGAGCCTTTCTGTGTCTCCATAACACAGTAGTGTTTCAATCCACCAGGGAAACTACCTCTGTGTACTTTATTTCTACACTTACTTTCAGAATAATATCTTTGGCTATTTGTATTCCAGCTATAAAATTGAAGTATAGAATTTGAAGCCATGAATTTGAAGTCAAGAGACAGATGAAAGAGGTATAAGAAATATTTATATGTGGAGTGTTAATAAATAGATAGACATTGTCCCCAGTAAAGAAGAGTGTCACTCTAATGTCATATATGGGTGACTTGAAAGATTCATATAAATAGTTCTGTGATGGAAAGTGACATTGTGCGGCTACCAGCAACCAGGTTGATGCCTGTCATCTGAGCTGCCACTGGTAACCATGCTGAAGATCCATGCTTCCTCAGGCTGCTATGAGCACGGGAGCTTCTTTTTCAGTACTATTGATGACTCATAACTGAGAATGAGAGACATTAAAAGTTTCTGTGACAATGCCCCTGCCACAGGAACCTATTGAGGAGTGTCCTTAGAAATTGTGATAAAGATTCTTGAAGTATAGCTTTTCACAGTCAATGTCAAATAGAGGGAGGGTGAGGTGAGGAAGGACTCAGTTTTTTTTAAGGGGCTGGATACTGGGAATTTGACCATGCTCCAATGTGTATCTATGAGCAACACAAATTGGACTTGGTAAGGGTTTTGCTTTGGTTTTGTTTGATTTTATGGTGGTTGTAGGGGACCTGGGAACAAGTGGAAGCAAATGTGATCATGGTGCATTTTATAAAATTCGTAAATACCTAACAAAATTATGTTGGGGTAAAAAGTGAAAAACAGAAAAAAAAAAGTACTGAAAAGTAATGAAACATTTGCTCTGGTCTCATTCTTTCCCACAATAAAATGATGCTTCTAAAATAGCCCTGTACCACATATAGAAATAATGAACACACATATATGTACAATGATGGTAAACACATAAGTGTATATACATACTCATAAGCATATACATATATTTGTAGTTACATATATTAGTAGCAATTCAACATGTTAGTTATGAGTGAAATGAGGCTGTACTTGTTAAGAATGTGTACAAATCTAACAGAAACACCTTTCTTTATTTCAAAAATTTGATATTCAATCATCTGAAAGTTCTAAAACCCTGTTTCCATTATTTTTTCAGATATAACAATGTTAAATACAGGTTTTGTTTACTTTAAAAACCATCCATATTTCTAGATTATATTTCCATGTCTATCTGAAGAGCATAATTGGTGCATGAAGCTGGTGCCAAGCTCTATAAAAGCAAAGACAGGGAAAGTAATGAGTCTTCCAAAAGCACATGCAGAATTGAGAATACTGTGGGTGATCCAATTCTCAAATCTAATGTAGCATCTTAATTTTGTTTCATCTTCCTTTCCAACTCATAGTAAAAATCTTTTGAAACCCATATGGTTCTTTTTCATAGAAAAATAAAAACTTTCGTCTTTTCAAGAGCATATTAAAGTGTTTTCTAATCACAGATTTGTGGCATTCTCGATAAGGTGCTCCTTTAATTGAATGCCTAAAATAACCGCTGCTATTCTCTTAATCTGTTTTCCTAAAATGACAATAATGGACTTAGAGGATGGATGTTAGAATGAAAATTCTATCTATAAATGAAGAATAATTACTCATGCTGGAAAATTATCAGAAATAATACCAAGCTTCATTAATAACACGTGAGGTGATTTCTGGTATTCAGCAGAGTTGGAAATATTTGCTAATGTATTGCTGCGAGAATTAATATGGCTATAGAAGGTGAGAGTTAGGGAATAGTGAAGTATAGTTTAGAGTTCACATGAACAGAGTGGTGATGCAACCTAACTTCTTAATTTATGGTGGTTTAGTTACTGCATAATTGCTGTGTGGTGATACCATGGCTGAGGCAACTTATAAAGATATCATTTAATTGGTGGATTGCCTACAGTACTATATTTTTAAATTGAGCAACCATGCCCACAGCTTCGTTTAGTCTTGGGTGAAAGTGTGTACCAAGCAATTTCTTTATACAGAGCCAGGATAATGGCCTTCTCATGGATCCTTACAATGAATGACAAAAATGGCCATTATTACTAAAAAGAATGTTTGGGACTCTGTTTCTTTGACCGTTAGGGTGGCTGAAATAGAGATGGCTTCTATAGTTTTAATTATTTGAGTGCTTGGTTCACAGTTGGTGGAGCTGTTTAGGAAAGATTAGGAGGTATGGCTTTGTTGGAGGCGTCGAATGGAGGTGAGCTTTGAGGTTCCCAAAGCCAATACCACAGCCACTCTCACTCTCTCTGCCCTCTGACATGAAGTAAAATCTCAGCTACTGCTCCAGTCAGTTCCAAGCCTGCCTACTGGCCGCCATGTTCCCTGCCACGATGATGATCATAGACCCTCTGAAACCTTGGGATCTGAGCAAGCCAAGCTGATAAGATGCCACAACTGGCTGAACATATCATCACAAGTTATCTGAAAATGTATTTCTTTATTATTAACTTTGGGTTTAAGAATATAAGTATTCTAAATACGTACTATGCGTTCTTTAAAAACCTAGGTCTGGCATATTGTATACGAAATGAAGTGTGAGAGCCTTGTTTATGTTGGTTTTCCACAATCCCACAAATCACTTTTATACTCTAATTTTGCTGACTTCCTGAATGGAACAACATTTTTAAGGAGAAAGAGAGAGAGAGAGAGAGAGAGAGAGAGAGAGAGAGAGAGAGAGAGAGAGAGAGAACATCTCATTGGTCTGAGTTTGCTACTTAACCCAGGCTAGCCATCTTATGTGCTTTCCTAATCCTTCCATGCTTTCCCACCATGCTGTCTCTGGGATTATAGGCGCTGGATCCTGTTCCTGTTTTTATGTGGGGTCTGAGGATCCAAACTTGGGCCTTCATGCTTCCAAGGTAAGCGCTTGACCAAATGAGCCATCTTCCCTGCCTCTCAATTATTGTTAAATAGATAAAATTAAAATAATTCTAAAGCTGGTTCTTCAGTGCTATGTTTCAAATAAATACACGAAAAAGGTGAGTAGCAGCATACATAATCACTTTAACAGAATATGCACTGCTGATGCACAAGAGGTCCAGGGACAATCTGTCTGGTACCAGTGTGCTCATCCGTGGCCTCATCTGTCTCCTCTCTTGCATCTGCCAGAACAGTTTTCCTGCTTCTCATTTACTCCCCTGAGTTGCACTACATCAGCATAAAAGGTGGGCTAATCTACACAGAGGATAATGAATATTGATCTTCCAATTTAGGCCCATCACACCAACAGCAGTGGATTGAGTTGGAGAAAATCAGGTGTAAAAAAATCTAATGGTCAAACTGAAAACAGCTGCAAGCTGTGCTTCCTGAACCATGTACTCGACTGCATGAATTCTGCCTTCTCTACAGACTTTTAAATGAAAAAACATACCAAAAATTGTGTGGTGCACAAAATCTCCTGGAAAGGAGAAAATAGGGGCTGATATTCACATGCTTTTTCACAAACATGCATAAAAACTGAAGCACTTTCATATTCTACTCCAATTCTATCAAATTCACGGAGGAATTTGATCATTAAAATTACCTGAAATATTTACACAGCTACTTGTAGATTTTCCATGTTTTTATTTTTTAATTTAATTTTCAAAGAGTTTTGCCCCACCCACCCCTTTTTGTAGCCCCTTGATGCCGGTGTTTTAAAATGTAATACTACAGTATTTTTTAAAGCACTCAGAGTTTATTTCAAAGGGCATCCAGAGGTGGTGGTGTGTTATGAACACATGCACCTCTCTCCTATGGTTAAAAACACCTGTCTCTCCCACTCTTTCTTAGACATCAGGAATCCAAGTATCAGTGGGTCTGGGCTCATTCCAAAGGCTCTAGTCTACAGTGACCAATCACTGGCCAAGCAGCTTCAAGTGACTAGCAAACTTCTTCCAATAACAGCTCCTTAATTTGTTGGAACAAGTCCATCTGTGATTTCAAATGCTGATTTCAGTGCCTTGAGATCTGGTTACCACCTAGCCATGGGCATTGTTATGAATATTGAACTACCTCCTATAACTATGTCGTGATAAGGAATGTTCCCCAATTATACCTGATCATTTAAATAAAGAGGCAGACTTAAGGTGCCCAGGCTTTGGGTCCAGAGAGGAAAGAAAAGTAGAGAAAATAGAGCTGGAGAAGAGGCAGCAGGAGACTAGGAAGCTGAAGAGAGAGAAGTTGCAATGAGGCAAGATGGCGCTGAGCATCTGGTTGTTGTGAGGGCAGACTGGCAGAGCAGAAGCAGCCTAGGGGTCTTCAGATTTGCAAGTGGCTTGCTTTTATGTTGGTTTTAAAGGTACTAGGATGAGAATAGCTCAAAATCTGCCCAGCATAGTGTCTACAGCTTAATATTAAGCCATAGTCTCTTTGTGCCATCATTGGGGAATTAGCTGGTTAATGAAAACTGATGCCATAGTGTTTTACTGCACTAATTGATTTAGAAAAAAGTAGTAGATCTCTCTGCATTTATTTATTCTTTCCATTGGTCATGATGTCTTTCCATGAGAGCTAGTCCTCAGGTATAAGGTGCCAGGTCAGCTCCAGCCTGATTCCTCCAAGTCCTATGCCTGAAGCATGTGGTGTCTTTAAAAGTAAGGCCTTACTTTCAAGTTCTTGTAGGTAATCCACAGACAGAACAACAGTGTATCTGTATTGGGAGCCTCTTAGACTCCCTGGCCTATAACTGGAAGGAAACTTTTCCACGCTTGGTACTGGGATTGTGTTAGTTAGTTTAATGCTCTTCAGGTGAGCATTATCATTCCGTTAGCAGGACTACATTTAAAATATTTATATATGTATACATACAAACTTACATATGTGTAAATTAATTGAACATAAAACATATACTTCCTTGTGGATTTTTAAACATCCCTGTATCTTTCATCCGCCCTCTTGTGTTGCCCTCCCTGCCCTCTCCCTACATAAACTCTCCCTCTAATTCCTCTATTTCCCTATCACTGAAACTGTGTCCTACTATCCCTATCTCTGAAGGTCCCTCTCCCACGCTCCTCAACCCCATGATCTCATCCTACTGCTCTGGCTTCTGTGCTTATTCCAGATTATATGCTAACATCTTAAGCCTCAGCACTAAGATCTATTAAATAAGCAAAAACATGAGATGCTTGCTTCCTGGTTGTGAGTCAAAATGCTCAATATGATCTATCTTTACAGATGAACAGTATTCACTAATGTATATAGCCACATTTTCCGTGTCCACTGGCAAATAAATTGCTTCCATTACTTAGCTATTGTACATGGGGTGGCAATGAACATGACTGAGCAAGTGTCTTTTGAGGAAGCTGGGCATATTCCAAGGAGTGGTATAGGTGGATTATATGGTAAATATACTTCTAGCTTTATGACAGTGCTCCACACTGATTTCCAGAGTTCCTGCACCAATCTGCAATCCTGCTAACAGAATAACTTTCATCAAATGGTTATAAGCATTTGCATTTCTTGTCAGTTGTTTTCTTTATCTTAGCCATTCTGGCTGCAGTAATAGGATAACTCAAAGAAATTTGATTTGCATTTCTTTATTTTCTAAGGATGTTAAACATTTCTTGCAAATTCTCATTCATTTTTATGTATTCCCTCTGGTTAAACCAAGAGTCCACTTTTTTAAATTTAATTTTTAAAAATTTGTCCACTTTACATCCCAATTGTTACCTCCTCTTTCATCTCCTCCCAGTCCCATTGTCCCTCCTTCATCCCCCCTTCCTCTCTCCCCTAGTCCTCAGAAAAGGGGAGACCTTCTCCTCTATCGTATGACCTCAGCCTATCAGGTCTCTTCTGGACTGCCTGTCTCCTCTTCCTCTGTGAGTCCATGTCAGAGCTAGCCCCTGCTCCCCATGTTATAGGACTGACAAAGAGACTGTGCTGCCTATGGACTACAGCTGAGCAGGGGCTCTAGGTCCTTGTATGGTCCTTGGTTGGTACATCAGTCTCTGTGGCACCCTGCCCTCCCTGCGCCTGGGTTTTTTGGCCCCATTGGTCTCCTTGTGGAGCTCCTGACCCCCCAAGGTCCTTCTATTCCCCAACTCTTCCATAAGACTCCCTGTGCTCCACCCCAAAGTTTGGCTGTGAGTCTCAGTATCTGCTTTGATCCCCACTGAGTGGAGTCTTCCAGAGGTCCACTATGGTAGGCTGGTGTCCTGTTCCTTCTCTTCAACTGCTTCCAGTGTCTATTCTATTTGTCCTCTGAATGAGAATTAAGCATCCTCCCTAGGGTCCTCCTTGTTATTGAGCTCCTTTAGATCTGTGTATTGTAGTGTGGTTATTCTGTATTGATTGGCTAATATCCATTTATAAGTGGGAATATACCATGCGTATCTTTCTGGGTCAGGGCACTTTGGAAATCCATTTGGCACTTTCTCAGAAAACTGGGAATAGTGCTACCTCAAAACCTAGCTATACCACTCCTGGGCATATACCCAAATATGTTCCACTATACTGCAAGGACATTGGCTCAACTATGTTTATAGCACCTTTATTTGTAGCAGCCAGAGTCTGGAAATGACTAGATGTCCCTCAACCAAAGAATAGATAAAGAAACTGTGATACGTTTACACAATGGAATACTACTCAGCTATTAAAAACAAGGAAATCTTTAAAATCTCGTGCAAATGGATGGAGCTGGAAATGACCATCAAGAGTCCACTTTTTAATTGGGGTATTTTTCACTCTGTTTTTGAGTTCTTTGCCAGGGACCAAACGGCCCATGGCCGACCCCCACCCATTCAGCATCTGCAGCAAACATCCTGCTTGGCCACTCACTAGGCATGCAAGGCATCCGGCTTAGCCCTGAGAAGAGAGCGATCCGATCCTGAGATAACCACAGAGACATCCTGCTTTGCCCCACCTAGGAAAACCCCTCCCCCTGCAGATGTTCCCGGGGCTCAACCCCAGAAGATTCTGTACTTTTCCATTACCCTCCTCGCTTAACCCCGCCCTCCCTAAAGCAGGTTTTAAAAAGCCTGCCCTTACCTTCAATAAATGGCTCTTGACAAGCTACAGTTTCCTAGAGCCCTGCCTCTCTCTTGCCCATTTCTTTAACCACAGGTTGCGACCCCCTCGGCCCCCCAATAACGGACCACGGGACTGGTTATGTGGCGCCCAGATGTGGGGCTCGAGGTGTGGGTTTCTCCCCGAACGGATTAAGGGACCGGTCCACAGGAGTTTTCATGACCAGCCGAGTTCGCCCGGCCGGCCTCGTCATTAGGTGAGTCATCCGTTCGCAAATCTCAAGAATGGGCCATTTGCTGTCCAAGGAAGCAAAGTTCATAAGAGGCTTAAAGGACATACTCAGAGAGAGGGCTATTAGGGTAAAAAAGAAACATTTGATTGAGTTTTTTGTTTTTATTGACCAGACCTGTCCCTGGTTCATGATTGATGGACCTACTATTCATTCTGAAAAGTGGCAAAAGGTGGGGTGTGAGCTTAATGCGCTTATCCAAAAAGATGGTAATGCAGCGGTGGCGAACAGTATTTTTTCTTATTGGGGCCTTATACGGGACATAATTGAGTCCGGAGAAAACGAAAGCAGACAGAGGCAACTCCTCTCCGTGGCTGAACTCTGCCTGCGCGAATCTCTTCCTCCTTCTCGTTCCTCTTTTCAGGGTTCCTCTCTTATGCTCATTGATCCAACAGCTTATTCTTTTGCTCTCTCAGCCTTTTTTCGTTGGCCATATTCGCGCTCACTCCACCCTGCCTGGGCCTCTGACTACACTTAATGCCCAGGTGGACTCAGCCACGCGCCCCCTGCTTTCAGGGCTGGCCATTCCATCCGCCAGCGACCCCGCTGCTATGGCCAGGGAGGCTCACACCCTCCACCACCTTAATTCCCAAAGCCTTCGCCACATGTTCTCCATCACTCGGGAACAAGCCCGGGCTATTGTTAAAGAATGCCAGGCATGTGTCACCTTTCTTCCCGAGCCACATACCGGAGTCAACCCTCGTGGCCTCATGCCTGGACAGGTCTGGCAAATGGATGTTACTCATTTCTCCTCTTTTAAGAAACTTAAGTATATTCATGTGTCTATAGATACTTTTAGCGGATTTATTTGTGCCTCTCCGCACGCTGGAGAGGCTACTAGAGATGTTATTAATCATGTTTTGTATTGCCTTACTGTTGCCCCCAAACTCTTTACCTTAAAGACTGCTAACGGCCCTGGATATACAAGCTCTGCCTTCAAGTCCTTCTGTGCCCAACTGCAGATTAAACATGTTACGGGGATACCTTACAATCCCCAAGGACAAGGAATTGTTGAAAGGGCCCACCAGACACTTAAAACAATGCTTAATAAGTTACAGTTTTCCAAAGGAATCCTATATCTCTCTACAGAAGGGCCTCGCCTGCTTCTCAATCATGCATTGTTCGTCCTAAATTTTCTACAAAAGGATGATCTTGGCCATTCGGCGGCCGATCGCCTTTGGCATTCTTCCACCTCCTCCACCTATGCTAAGGCTTTGTGGAAGGATCCACTGACCTACCAATGGCATGGACCCGACCCAGTCCTTATTTGGGGCAAAGGTCATGCCTGCATTTATGATCAGAAAGAACAAAATGCGCGCTGGTTACCTGAGCACCTAATCAAGCCTTTTAACCCCCCTCCCCCAGGGAACACCCCTGAGGAAAAGATGTAATTGTGCTCTTTTTCAGGACCATGATCTTCAGTGTGCTAGTCGTCTTTTTACATTGCCTCTGCCTCTTCCCGCCTGCCTCCACCATCCCTTCATATGACCACCGGCCTTATGCCATTTATAATTTTACCTGGGAGATTGTTAACTAGGTCAGTGATGTTGTTAATTCCTCCTCGACCCTAGGTGCCGAGCCCCATTGGCCCATCCTGCATGTTGATCTTTGTGCACTTGCCCTAAGAACTAGTTCCTATTGGGGCGTGGAGGATATTTTTTGGCCTACAACCCAGTCCAAGGCGCCCGAACTCACTTCCTCCCATGACATCGGAGGCTTTGAACCAGGCTGTCGCAATGACATGGAACGGATTATGCTTCACAAAATTTTTTCTAAAGAGGGAAAGGTCTATGGTGGAGGCATCTATGTTTGCCCAGGTTTCTCTCACCGGCCCCGTCATGATAACCACCACTGTGGTGGAGCCCAAGATTTTTACTGTGCCTCTTGGGGGTGTGAGACCACTGGCGACACGTACTGGAAGCCATCCTCTTCTTGGGACTACATCACTGTTGACTCCTAGGTTCATCCCGATCCTGATGGTGAGGCCGTTAAAGACCTTTGCAATGCTGCCCATTCAGTCACCAATGGATGGTGTAACCCCCTAACCATCGCTTCACTGAGCCCGGTAAACGAGCCATTTGGACGGTCGTGGATTTGAATGGGGCCTCTGTGTTTATAAATCAGAGTACGATTTTGGCCTTACGTTCAGGTTGCGCCTCCTAAAAGAGATACCCAATAAGGGCGCTGCAGTGGTTGGGCCTAATCATATTTTCCATCATCCTGTTCCCGTTCCTGCTCCTGGCCCCCCGCCTAAACCCGCCGCCCCCATGCCTCCCTCCCCGCCCACCACCTCGGACGACCTCCTTTGCTCCATTTCGCCCCCTCCCTTCCGACCTACCCTCCCCGTGGGCCCCCACCCCCAGTTCGGCTGATGTCATTCTCCAGTGGCTAATGCCTCCATATGGGTCTTAAAAAATGACTCCTCCTTGTCATTTCCTGAATGTTGGATGTGTTTTTCCCCCTCCCCGCCCTTTTATGAGGGTATTGCTCTTCTTTCCACCTTGCTCTTTACCAATGTTACCCCCACCCTCTCCGGCCCAGCTCCCGACAATCGCATTACCCTCCAGTCTGTTTCCAGCATAGGTACTTGCCTCCTGGGTCCCCATATGCTCCCTCCTCTTTCCCTCAGCGGTGTTTGCGCCCAGATTGTCATCCCTGACCTCTCCCTCCCCTACATTCTCGCGCCAAATAACACCCATTTTGCTTGTTCCTCTGGTTTAACCTCGATCGTCTATGCCCCTACCTTCCTTTCCTCCAAAGACTGGTGTGTCCTTGTTATTCTTCTTCCCCGTTTTACTGTTCATGACCCCGACTCATTTTTAAATTTTCTGGAGGGGGGAATTTCCCTAACCCTAACCCTGCCTCCCCCTGGCTTACTACTCTTCTCCCCATCCTGCTCGGGCCCCTCGTTGGTGTTCTCCTTCTATTATCCTTTGGCCCATGGGCTTTCAACCGTCTTACAGGGTTCGTTAAAAGTCAGGTTGAAGCTGCCACCAAGAATATCCAGGTTCACTACCACCGCCTGGAGACTGAGGACCCAAATGAGACTTCTATTACCATCCAGGAGATATCACCTACGCCTCAGTCGGTTACCTATGGGCGGCCTTTACAGTTCCCGAGGATGCAGAATGCTGGATGGCGAGCCTGGTTGTGCCCTTGGCGCCTTTGGTAAACCTGTGCAAGCCCTCCCTCATATCTTTTGGCCTGAGCCCACCTTGACCTGACCCGCGATAGTGCCTGGTAAGTCAGAGACGGAGCGATCGAATAAGTCTCGGTTATCAGACGTCGGTCGGTCCTTGGTGGGAGGACAGACCATAGGCGTGGTAAGATTGAGCATTGATCCTCTAGCAGGCTCAGGCCATCGCGAGGCCCCCTTTCCTTGGGAATTTGGCCAGTCCAGAATAACTGTTGTCCTGAAAAACTTGGACACTAGTGATTCTCAAACATACCGCCATCCTGTAACAATGACTGGTGACCTCCTAAAGGTCATTCGCTGGGCTGTAAGGTCTCCCTCAGGCCAAAGTAAACAAAAAAGGGTGAGATGCCAGGGACCAAATGGCCCGTGGCCGACCCCCACCCATTCAGCATCTGCAGCAAACATCCTGCTTGGCCACTCACTAGGCATGCAAGGCATCCGGCTTAGCCCTGAGAAGAGAGCGATCCGATCCTGAGATAACCACAGAGACATCCTGCTTTGCCCCACCTAGGAAAACCCCTCCCCCTGCAGATGTTCCCGGGGCTCAACCCCAGAAGATTCTGTACTTTTCCATTACCCTCCTCGCTTAACCCCGCCCTCCCTAAAGCAGGTTTTAAAAAGCCTGCCCTTACCTTCAATAAATGGCTCTTGACAAGCTACAGTTTCCTAGAGCCCTGCCTCTCTCTTGCCCATTTCTTTATCCACAGGTTGCGACCCCCCTCGGCCCCCCAATAATGGACCAGCAGGACTGGTTAGTTCTTCATATATTCTGGAAATTAATCATCTATTTGATGCATAGTTGACAAAACTCCCTCCCATTCTGTGTGCTTCCTCTTTACTCAATTGTTGTTTCCTTTGCTGTAAGAAGCTTTTTAGTTTATGAAATTCAATTTGTTCATTATTGGCCTTAATTCTTGAGCAAATTAAATCCTATTCAGAACGACTTTCTAAACATCTATATCTTATAAAGGTACTGTCTATATTTATTCCAGAGATTTCAGAATTGTAGTTTTATATTGAGGACTAAGAAGTATCTATAATTTTGTGTTTGGTGATAGATATGGGTCTATCTATTCTCTGTCTTCTGTGTATGGATAGCTAGTTTCCCCAGCACCTTTCTTGGTGATGTTCTCTTTTATCTAATGTATGATTTTGCATCATTATCAAATATGAGCTAGCTGTCATTATATGTAGTCATATTTGGATCTTCAATTTTTTTCCATTGATCTACATATATGTTTTTTGACACCGTGCATTGAGTTTGTATTATAGCTTGCATTATGGTGTGATAAATTCCTCCAGCATTGTCCTTGGATATCCAATATCACTTGCAATTCAGTATGAATTAAATAAAATCAATTTCTGTTTAGAACTGTGGGGATATTACAATTATAGTTTGCTGAGATTGGTACTATTTGCTATTAAGTGAATTTTATTCACTTAGATACAGGCACTATTTTATGGATTGGTTCAATCCACATGGCTGCTTTGGGAACAAATAAGACCACAGAAATGCCAGGGACTGGCTTACTCTTTCAACAACAAAAACGGCAAGTGGTGGAGAGTTGGTTCAAACCTAGACCTGTCTGAAACTCAGGATTGTTTTTCTATTGCATCCCAACAACTTCCTTATACCAGATACTCACAAATATGTATGAGGCTATAAAACAAAACTATGTACATATCAAGCCTATTCTTTAATCTACTGCTACTATTTCTAAAAGTCCAAGAAAAGCATTCTCATATATCTGTCTCTTTAACAAAAGTACAGAATTGTCTTCACTGAGCTGCACTACAGGTGAAAAGCAATTTCAGCACTATACTGCAACAAGAGCATGTGGATATTTTATTTAGAAAGAGAAGAGACTTGATGCTTTTGGAATGTGCGAATATAAACCAAAGTATAAGCATGTTGATAGTGTACGCCTTCACTGAGAATTCAGTAAACATTGGATATCACGTACAAATGCATCCAAATAATACTGTGTTCTCCCTTATTTCCCCTAAGCAAAACCCAGACACTTTGAAATTGCATTAATGAACTCTGATAATTGACTCTATACATTCTAGTGAATATTGTTTAAAGCCTCATTTAGTAAAATAACTTTTTAAAATTCAGGAATCACTTTTGGTCACTGTTACCCTGGTTGCTTACTTTTGCCTCTTTATCTGTGCTCATATAAGCATGAGCTAGTTTACACCTGCTCGTGGACCAAACTGATACAACCTTAGCAGCTCCAAACACCACACAGTGTTAGCTCACAGTTCTACAATTCAAAAGTCTCAGCAGACTCAGAACATCTACCCCTCTGCCCTGTGATTTCACAAGACTGACAGGACTGTGTTCCTTTTTTTGGAACCTTGAGAAATGAGTCTATTCCCCACCTCATTTAGGTTGCTGCCATCATGCGATCACTCGTCTTCGTAGGACTTAGATTCCTCATATGGAGCTCATGGGGGATATTTGTAGCTTCTTGAGATTGATGGTTTCTTACCCCAATGGCCTCTTCCTCCAGTTTCAAAGGCCACCACGGCCGACAGAGTCCTTCTCACGTTGCAGATTCCTTTGATCTCCCCCTTTTGTCCATATCACATCTACTCTTACACTACATCTTTTTCAGGCATTTTTCTGCCATTTTCATCTATATTTAAGAACCTCAAGTGATTACACTTGGGTGCAGCACGGTGCTCTACAACACACAGTATATTGTAAAGTCATTTGATTGGTAGTATTTATTTATCAGTCAAGTCCATTCACAGAAGCACTTAAAGTTTGAAATTAATTTAAATGTGGACTTTTATATATTGTTGCAGATTTATGACTACTCACAAAAACTACCATGTGTTTTTCCTACAAGACGTGAAGGAGTAAAAGAAGCAGCAGAATTTGAGAGAAGGGCCAACCAGTGATTGGCCCAGCTGAAGACTATTGACAAATCACAATATCGATTATTTACAAGAAGTAATCAACCTCTCTGCACATGAAGGCTGACTGCATTATCCTCCTGCAATACTGCTTTACAGTTATCTGTAAGGAAGACTATCAAGGACAATAATAATATTAATTGGGTCAATGTCTAAAATTCTGCCTAAGATGGACTGTAAAATGCACTGTGCTGTGCTTTCATTCCAAATTCTCTATTTCTATTTTTCGAAGATCATATTATCCCACAGAGCAGACAGTTCATTTTCTAAACCTCGAAAAATGGGAATGACTGGATCTTTGCATGAATGCAAATAATGGGCACAATTTGCATATATAGGTATATACCATTTTATTGACATACATTTATTACATGTTTTCACGAGTTTCACTAAGACATTTTCCCAGGTGTGTATCATATATTTGAACCATGTTCACTTCTACCTTCCATTCTCTCCACTTCTGCCACTGCCTATTATTTGTCCTGATAGTCTCACATCTACTTTCAGGTCACAAGTGATTCTATGTTTCTGTAGAAGGCTTAAGATCCACAGAAGAGAAGGAGCATGTTGTAGCTCTCATTCACCTGCAGATTCACTTTCTATAATGTTATGATCTCCATTGCACCCATTTTCCTGAAAGTGCTGTTACTGCATAAAATTCCAACAAACACAGCCTTGATTTCACATTATATTTTGGAAATAAGGTTTGATATACTCTATTGAAAGCTTTATCCAGACTCAAAGATAAATATATAGGCTCCAAAAGCAATACTAAATGTATACTAAATTATGTATTAAAATCTTTAATACAAGATTTTCAGGAATAAAATATTTACTACAAACAGATTAAAAAAACATTTTATTGTAGGCTGTTTAGTGGTTCATAATATATCACCTTAGCATAGTTTTATCTTGCAGTGAGATACCCCTATTCCTTTCAAATGCTTATTTTAGACGTATCCTAACTAGTGATATGAGAATTATCTATAATATGCAATTAGACATTGAAGAATGACTTCTGCATATCAATTGATTGTAAACTAATTAAGCATAGGCAAGCGATTTAGCTTTCTTAATAAAATATATTTTCTGAAATGAATTAATGTTTATTTTATTAATATTTAAATGTTATTAATAATTGTATCATCCAGCATTAAGACAGTTTCAAACCTTGAATAATGACTGCTTACTATATTTTCCAAAGAGTAAAAATGTTAAGAAAACCAAATCATTTTCCAAATAAGACAACAGAGCAAATGTTCTATCCACAGTGACAGTTTAATTTAATGTAGTCTTTTATATGTCATTCAAGATTCAGGATTATTTACAAAATCACATTATTGATTATTTTCAGGAGCTAATCAGAATCTCCACAAATGAAGGCAAATTGTATTACAGTCACACAACACTGCTTTACAGTTAACTGTAAGAAGACTAATGAAGATATTAGGGAACTCTGGTTCAACAATTAATCAGACTGCTCATTAGGAAAACACATGCGACTAATAATTTGATTATTAAATCACTGTCTTACCAGTATTTATTCAGGTCACTCAACAATAACTTATCATTTTACAAAAAACAACAGAGGAGATGGCACAGGAACAGGCGGTATGATGGAGAAACAAAATATAGTGCTTCTTCTCAAGTGCCAATTGCTTGCTAACAAGGGCAGATAAAAGAGGAAAGGGACCGAGGAAGGAAGAAAAGGGAGAACGAATGAGCTAAGTGTTTCCTGAATCAATTCATAGATTACCAGCAAATACAAACTATTAAAAGAGAGATGTACAACCGAGTGGATCTTCATCATCAAAGCAGAACCAACGTAAATTTATTGTAGGATTTAGATATCATGCAATCAGGGGAAGAACTGGAGGAATAAAACGTTCACAAAGAAGAGCTGGAAGATTATTAGGCAGTTGCAATGGCATTAAGTAATCACTATTTGAAGGTATCTTTACAAGTAAAGCCAGTAAGCACAAAGCTACAAAAAGTACAACCTTTCTTTTTTTTTCTTTTCTTTTTCATGCTATTCTTTTTGTCTAGTCCTCTGGTACTTGGTGCATGACTCACATCAGTTAAAATTCTTAGGAGAACCCCAGATGACTGGCAATATACCAGAGCAGGTTTTTTTTCCTTTGACTTTTCTAAAAAAGGATAAGTGGAGTTAGGGGAAAAAGCAATGGCTGGTGCAACATGTATGTCAGTGTGATGCCCCACAAGATGTCAGCCAACCAATTGCTCTCAGCACTGTACGTGCAGGGAGGACAACATTCTCTGATGCTGGATATCAGAAGCTTCATGGGATAGAACATGTGATCTGAAAGTAGGAGGTTTCCTCATCTTTAAGTGCATGAATCATATCCATGCAATAAGTACCATTTTCTGGAGGGTGTTAAGAACAGGAAAACATATCTCCAAACTGGCAGTAATTGCAGCATGAAAATAGATCATTGTACATTTGCCGAAGGAACTGGTTGACAGTTAATTTTTTAAATGTTGTTTTAGATGTTTCTGGACTTCCGAAAATGAATGGATTTTATTTCCGTAACTCTTTGGAGCTTTCTGTGTGCCTGTTAACAATATTTTCCTCCAACAATTTCTGTTCTCGTTTTTATTGGTTATTTGAGAATTTTACATTATGTATTATGATAAAAATATTCACCTTCTTTCCCAAACTCCTCCCAAATGAACCTCTTCCCCTCCTCTGTCCATTCAACTCTGTGTACTTGCTTCTTTCTTAATACATAGAGCCCAATTTGTACTATCCTTATTTGTACTACCCCTATAATCTTGGATTGGTGACCTTCCACTGGAGCATGGATTACCTGTTAGGGATAACATTTTTGAAAAAAAAAATCATTCTATCCATCTCCCAGAGGATGTCAATTGCTAAAAGCACCTCACCAAATGGTGGAGCTTTGCAGCCACCTCTCTTCTTCATCTTGTAATTTGATCTTTCTTGCTTTTGCCAAAATTTGGCACAGGCTGTCCTAACCATTATGAAATCTTATGCACAACTTAGCTGTTATGTATACATTGTATATTTTTCTTTTGTAGTCAGCCACCAACTCTGACTTTTATAATCTTTTTTTCCCCTCTTTCCCAATGACTCTTGAGCCATATGAGGAGTGTCTGATACAGATATTCCCTTTGGGGCTGAGAAATCCACAGTCTCTTATTCTTTGTACTTTGAGCAGCTGTGGGTTGCAGTGTTAGCTTCCTTCTACTGAAAATAGCTTCTTTGAGGATTGGAAAATATACTAATGATTTAACAAATCATTAGGAATTATTTTAGTATTATGTTATTTAGCAGAATAAAGATATATTGAAAGGTGCATGAGAGAAAGCCCAAGTTACGTTTGAAGTAAGATTCATTAGATATGGAAATTTGGGTTGAAAAAGAAAGAAAAGGGGATACAGAAATATATAGGGGTGATAGGATAAAAAGGAGATTATTAAATCTACTCCTTAACCTAACACTTTCTTTGTTACTAACAAAAAATGATATTTTTAACTCATTGGTATATAATTTTGTATATTGATACAAAATGAGAATAACTTTGATACATTGATATAGAATTCAAATGTAAGACTATTCTCTACACACATTAGGGGTGTGTGTGTGTGTGTGTGTGTGTGTGTGTGTGTGTGTGTGTGTGTGTGTGTGCTCTAATCTGAAGCACTAAATCCATACAACTCAATTACAATTCAAAGCTTACGTCCAATACCTGGAAAGTGCTATTGCAGGCTGATTAAGATAATTAAATAATACAAGCCAACTTTTAGTTGATCAAACTTTGGTCATGTCAACTACCAGCATATTTTTAATCACAAAAGAATATACATCCTAAGTTTAACAGATAGATATGATCCTATAGATAGATAAGGTATAATAGTTAGATAAGGTCTTTAAAGCCTGAAAGACATACAGAATATGACACTTAAGAAGCTTTTAATATCTTAAATATTCTTTGATAACAAGACAGGCTAAATCCTGGCAATACCCAGCCTATCTCAAGAAGATGATGAGCATCAAAGTTCCTCCTTATAGAAATGGCTTCAAATGTGGCAAACAAGCCACTGGGCAAAACATTCTCATTTCTGCCACAGACAGAATTCTGCCTTAAAATGGGCAAGCATGGACATAGTCAGAGTCTACGACCAAACTCCGCAAAGACAGGGTAAGCAAGTCCTCAATAGCTCCTGCCTTACAAATATGTCTGTCAGCTATATTGGGCCAGAAGGCTGAAGATGATGTTCCAATGTTATAGAGGGTTTTGTATGACTGTTTAGGCAGCAAACTGTCTCTGCCTTTTTTTTTTTTCCTTTTCCTTCTCATTTTGGAAGCTGTTAACCTGCACTTCCGGTTCACTCAAGAAATTAAGTTTCAATCCTTTTCACGTCTCTTATGGGGTTGAAGACCAGGTAGTTTAGTCTTACAGTTAACCTTAGCTGTTTATGGGTTAAGATGTTTTTAGGTCTAGATAGAGGTTTTGAGTTAGCAGAGATGAGATATGATAGACATCGATACTCATTCAGAATTTTAGACTCACCAAGATTGGAAAGATGTTTTTCACAAGGTTACCAAATACAATTAGCCAAAATACCTTGAATGTAACATTCATATGATCCATGAATGTTTCGTGGTTCTTGCTGTATGTAATTTTCTACTTACATGTAATAATGTAAATGTATATGCCAAAAAATAAAATAAAATCTAAAAAAAAAAAAATCCTGGCCATACCACAGAAACCTTTAAAGCCAGAAGAGTCTGGAAAGAAGTACTTCAAGCCTGTAAAGACCACAACTATCTATTATTCAACACTATTATACCCAGCAAACCTGTTTGTTAAACATAAGCAGAATAAAACATGTTCCATCATAAAGAGAGATTAAAGAAATTCATGACTCTTATGCCAGCCCTACAAAGAATAATAGGAAAAATATTTCAATCTGAAGAGTAAACATACCCAAAAAGTTACAGAAAACCAATAAACAATTATATTTTTGCTGTTATTCCAGACTTGCCTACAATTTGCATTGTAACGCATCCTGGCCTGAAACTAACAGCAATCCTTCGATTTTAGTGTACAGAGTACTAGCATTACAACTGTGGCACTTTTCTCAGTCTATAACCCTAGGGCATAATTTAGATTTTTAACTTTTATTCTGTGTATTTAAGTGACACTTATTGAAAACAAATCTATTTGAGTTATCTAGATATATAATTAATATTGTATTAGACAACATCCTAAAATTTATTATAATTAAAATGCACTGGCTTTTCTTATTTTCAAGCCAAATAGCTTCACAGATAGCAATAAAATAATATAAATCAGGGGGCATTTTGAATTGGCAGTTGCTAGAAAATTGAAATAGAGCTTTTGATTCAGGGAAATTGTTACTTTAAGGCTGACTAAAAGCATTTTTTCGCTTTATCCCTATCAAGTGGATTCAGAAAGTGACATTACAATGAAAGTAACCACTGTATATCATTTTCCTAAGGTGGCTGGAGAAATGCTTCAAGAGGAGGTATTGTACACTAAAGTAACCAATTTTATTAAAATGTAGACATCAAGTAGAAGGAACTTCAGGAAACCTGATAGTTAAGCTTTCTTGGGTATATTCTTAATAAATTGGAGAGATTACTATGCATTGTATCAGTATTAAAGATATCTCTATTAATGGTAAACAACGCCATCGGAAAGAATAAATAAGCTACTCACGGCACCTTTAGCATAAAACATTTACTAAGAAATTTCATATTTGCTAATAACAAGTCAACTAAAATTCAATATCGATCTCTGCACTAAATGATAGCAAAGATTAATAACACCTTAAGCAGATAAATATAAACATTTTATATATTATATTTATATCTAAAATAGCTCATATGTTAAAGCTTGGCACTCTGCTTAATGGTTACAGATTAGGATTTGGGGGAGTATGTGTGTCATTAGGGCTCTGATGTAATCAGTGAGTTAAAGCATTGATAGATTGATAGTTTGATGGTTTTATTGGAGGTGGGACAGTCTAGGAGATGGAGCCTGCTTAAGGAAGTGGGTCATTGGGGAATTCTCTTTCTTCTTCCTGTCTTTTATTGAATCCTACTGCCATGAGATAAGAGCTAGTCTCAGTCATGGTCTTCAGCATTTTCACAGGCCTAAAAGCAATGAAACTAGCTGAAAACAAACTGAAATCTCTGAAGCTGCAAGTAATCTGTTTTCTCAAAGATTTTGTTACAGAGACAAATGTAGCCAATGTGTTCATTTGTTACTATCTCTCACACATATATGTACGTTTAGAAAATTTTTATTCCACCACTTGACCAAGTGTTGACTACTTTGTAACTTTGAAAAAATATGCAAACCCTGATTCCCTCTAATCATTTATGCATTGAAGTCCCATATTAGTGTTCAAACACCAAGTTTTAGGTCATGATCCAGTTCATTATTGCCCTTTGTTCCTTGCAGTAATCAATGAGATTCACAAGACAGAATAGCTCATTCCTGTTATTATTTTGAACTTCCTGAGGGGAATCGGCATAGATTCTGAAAATAACTCCTCCTGGAGATGGTTTACTTCTAGAGATGGATGGATACACAAAAACCTTTTACCAAGATTTATGACTACCCTCACCACCACAGAGGAACATTTTCTAGATTTTTCCCTAAACTCTAAGGAAGAATCCCTGTGTTCACTAACTAGAGTCCAAGAGCACAAACTTACATTTAAACTCTTTTCTAAAAGTTTGAATAAGAAGAGTTTTTTTTTTATAAAAAAGATATTTTGACCAATGTACAAAATGCGAACATTTTTACAGCTTTTGTTTTCATGCTTGTAACTCTTAAAGATCCTAAGGAGAACTTATGGATTCATATCTATTGCCTGACTATAACCATGTTCACAACATTCCCAGCCTTGTCAAGTTATTAATGTGATGGTATTGAAACATATCGTCATAGTTTGGCCCTTATCATTATTTGTCATCCGTTATTCTTGTTTTCCATAAGAATATGGGGTAGCTATTCCACCAGTCAAATGTAGACAATGGAACCCTCAGCAGTCAGCATTTGACACAGACATCTTGCAGCAGGCATTTTTTTGGGGTCAGGGTTTTCCCATCCAACCTCCATGATTGCTGTTTCAAATGATTCACCCCTTGCTCTAAGCACGCCCACTTTGCTTTTGCAAACACCACATGGTCTCTGGAGTGACATTCCCCCCACATCGTTCATATCTTCTGTGTGTCCAGATAAGTAAAAAGCATCTCCAAGTAAAACATTCACACTCTCCATGTTTTTGTCTTAGTCTTCATGGACCAGAGACTCAGAAGTGCATCTCCAACTCCCACATCGCACTTTCCATGTTTGTGGCTCAGTCTTCACGCAGCCAGATAGGCAAAACACACAAGTACGAGTCACCCTCCTTGTTTCTCAGTTCTCTCCTTTGTACCTCAAACCACTTCTGTGATAGCAAATTTTGGAAAGCTACACTATCTATTTACTGAGCTTTCAACAAGACAATTACTTTGACAAGTATAGATATATGCAGAGACTATCTAGTCAATAAATCCGTATTGAATAAAATAAGCAAACTTCACAATACTTTTCACTTTCTCTAATCTTTTAATTAATAAGAATTCTCCGAGGTTAAAGTTAAATCCTTTTAAAAATACAGAGCTTATACCTCAAGCAATTTTCTTAGATATTGGCAATAAAACTTACTTCTTCCTAATATGACTCTGAATTAAGACATGTGCACACACACACACACACACACACACACACACACACACACACACACACATACACACACTTCATATATTTCATCAAATTTCAGTTGACCTGTCTTCTCCTGGTGTTTCAATATAATTTAGAGCTACTAATAACAGATAAGCATAATGCTCATAAATCTTGAAGAGGCTTTGTGATTCCTTTCTCATTCTTTATGTTTAATTAAATTTTCCTTATTTTAGCATAACTATAGATCCATTAGTTACCCAGTTGCCTCCAAGGAATGTGTCTTACAAAGCTGCTGGAAAAATCTTATAACCAGGGCATGTATGTCGGTAAAATCAACATTTACAAATTCAAATACACACCTCAGGAAACTAGAACAAAAATTAATATTAATTTAAGCAGACAATAGAAATTATGAAAATTGGAGCAAAAGTAAAGAAGATTGGAGTGGGAAGTAGACAACAATAATTTGAAGGTCAGAAATGGAGAAGCAGAGGATCTGAAAGTGAGAAGAGGTGCAGGATGGAACTGGGAGGAAGGAAAGGAGATGGCAGTGATGTTGGGATGTAATGTGTGAGAGAAGAATAAGTGAAACCTGGTGGCACTCAGAGGAAGGACAGCAGGTTACCAAGAAGAAACTTGATACCCTATGAGCATATACAGGGGGAAGTAATCCCCCTCAGGAACAGTCATAGGGGAGGGGAATAAGGGGAAAATGGGAGGGAGGGAAGAATGGGAGGATACAAGGGATGAGATAACCATTGAGATGTAACAAGAATAAATTAATAATAAAAAAAAGAAATAAAAAGAAAAATACAAAGATCCATGAAGTTGATAAGTATCTATCCAGGGGACCAGTGGAATAGATGAGAAAGCTCCAGGGCCTGCATGAGATGTGAAGACAGAATCATTGCAGAGCCTAGGAACATTAACATACTAGGAAAAATATTATGAGAAAGTTGATGGCCAAAGGCTTTGAAGTTTTAGATGAAATGATCAATTTCATTAAAGATATGGCTACCAGAGCTCCCTGGAGAGAAGCAGATGATCTGAATACATTTATAGTCATTTAAGAAATAAAATCATTAATATAAGCTCTTCTTAAAAAAGGAAAGCATTTGATCTAACAGCTCAAACTGGTATATTCTAGCGAACATCTAAAAGGCCAGTTCCCCGAAATATCCTCTGTAAAATGAAATTCATATTCTTACATATTCATTGGGGGTAAGCATTGTTTAGATATCCAAACCAGCTAAACGTTTCACAGAAAAGGACAACTACAGGTAAGTACCCGTCAGAAACATTTATGTAAACGTTCCCATCAGAGTATTATAATAAACAACAAACAAGTGAGACATTTCAAGTACACAGAACTGATCGAGCATTTGAAAGGCTGTGGATGCAATCTTCTTCATCAAAGATTTTCTTAAAATCAATGATGCTGTCAATAGACACAAAAAGTACTTTGCTAGGCCAATCTTTCTTTAGAAAAAGAAAACCACTCAGCACTCTAGGCGTAGCTCCCTACTTGCTTGATTTACAAAAGAATATATACAAAACACTTACAGGTAGCATCATACTTAATGGCAAGAGACTGGATGTCTTCTTTCCAAAATAGAAACAAAATAAATCAAAATAAACAAACCAAACCAAAAACCAAAAAATCAAAACTTCTGTTCAACACATACAGAAAGTACTGGGAGGTAAAATGAACATCAAGGCAAACAACATAGATTGGAAAGAACAAATAAAAGTCTTTTTAAAAAACTAAATATAAGGATAATCTACCTATACAGAAAATTGAAAGTAATAAACAATTGAAGAGAATGCTATAGTCTATTAGGCTACTACACAGAGTAAGTTGAATTCCCATATGCTAGTGATAAAGAATGGAATCTGAAATTAAAACAATGCTACTACCATTGCACCAAAAATAGGTAAAAATAATTTAGCGAGCCCTATGTGGTGATCCAAATCTGTAATTTCATTGTTCAGAGTCAGATGTCAGAGAATCATTACTTTGAGTGAGAGAAGAATCTTTTAAAAAAGAAAACCTAATCTTTAATATTTGCAGCACTTTGGTACTCACAGTTTTAAAGGGTTTTCAACCAAGTTTGCAATTATTTAGAGTGCAGTCACAGTGGCAGAAACTGACAAGTCTGACATTGCATAAATACTATAGGCAGATAATGGTGTGTTGATAGCTGGCATCTCAGATGAGTCACGATGTATATACTTCTTTCACAGAGTCTGTACTGATCATATCAATCATCTTTTGAAAAACCTGCATTAATACTTTAATTCCTCCTTTTCCACCAGTATATTATATTTCTGCACCCTATAGAGTAAGAAGGGAGATATTTGCACCCTATGGAGTAAGAATGGAGATTTTTGCCTTGTAGAGAGTGTGGGGGGGTCATGTGCATATCTTACATTGCACATAATAGGTGATTAACTATGAGTGGCTCGGGTTCCCCAAAATGAAAATTTGCTGCTAATTACAGAGAGGGTTGGTGACACTGACTGAGCATATGGGACCATGACATTGGGAGTAGAGCTATTATTCCAAAACAATTTTTAAAAATATTTGATTATTTTGGAGCTTAGTATCCCTGTGTCCAGCTTACAAGGCACTCTGCAACCTCACGTAGAGATAACAAAACATCAACCATTAAGGCTGCACAAGGCTCCTCACCGTTTGTTAGGTTTTCATTTATGTCCATTCCCATTGCTGCTGGGGATACCCTATGGAGGCTGATAACTTTAAACAAAGACATGTGGGATGTATACAGATGAGCAGGTGCCTTCCGATCAGCCACGTGAGGACATCAGGAGTAGGGTCAAAAAATATCAGTTAATTCTATGCTGAATACCAAGTAGGTACAAGGCAGATGGCTGACAATGGCCCCTTTCCCCATGTTCATACAAGCAGTCCTGCTTGATCACGGGGTTTACAAAGCCTGGAGACTTGGCAGGCAAAGAGACCACTAAAGCCTCCCTCACAGTGTGTCTCGGAACTTAAACGTTCATGCAAATCAATGTGAGCACTCAGCGAATCTTGGGATTCTTTCATGCTTTTCTATAAACTTTGTAATTGCATCTTCAGGACAGCTCTGCGAGGTAAATTTTTCTATCAGTATTTTACAGGTGCAGAAATGAAGTCTTAGGGATGTTCAATAACTTGTCCAGATCACACAAGCAAAAGCTAGTCTGGAGACTGAAGCAACAAATGTCTCAGCTCAGCACCCCCCCCCCCCCCGCCCCAGGTCCTATTTGTTACTGTTACTTATGACACAAGCTCTTGATATCACACAATAAATTCACTTGTAGAGTAATGGATGAAATCTATTGGGGGGTATTATCAATAGGTGAATTTCCTTATTGCTGCAACAAATATAGAGGTGCCAAAAAAAAAAAACATTAGGAAGGGTTTATTGTTCCCTTCAGTTTGAGCACCTCTGGTGGGGAGGTCATGCTCACCTTACATCTACAGCTTAGAAACAGATACACTTGGAGTGCCAGATGATTTAGTTCTTCTACTAGACCCTGTCCCTACCTCATGGAATGGTTCTTTCCGCCCTCTGCACATGTCTTCCACTGTCCACATGTCCACCGGCCGAGTCAAATGTGTGCTTCACTGTTGTCCTTGATATTTATTAATCTAACAAAGCTGACGATCTAATCAGCCAGCACGGCACCTGATGCAACTCAGATCCTGCTCTGCCCACATTACGTCATTTGCTTGTCAATCCTAGCTCTGTGATCGAGGTTTCAGCTTCCCCACTTGACAATGGAACATTCTAAATCTCACAGGATTTGGGTGATTTGAACCAGGGGCATGGTTTCACAATGTAAGAGCAAGGAATAAACCTTGTGCTACCCAATACCCAAATCCATAGTTTATATTTCCAAAGCAGTGATTGCCATCATAGACAGATATTAAGAAAACATTGGCCTTTTGTACACACAAATCCTCTTTATATGGGCTATAAGATAAAACTCATGTCTTCAAAGCATAGTATGGCCGCTCAAGGAACTGCAGTGACTTTGTGCCTATTCACTTCTCTTTGGTCTTTGCTTGCTGAGCTTCGAATCTGCTCAGCGTTCCATAATCTGAACCAGATGGATGAGATTAACCTTGTCATCTTCCAGCATAGGGGCTGCGGCACTTCTTTGTGGGAACTTTCCTTCACGGAGCTAATATTTTTTGTCAGGGTTAATTTCTTTTACAACGCAGAGTAACTATGCCCTTGTTCCTGGAGAAACAACATTCATCATATGGTTTGGGGTGTCTGAATGACAGTCTGACCTAAGTTGATTGGTTTCTCAGGTGATGAATGAGCAAATCCTTAATACTGTAGAGAAGGAAACATCCTTTTTTTTCTGGCCCAAATCTTACAAAACTCATCCGACTCCAGGTTTTGAACACAAAAGAAAATTTGAGTTTAACAGAAACAGAATCGTGTGGGAATGAAAAGAGCATTAATTAAAAAAGGCTGCTGAATTCCAGGCAAATTGCTGTTATAAGTTAGAGCACAGAGAATGGGATGCTGAGATTTTTATGAGTCACGGAAAACTCCTGGGGTTATTTATAAATCATTATCAGGGCTTGTCTACAGCATTCAGGACCTTCACAGACAGACTCACTTTCAGAACATAATCATTACTGCCAAGATAACATGTGAGCAAAAGATTTAATAATTAAGTGTGTGACTTTATTATTATATACCGGATGGCTATAGAATACCAGGAAGCCTCAGAAAAGTCTGAAGAGAAGAGACAAATTGCTTGTTATCACTGATTCCAGATGTCTTCTGATAAAATCACATTTTAATTGGATTGAATTAAAAATTACAATTAACACTAAATTTTATTTGCTCTAATAATTGATTAAATTTATTTTTAAAATACTATCAAGTTGTTAATTATCTATAAATTTATATATAAGTATATGAGATAATTCATAATATATATATTAAATTATAACACAATCGTGTTATTGTCCCTTTCCTTTTTCCTCTTTCTAATAATTTTCATGTACATCCAACTTGCTCTTTCATTGTCTTCATTTCCTAAGTAGTGTTTTAATTTAGTATCATATGGTAAGTACACTAACACAGTGCTATAATTTTCCTTACGGTATAATGGTTGTCACAGTTCCTATTATATATATATAAATTTTAATGGACATGAAAGCATTTATACAGAAAATATTTTATATAAAATCATAAGTTGATCACATATAATCATATAATCAACTGTTAAACTGCCCTTCTTTGGGGGGCACCCATCACTGATCTGAATAAAAGAATCAATGATCATTAATTTGAATGCTGGGGTGTTCATTTACCCTCATTTACTATCACTGGTCCCAAAATTCAGACTCATCATGTAAACCCAGCTCATGCTGCCTAACAGCCATTTGCACCTGTACAATATGTGGGAAATGTGGAGATATACCACTTGCAAGTTAGATGGGAATACTTAACCAAAAGTAACTGTGGATTTTCTCATCTGTTCAGTATTTTTTAAATAGGTCTCAGAGATTCCTGTGCATAAGGGAAGAGGCAAGTTTAACATCTATCTTTTTGTAGTAGACAAATTATGATTCTCAAAACAATGGCTGATCAACCCAGTCACCCTAGAATCAATCAATATCTACAACCATTACAAAAATCAATGAGAAATGAGACTGAGTTCTCATGTCCAGGTACTTTATCCCTTCTTTTTGCCTGTCTTAATCTAGACCTGATGGTCTCTTTTGAACAAATTGGACCCTGCTGATAGTTTAAAAAAATTTTAAACATGAGAAACAAAATTAAGTCTCTTCTTGGTAACCTGCTGTCCTTCCTCTGAGTGCCACCAGGTCTCCCCCTCCAGGGGACATGGTCAAATGTGAGGCACCAGAGTATGTGAGAAAGTCATATCCCACTCTCCACTCTACTGTGGAGAATGTTCTGACCATTGGCTAGATCTTATACAGGGGGAGCTAATCCCCCTCAGGAACAGTCATAGGGGAGGGGAATAAGGGGAAAATGGGAGGGAGGGAAGAATGGGAGGATACAAGGGATGGGATAACCATTGAGATATAACAAGAATAAATTAATAAAAAAAAAGAAAAAGAAAAAGAGAGAGAACAAAGTAGAAGGATCCAGAGGGTCCTAGAAACCTACAAGTAGAACATTATAATAGGCAGATTTGGGCCCAGGGGTCGCGCTCAAACTAAGGCACCAGCCAAGGACAATACAGGCGGTAAACTTTAAACCTCTACCCAGATCTAGCTGATGATCAGAACATTCTCCACAGTAGAGTGGAGAGTGGGATATGACTTTCTCATGTACTCTGGTGCCTCACCTTTGACTATGTCCCCTGGAGGGGGAGACCTGGTGGCACTCAGAGGAAGGACAGCAGGTTGCCAAGAAGAGACTTGATACCCTATGAGCATATACAGAGGGAGGTAATCCTCAGGCACAGTCATAGGGGAGGGGAATAAGGGGGAAATGGGAGGGAGGGAAGAATGGGAGGATACAAGGGATGGTATAACCATTGAGATGTAACAAGAATAAATTAATTAAAAAAAAAACAAAAAAACAAAATTAAATTGTACAATATAGTTTTTTAAAGCTGCGAAAAAAGCCACTATGGTGCTAATTTATGTAATTTAATGCTTGTTTAAACTGTCAGTAGGAACGTGTTCATTAACTGATCAATCAAATGTTCTTACTTATTTGTGCATACCGTACCACAGAGGCTTAACTTTGCCAGAAAATCCATTTCTGTTAGAACAAATACCAGTTAAAATTACTTGAAGGCTAATGACCCTCCAGTAGTAGAAGGTGAGTGTCACATGTCCACAGAATCGTACATTGAGTTCTTTGCAAGATATTGACTTTCTGTGACCATTTCTTTCTTTTCTTTCTTTCTTTCTTTTTTTTTTTTTTTTACTTAAAGCTCTCATCGATGTCATCTTCCCAGTTATAACCAAGAACCTATTATTTTCTACCTCGTTCCATGTTGCAGGAAGAAAGCACTGCACATACTGTGACAATGAGAAGTGTCATGGGTACAAGGAACTCTCCTTGGGAATTTGTTTTGTTTCTTTAAAGATTAGAACCCATGTTAAAATTACACAGGGAACCTCTATACACCCAGATGCAGCCTCGTTTTACATGTATAAACTAAGGGAACACACATTTGCATGCATTATTCCCTGTGCTTTGTTTCTTTCTTAGTTGGTTGTGTTGTGGTTCTTATTCTCTTCCACTGACATGTAGGACTAGTATTGTCTAATAGGTTAGCACAAATCAAATGCTCTGAGGAGGAATCCTTAAACATTGCCCTCTGCTACCATATTGCTTAGTGTAGGGACAATTGTGTCTCATCAGACAATTCTGAACTTTGCTCTTAAATGTGAACATATTAAGCCTGTACTGTGTAATTTCTATGAAAACAGATAAGGAAAATGATTGAGGTTAATACATTAAGTGCCAGATATATTTATTTTGTTTCAAGTCTAAAAATACACTGGATATTTTAGAATATAAATTTAAATAATGAATATAGTTCATCTTCCTATATAATATATGATGTATGTAGATGTCATTTTCAGTAAAATTGTATATTATAACATAATCAACATTACATAAAAATATTAGTATAGGAAATATTTACAACTCAGGCCAGGGAAATGGCAAAACCCTTTTTGTGATAGTCAGTGGTCAGTGTAAGTACTTTCCTAGATATTCAATAAGACCTCCAGTTTAACACAAATTTTTAATACATGGTCAGCAAAAACAAAAACAAAAACAGAAAAAATGTTTTATTCTCTAGAGTTTTAGTCCCAGCTAATGATATCTTTATCCATATCGGTGACTCAAAAAATCTAATTTAGCCTGGTCTTTGGTTTTTCCTTTTTTTTTTTTTTTTTTTTTTTTTTTTTTTTTTTTTTTTTTTTTTTTTTTGTAGCTCACAGCAATTGCTTTTCCTATCAAGTTTCTAACTTGTCCTCCAGAGGACACTGTAAACCATGGATCTCATTCCATCCACATTGCTACCAGCAACTTGTGACCACTCAGCTGTGACTTCCATGGTTTCTATCATGCCATTATTGGCTGATTTTCACCAGAAACTGTAACCTATGTGCAGCAAGGAGACTTTTGTTTTTTCATGCAAATCATACCATATCATTTCATTGGTGCAGCAACTGGATAGAACTGGTAATTGCTCCCTTCCCTTGGCAGCTTGCATATTATTTTCATCTCTTTTAGGACTCAGCTCCTTTGTTGTCCAATGAGAGTAGTCAATCTTGAAGCCATATGCATACCAATAGCAAAGTGATGTAATTCTATTCTATTTAAAAATAAAGTAAAATAAATGGGTTTGGCGGTTGTGTTTATATGCATATGTGCATAGATGCACATATACATATGTATATGACGTTAATAAAGAAAAAAGAGGCTACCAACTTGAGTGCTGGAGTACACAGGAAGGGCTTGGGTTAAAGTCTCTGGGAGAGGCCAGAGGGAGAAAAGGGGAGGAAGAAAGAGATGTAATTCTATTTTAATTACAAACATACTGAAAAAACCATTAAAAACAGAACTACCATATGACCCGGATACACCACACCAGCGAATATACCTTAAAGACTTCACAGACATATTAGGAGATACAGGTTATTGATGCTCTTAAAGACTACGCAGACATGCTTGGAGATACAGATTTATTGATGCTCTAGACATATTTGCAGAAAATTGAACTACCCTAGATATCAGTAAACAGATGAATGTATATAAAATGTGCATATGCACAATGGAACTTATTCTGTTTTACAAATAAATGAAATCATGAAATTTACGTGCATAAGCATTGGATCTCAGAACTACAATATTAATCAAGATGACCTAAACTCAGAAAGACAAAAAGTACATCTTCTTTCTGATATGTGATTCATAGAATATAACGTATATACATATATTCATAAACAATTGAAAATTTATCACTGATGTCTGAAATGCTAGAAAGAAGATTAAGAGATGAAAATAATCACTGATGAGAGGAGATGGTGGTAAAAAGACACAAAGACAAGAAAACTATGAAGGGAATGAGAGGGCGGCCGCGTGAAGGGAACTCACAGGGAGCAGGAGATTCAGAAAAGGGAAAGAAGGGATCACATTCAAAAACGCTTTGTTTGAATGTGGTGACAAAGCCATTGAGGGCTGAATTCTCACACTTTTACTGATGGTGACAGAAAACGATTCAGTCATTTAGGACGATATTTTCTATTTCTGGGAGAGTTAGACATTTGGAAAAGAAATTGAAATTACATGGATTCCTTCAATATTCATAGCCGACAAAAATTGATAGCAAGCATGGTGACTTTTAGAAGGTGAATACATATGCATACTGTAATACTCCATGATCGGAATGTATAACAAGGAGTGAGCTAAGAAGTCATGAAAGCCATGGATAAATCTTCACTATGTATTTTTAATGCAAGTGGTTTGTCTCAAAAATATTGCATAGTGTATGATTATAAATGGCACTCTGGAACATTATAACTATGGGAAAATAAACAAATTTAGGATTGCAAGAGATTTAGAGAGAGCAGAGCCCACATGAAAGAATCACAGAGGATAACTGAGAGCAGTTAAAGAGTATTCTTTGTGCCAGGGTATTGATATAATATGTTTACAAAACCCAGGGGTCCTATAAAACAGTGAAATTTAAAATATGCATTTTTTAAACCATGAAGACTCAAGAATTCCAGGATCGAATGTAGACTAGAGCTGCACTGCAAGTGTGGGAAGCAGCCTCACCAAGATGGAAAAGGCTTTGAACAAGTGCTAGGCTGTCTTAAGAAAACAGTGGCATCTATAAATCTTAACACAAGAGAAAAGGTGTCTAACATTCTAATTGATAAACTGCTTTCTGCATAAAAACAGATTAGCAATATTTATCACTTAGGCATACAGAACCCATGAATATGTATTTATGTCTACATTCACACACGTACCTATGTACAAACACACAGTTGCTTATTAACTAAGTCAAAGGGAAGATGCTTTGTTGGCTAATCTTATCAATCTGACACAAGCTAGAGTCATCGGAGAAGAGGGAGCCTCAATTGAGAAATGGACTCTATTTGTTCATTTGTTGCTGTAGGAAAGACTGTAGGACATTTTCTTAATTAGTGGCTGATGTGGAAGAACCGTATCAATTGTGTTGGAGCCATGCCTAGGCTTGCGCCAGGAGGAACAAGCAAGTGAGCAGCACTCCTCAAAGGCTTCCGCATCAGCTCCTTCCTCCAAGTTGCTGTCCTGATATCCTTCCATGATGAATAGCAATACAGAAACATAAGCTGGATAAACACTTTCCACCTCAAGTTTCTTTGGTCATGGTGCTTCTTCACGGCAAATGCAACTTTAAATAAAA
Source organism: Acomys minous (assembly GCF_964271855.1). NCBI lineage: Eukaryota > Metazoa > Chordata > Mammalia > Rodentia > Muridae > Acomys > Acomys minous. The sequence goes on from NC_140495.1 coordinate 38,842,510, forward strand.
CAGCCTCGTAGGAGTAAAGAGTCTACTATTGAAGTGGAAGGCTGCAGAAAATCAAAGACAGATGACTGACGATCCATGTTGTGATAGATTAGAGATAGATACTTCAGTGTAAACTCATGTGTATCTTACATACAGGTAGAGACATACAGAAATACTTATTAATATATTCTCTTACTAGGATTAATATATGCATGTAAACACCTTTTTTCAGCTAGCTCAGAAGACCTAGAAATCTTCAGACAATGACTTGGTAGGAACTGGTATGTCTAGTTCTTGACTTCTAATATAGTTATTCAATGAAAAGAATCAGCATGTGTTATTAGGGCTGTTTCATATATTCAGCATTAGGCATATATTGAAAAATGAAGCATCTGACAATAGCAGAGAATGAGGAAAAGTAAAAAGAACAGTACAAGGAAACACCAAAAATATTCTCATTACAAAAGATATGAAAAAGAAAGATGAGGCAACTGAAAAATCTTCAGACCCAAAATAATGAACAATTTACAAATAAAATGAATAGTATAGCATTATACTGTAGCTCAAAAGTAGGAAGCAATGTCCATGAATTCATACCAACTTATGTAAATTAATTAAGAATGCACACACCCCTGTAGAGAAGCATGTTAAATCTCATAGACAACAATTCCTCCCTGAAGAAGATATAACTCATTTCATACCTTTTAAACATGCTATGGCGACTTTCTTCCAATACAGACTACAACATAGAAAGTTTAGACGAGAAAAAGATGAAACCTGCAGTCACTACAAAAACATGAGTGATGTCAACATCAAATTATATTACAACTTCTACCTACAACTTTTAAAACTCGTTCCACCTTATTCTCTGAAATGTAGTTTGAAGCTAATACCTTGGGATTTTGTTTAAAGAAGAATATTTAAATATAGAAAAATTTATTTAGTTAACTCACTTTATCTGAATCCTAGGCAAAGCAAGTCTACTTTGTGAAATGGGGGTTAGTATTTATTCCTCCACACTCCATAGACCTGGTACAAAAAAAGATAAGGCTGTGTGTGTTTTGCTTTCCTTGAGGAATGCATATTTGTGTGATTTTTATTTTTGATTATTTTTTATCAAGATGATTTCTTTTTGGAATGTGGCTCTTTCAGTGATCTTGGTGATTATGAGTCATATAAGTCATGAAAATATTTAAAAAAGATAATAAAGGTAGTTGCTCATGTGGGTATAAAATACCTTTCATGAAGAAATTTATACATTCTATTTGATAGTATGCCTGAAATCCTATGCAATTTAATAAGATGTCAAGAGAGCTATTAATAACTGAAAGCTAAGCACCACAATGAAACATGGGCACTGACTTCTTAAACTTATAGGAAAAGGACATCTTTTTAATTGGAGAAGATGCTACATTGCAGAACTTCCCAGAAAAATATACCACATTCCTTAGCAGCAAATTTTTTCTGTCCATATCAATTATAAAGAATAAAGTACAATATTTTCTTTCTTCTCCTTATGAAGAGACTACATATAGATATTCAGGTCATGTGTTCTTGTTAGTGTTAATGAGGTACAGGGTAACACACTATTCATGTGCTTAATGGTAACCAACTGATGACTTCTAGAAAGAAAATATTTATTATCCTCCGTCTAGACAACCATGTGAACACAAGATTTTACAGAGTGAGACAATGTGTGCAGTGGATAAAGATGATGTGCAGTTTTACCGGAAACAGATTTTTTATCATAAAAATCTCTTGGCTACTAAACATTTTAACCAAAAAAAAAAATGCTCATATAAATTAGATGTTTGAATAGCTAAATTACCTGTATAGTATTTATGTGAGTGCTGCACAATGCTAAAAGTAAAATCTCAGAGAAGTTTCCCTTTGCAGTGGGTAGTGATTAATATACCTGTTCAAAGCAGAGATGATAAAAGGCAGATAATTATCAGCATTCAACAGGATATGAAGTCCCTCCTCTCAAGCCTGAGGGATCATTGCAGAAGAAGGGGAGGAAAGAATGTAGGAAGTGGTGGATGAATACTGAAGGAAACAATCCTTTCCGGACACAGCAGGGGCATCTGGAGCTCAGGATTAACTGTCAGAAAGTGGTATATAAAATTTAAAATGACCAGATGTGGTCGATGACTACAAACAAACAGTACAAATCATACAGAATAGGACAGCTGCAAATAAGAACTCACACAGGTTTTTAAAACCTACTCAACACCTGAACAAGCTCAAGCCAGAGCAAATCACAGAATGAAGAGAGGAACTGGTCACAAAGCCCCATCCCTAAGTTAGGAGCTATTGGCTGTTGATGGCTTCTGGAAGGAGAATACTAAAAACAATACTCCTTATGTAGAGTTTCCCATAAAAAATATCAAAGGACAAATTTTTTTCCTTTGGTAGGCACAACCCAATAGAAGGCCACATAAGCAAGAATATGTGGGCAGCACAAAATAATTGGTTACAAAAAGAAAAACATAAACTGGGCATGGTGGCTCATGTTTATAAGTCCAGTACTCAGGAAGGCAGAAGCAGGTGGATCTCTGTGAGTTGGAGGCCAGCTTAGTCTACAAAGTGAGTGCAAGACAGGTAAGGCTAAACAGAGAAACCATGTCATGAAAACAACAACAACAACAACAACAACAAAGCAAGAAAAAGAGAGAGAGAGAGAGAGAGAGAGAGAGAGAGAGAGAGAGAGAGAGAGAGAGAGAGAAGTTGAGTGAATAGGGATGTGAAGAGGCGATAAATCTGGAAGGAGTTGGGGAGTTGAGGAGGAAGGTTAATATGCTCAAAACTCAATATACAAAATTCATAAAGAACTAATTTAACAAAGTAAAAAAAAGCAAAATTTCATATTGTACATCATTTTCCTCCTAATTATATACAAGAACAGAAAATGCTTCTGCAACTAGAGCATGGTACAATTAGGGGAACTGCACATTCAAAAACCCAATGGTTAGAATTTCAGTGCCATATTGTCTTTATCATAAAGGAAGTATTAGTTGTTTCAAACTATACTTTGCTTGGATATCAAGTAATGATATTTAATCATTTACATAATGGCCATAATTTAAAAATGGAAAATATAAAGTGTTCACAGGAATGTAGTGACAGTATCTGCTAAACAAAGTACAAATTAAGAAAGGCAAAAGGAACCACCCTTCTTATAATCTAAAAATTGAATGTCACGTGGATAACTTATATCAAGATTCAGATGAAGTAGAATAACACTAAGTACATGTGAAAATTTAAATAGTAATTAAACCTGAACTTGGAATATAAGGTCATGTTTTTATTTATTTTATTTATTTATTTATTTATTTATTTTAAGGTCATGTTTTTAAAGGAGTAAACACCCTTTTGAAACAGGTCTGAAGTGTTTCCACATCTTTCCGTGCCAAGGACACGTCACAAATATGAAAGAATTCAATTCAGTAACATAGGTTGTCAAAAATCTCCTGTAAAATTATCTGAGATTGGAATATTTTAAATAAAAATTTCACAATTTGTGATTTCATGTGTGAGAGAGAACACATTAAAATTTGTTGAGAGGTTCTATCTTTTCTTGAGTTGTTCAGTATTTAAATTTTCAGGTCACCACACATCTTATGTAGACACTGAAATTAAAGTTTTTCAAAAGATTTTTGAAGAAGCTTTATAAGACACATACACATACACAAGAAATTTAAATGGGGTTACTACATAATGGACAATACAGTGACCCAACAACAAGGTGAAACTCACAGTACTAGCTTGTGTTAATCTTTTTTGAGTCATTGGACAAAGTGGTACTATCAGACAATGCCAAACATTATATTCCTAGTATCCTTGGTTACCATCCACAACCTGATAGTATGACCTTATTGCTGAAGATATCACATAGTTATGGCATTGGACATGGGGAAATCTAGCAGGTGCTCAATTAGGAGCTTTGCTACATGCAACTAAAAATAGCTTCTACATGGGTGTTGGAAATCGGAACAAGGAGTCTCAGTCTTCCACATCAAGCATTTTATCAAATATTGCATCATTCCCTGCAGCCCCACCTCCCTCCCCACCTCCCACTAATAACTTAGGCTGTTTTTTTATCTATATTGCTGATGTTGGCCTTGAACTCATGATACTTTTGCCTTTAAACACTGGGATTACAGGAGTGTATCAGTACGTCTGGCCATAAAATTATTTCTTAGCTAAAATGGCAATATCTGCAATGCATGGAATGGTGCCTAACACACATTTAATGCTATAAATTTCATTTATTATATTGATTTTTGATTCTCACCAAATTCTTTAAGAAAGATAGAAAAATTACTATAACATTTTCCAATATTGTGGTCCTTTCCTCACAAGCAATTTACAAATTCAAATAATGTTATTCTCTGCTAAGAATCCAACAAGAGCTCATCACATAAACATAGCGAAGACAATACACCTTGTATAGACAGACAAATACACCATAAAAAAAATCAAAGGACTCACAGGACAGCTGAGCTTCCCTATGGCCTAAGTCACATATTCATGTGCACATAGGAAGAAAACAAGAGAGTTTATTGTCATAGCTGTTTTCACAAATGATCCATAAGATCTTATCGTGTTCTCACAAGTAGGTTGTTCTAAAGTAGGTTGTGATGTGTCTGGACCCATGTGAAGGCAGAAAGTCATGGCTTCCATGCCTGTTTGCCAGATAAACAGCAGTCATCTAGCTATATGTAATAAAGTGACCAGAAATACCCAAGAACTAAAACTGTGAGTAGGTTTGTTTCTATTCTGTCATCTATGATGATAACAGAAACCAGGAGCTTAAAAGTATGCACTATTAACCTTACCATATAGCCCAACACCCTTGCATTGCTAGGAAGTTCTTATACAAAGAAAAACAATAGAGAAGACTTTCTAGACATCTAATTGAATTGATGGAATGACTGAAGAATTACCCTCTGATATAATATCAGGGAAACAAATACTCCATTCACAGATGTATGGCTACTTCACCACAGTGAGGATGGTCCATATCTGAAAAGTTTTAATATGAGAAATTCTGCATTTTCCATTAACTGATAGTCCTAATTTACCTTCATATTATCTGTAAGGAAATACTTTATTAAAATACATTTAATAGTGTAAATTAGATTCATAAGTGGTACTTACTTTAATAAAAGAATAACTGCTTTTAAGTATACTTTTGCCATTTGAAACTACACATTTAAAACCAATCTACTGAAAGACTAATTAGAACTCATTCTAATCTTTTCGCTGAAGCATGAAAAGTAATGTAAGTGTGCTTTAGGATCTTGTTAGCTTATTTTTAATTTGAATATTTGCCATTTTAAGTCTTTTCCATTAGTACCTCCATGGCTGTGACTAATTCCACAGCATAACATAGCTATGATTTTTGCCCATCTATCCCTTGAGTTCCTCAGTCTTGTTCAACTTCATTTGTCCCTATTTTTGCCATGAATCCTTAGTGTGGGAAGTAAGTTTCAGTAAAAATTGACTGTGTATATATTCATTTTAATAACTTATATTTCACAGTTTCTCTGGTTGATATTTTATTACATTTTTTTTAAAAAACCTAAAAGTCCTTTATGCTGAAAGTTCTGAGAGTACAGATTATACTAGGCAGCAGTATAATAAAAAGAATTTTTATGCAAAGTCCCAGCCAAGATTAGGGTTGGGTCTGAAATTTGTTCCTCACTAGCCTTTCAATTCTCTGCCACATACTTCCTGAATATGCCAGGCTCACAGATATCACATTGGACCTATCGCTTAGAAACCCTATTTGCTGTTTTGTAGCTGAGGCACACCATCTACACTTGCATTCTGTATGCTAGGATCTCAGCTCCTGAAACTGATAGATGCACAAAGCCTAGTTACCCCTTTTACCTGCTGGTTTATGATGACTTGTTTAATTATCACATTATTTGTCATAGTATTAACCTTACTATATAGCCCAAGCTGGCCTTGGACTCACGATGCTCCTGTCTTGTTCCCTTCTCTGGAAAGGCACACAGTTATGTCAATTTATAATATGAAACCTATTTTCTGGAAATAAAATAAAAGGAATTGTAAGATACATATAATATGTAGATGACTCAAAAATTAATTTCAATGAAGATTGCATAAACAATATGAGACACTAAATGTAACATCTTATTTGTACTGAGTCATTTGTAGTGACGCATTATAGACCAACTTCTTTTCTAAATATCCTTGTCACAAATGTAGACATGTATATATAGTGATTAAGGAGGGAACAAATGAATATCAGTACTACTGGAGGTTTAAAACTGTTGTGGTATTGATGACTATAGACTCACAGTTGAGAAAGAGAAACATAGAAGGCCTCTGTGACAACCCCTACCCCCACCATCCGCCACTCTCCAAAAGTAACAGCCTAGACAAGAAGCCATCAAAGAAAACTCTTAAAATTTGTGATAAGGATACTGACGTGTAGCTCTCCACAACTGATAGGTTCTGGCAGGACTGTGGGTAAAGAAGAACTCAGTTTTCTCTAAGGGGCTGGCCAATAGCAGTTCAGCCATGCTCCAGTGGGTATATGAGCAACACTTACTAGACCTTCTTCTTTTTCTTCTATTTCTTGTTCTTGTTCTTGTTCTTGTTCTTCTTGTTCTTGTTCTTGTTCTTGTTCTTGTTCTTCTTCTTCTTCTTCTTCTTCTTCTTCTTCTTCTTCTTCTTCTTCTTCTTCTTCTTCTTCTTGTTCTTCTTCTTCTTCTTCTTCTTCTTCTTCTTCTTCTACTTCTTCTTCTTCCTCCTCCTCCCCCTCCTCCTCCTCTTCCTCCTCTTCCTCCTCCTCTTCCTCCTCCTCCTTCTTTCCTCTTCTTTTTCTTGTTAAGGTGGGGGAGGTCACATGTATAAGAAGGTAGATTGAGAAGACTGGGAATCGAGAGCGATGGAGTTCATGATGTGAAATTCCCAAATAATCAATAAAATATTACATTCAAATGTGGAATATACAAAATCTGATAATTATATTTGAAGTATGAAAATCTAAAGTTTTGGTTAAGAAACAAGGCAGATGTTTGGTAATTTTAAAAAACCTTTCATTGATTCTTTGTGGGTTTCACGTCATGCACCCTAGTCTTCTCATGCCCTCATATCTGCTCTTCGCCCCTTCAGCTTCCCCCTACCAAAAAATGAAATACACACAGCAAACCAACAACCAACCAACATCAACAAAACAAAGCATGGAAAAGAAGTGTAGTGCGTTACAGTGTATCATCCCACAGTATACCCCTCTGTCCACACATCTTCACTTGTAATTGTATATTGCAATGACTCATTGGTCTGGTTCAGTGTCTGGCTTCTGTGACATCATCAATGTTGGATGTTTACTGGGACTCCTGGTTTATTCTGTTGTTGTCATATGTCATGGAGATCCTGAAGATTTGAAACATCAGGACTGGCCCTTTCCCTAGTCCCATTCAACTGCAGATGATAGAGATTTTGGATTGGGCCAATCCAGCACCCTATATCTGGGCCTTAGTGGTAACTGAGGTGGTCAGTTTCCTGCTTCCCTCATCCGCACCACTAGGGCCAGCTTTTCAGCACTACTCTGTCTAAATGGGCCATCAGGTGGAGGAAGAATCAGCTCTCTTGCTCTTATGCCCTAGGGGCCTGCTGACCTGCACCTGTATCTCCAGAGTCAGCTCCATTGCATTGCCAGGTAAAGGGGTAGGGCCCATTTTCCCATGTGCTACAGACTGTGAGCTGCTGAGTCAGATTTCCCATTCTCACAGCCTCAGGGCTGGCTCCCCTATGCCTTCTGCATCAAGGGCACCTACTCTGTGTTGCCAAAATGAGATGCAGGGACTGTTCTCTGGAATACTGTAATCACTGAGGGGACAGGGTTAGGTCTCCTGATCTCCTGACCACAGAGCCAGTTTTCTTGGCTATTGCAGGTGACAAGGAAGTAGAAGAGGACATCAATCCCACACCCACTCCACCTCATGTCAGAGGAGTGGCGGAGCCAGCTCTACTGTGCCGCCCAGGTGAGGCACAGGCCCTGCTCTTCTGAATACTGCAGCCCGGGAAGGGCAAACTAACTCACCCACTCTCATGACCTCAGGGTCACTTTGTCCATTGCTAGGGTGGAAGGGATTGATAAAATGTTTAAAGATCACTTTTCATAAGGGATTACCATGAAGTGGGTATCATTCCTGTAGGTGAGGAATCAAGAGTAGCAAGTACATACAATACACACAACCATTTACTTTTGCTTCCATTATCCCTCTAACAATTCTGAGTTTATAGTTAGTGTTAGGTGACAAATGTGTAAGCAAAACACACAGACAACTTTGTGAAGAGCTGGGAACAGTTGCCTTACTCCACACAGCGTAATTTTGGATCATCTTGACACAGTCAGAGGACAGGGGATGGTGTTGAGGATAAAGAAGGCATAAAACCCTGAGAAATTCAGTCTGTTTTCACCGCCTTAGAACATTAAAAGTGATCGCTAAAAACAATGGCTGGTAATTTACACTGAAAATGAAGGACGAATTAAAAAAGATTTGTTAAATTACTCATGTTAGTTTGTAGACAGCACAGGAAATAGGTTTGCAGCCTCATCAGCCTTCATACATTCAGGAATATTCTTTTTCAGATTATAAGATGTTATTGTGAGATTGATCAAATATGAATAAAAAGCAGATAGGTGTATGTAAAGTTCCTTCATACCTGCACAAAGGTGTCCAATAATGTATTTTTGAAATAAGATATACTATAAATAATTTTAAAGCCATTAATCAGTGAGTGTAATCACATATTTCTGGCACTCAAACTGTGATGTCAGGAGAATTTAATGAAAAAGTAATTTGAAAGTATATTAACTGCAAATATTGAGAATGCTACCAACAATACAGGGAGGCACTACCACCATAACCTAAAGAGAAAAGCAGAGTCATCATTATGAAAGAAATGAGAGGTCATCTTTACTGGAGCTGAGAGATTTAGTCAAGTAATATAGGAGTCCCATTTTCACTATTTATAAAAAATCAGGCTAGCCATGATGACACATCTGTAATTCCAGCACTTGAGAGTATGAGGCCAGAGAATCATAACTTAGAGGCAAGCCTGTGTTACAAAGACATACTCTGTCAAAAATAAATTAATAATATAAATGCAATTTTAAGAGAAAAATAAAATAAAGGGAGGGGAAGCAGGAAAAGAAGAGGATTGAACAAAGAGCAGGAGCATAGACAGAGGAGGAGGAGGGATGGGAAGAAAAGACAGACTAGGGATGGGAAGGAAGAGGAAAAAGAGGAAGAGGAGGATAAACAAGAAATGGAGCGGGTTTTCTTTTATATCCAGTTTGTTACTGGTGGCTTCTGAGAGTCAAAAATCAAGAGAATTTGTTGGCCCTGTCAAAATACAACAGCCTTACATGATTCAAAAGAAAACCAGAAATGAGGACAAATAAGCATGGAGGATATTAAACATGTATATATTTAAAATAAATGTACACAAATTCATATTTATTCGCTGAACTAAACTGGGGTGTTTAAAATTAAGAGGCAAGGAAGTGAACAGAAGAGACAGAGAGTAATTTAGTTGGTGTACTTATGATCGTAGACGTGTGTACTGAACACATTTCTGATTGTAGTAATGTCCACAGATATAGGGTGCAACCAATTATCTTTAGGTTTAAGTAGGATAAGAAATGAAAGTGTTTGAAAACACATATACTAAACTGTAAAAATCTTTTCTGCTTCTGTGGTGAAACAATATGGACAAGGAGACTTACAGAGAAAAGAGTTTAATTTTAGCTTACAGTTCCAAAGGGGAAAGGGTCCACCGTGGTGGGGAAGCATGGACACATTGGCATGCATGGTGGCCAAATCAGAATGCTGAAAACAGTGAGCTATAAAATCTATTTAAAGTTTATCAGATACTAGTGGCTTTGTTTCTTAACCACGACCCATTCATCATCTTCTCTGTAAAATACAGCCTGGCTATTCCTTCACTCTCCATCCTTACATTATGTATGACTGTTTCCCGAACCGGACCAAGGAATTTTCTATACTAGGCAAGTAGATTGATGTTGGCATTCTCATTGGTATTGTGTTCATATTTGAGTTAATGTATCCCATTAGCATTCTTATCAAATAATTAGTCTGTCGTTTCACAGAACCAAGTTATTACTACAACTTATAGAAATAGAAAATAGGAGATTTATAAAAAGTCAATTGTACTCCTTCCAAAAGAGTTCTGTTCTGTTTTGATATTCTCACACTTTTCTCTGTGAGGAAAGTCTCTGAAAATCTCAGGGGCATATCCACTGTGGCACTGTCTATGAAGTTAACACAGATTTAGATCTGCAGTGTTGGATGGTGTACGTCTCTCATTCTTCTAAGTTGTGGGAAGAGCCTCTTCTCTAGTAGCTGTCCAAAGCTAAATATGCAGAGTTCCAAGAGAAACAATATTCAAGTTTTGGCTAGAACATCTCAATGTTATCTCTGTGCTTGAATTTCATGCTTGGAATTTCTCTATGTGTTCTTGGACCACAAATTTAATGGAACTGGGCATTTATGCAGTCTAGCATTCATTTCATTAACATAGACAGTATAATAAAACACAAGAATCTAATATAGTGTATCAAGCAGTAAAATTTTAGTTGTAGCTATGACTCACATCACTCAGGGTTTGTTGCTTAGATATCTGAGGATGTTTTTCAGTTATCCATGTGGCATTATGAGGTAAAAAGCATGATATCTGAATAAGATGGGAATTTTCTGACTATGCTATGTGAATTTGTTCACACTCCAAAATACAATGGAACAACACTCAGTGCAGCCATGGTGACCACCTATTCAGAGAGCAGCACATCGCATGATAGATGGGATTCATCTTAGTAAACAAGATGGTGTACCATCAAGGATAAGGAATTTATTTCTTATGAAATTCTGTTTTTACAGATGCCATATTTATCATGCTTTTGTGAAACATGAACATAATCCGCTTCTTGATGTTATTTAATTAAAAATGTATACAATGTCATCTTTTAAATTTTTTCTTTATCAAATACCCCATATTTAATTATTGTAGTTTTGTTGCAAGTAGTACAAAGCACCGACCCCTCCTCAGATTATCTGATTTTTAGTCTTCTCAGAATTCCACTCTGCCGAAGGAGAAGCTGGGGTGGAAGGAGAAGCTGGTGTGGAAGGAGAAGCTGGTGTAAAGCCAAGAGCCCCTACTTTCCTGAGGTCTGTGTTTACAGTGGTGCTCACACTTCATCTGTACATTTCCACATGCTCTATAGTGAGGTCTGACTTTCACAAGAACTCTGGTGCCCCATATTTGGCCATGTCCTCTTGATGGGAAGGCCTAGTGGCACTTAGAGGAAGGATAGCAGGCTACCAAAAAGAGACTTGATACCCTATGAGCATATACAGGGGGAGGAGGTCCCCCTCAGTCACAGTCATAGGTGAGAGGAGTAAGGGGGAAATGTTAGAGAGGGAGGAATGGGAGGATACAAGGGATGGGATAACAATTGAGATGTAACATGAATAAATTAATAAAATATATTAAAAGTAATGCCTGACATGCATATTTTCTAAAGAAAGTTTCAGAATCAGGGTGCAGTGTTCTTTTCTCTTCGAACTACAGAAACGTGAAATGCAAAATTCCAAGTTGCTTGTGTGTCCTCAAGGCATGTGACTTCTGTTTTTCAGAAGTATTAACTCCTTCATAATTAGTGCTATGTGATTAAAGATAACCAGTCTAATTGTTGGTGATGTTTTTATTTTAAGGCCATAATTTTATTCAAAAAAATAAAGAAATTTATTTTAGAGTGTTTTAAAATGAAAATCTACAGAAGTCTAAATGTTAGATGAAACTGCTAGAAATTACTTGAACAATAAAATAATTCTCTTTTAAGGCATTATTAAATATAAATATTTCAGAAAATAAGTTTTTAACAATTGACAGAAAATCCTGACATTTTCTGTTATTAAATAATACCTGATTAATTATTTTGTGATAAGAATGGGAAGAGAAATTGCCATAAGAATATATATCTCTATTTCTTTACTTTTGGCATGTTCTTCTATGCAGCTATGAGGTAGAAAGGAGCATGTTTTTCTAGATGGTATATTCATTTTTAAAAGACCTAGTTGTAGTAAGATTGTTTAAATTGGGTTTTATCTTCTTAGCCATTTTGCAGACAAGTTAATATAAACTAGTCTTGAAAGTTCTTTTAAAAATCTGACTCTGTCTCCTTCTCAATTCATAGCAATCACAGGTATGTCTTTTGCAGAGAGAAAGCCTTGACATGGATGAAAAGAATTTAACAGTTGGAAACTTTATTGGATTGGACATAGAATAAGAAATGTGACTTTGTTGACTTATCATAAAATAAATTTTAAAACCAAAGAAAAATCTATGCAAAACTGAAAGATTATAATTACTAAGTCTATGACTTGGTAATCGTGATAATTGCTCATTTGAAATGAGTACAATACACAGAAGAATACCAGCTTTGGTGCAGTGGTTACAAAATGGGGAGAAGCATATCACATGAAATAACAAGGTACCATATGAGAGATTACATTTAAATATGTCTCGGATAATGAGTAGGAATTAAGAAGAAAGGATCTTGATATGAAAATGTATCCTACAGCTGGGGGGAAAAAGGGATCTGGAAAATATCAGTAAATCATTTTTTTCTGAAGAATACATACTCAAAGTGCAAATGATTACTCTGGCAGGATGGCTAAGCCAATGGTCTGAAAACAGGAGGCAGGAAAACTTGTTCTGAGTTAGTTAGCTTTGCTTCATTCCAGAAGATACAAAGCTCAAAAGAACATGCCCATAAGTAAAATGAAACCAGAGAGTCTATAATTAGATAGACCAGGTCTTAGACATGAAATCCTTATGATGGAAGGCAACACTTTTGTATCTCAGAAGCCAGTTGTGTGACTAAAATTTAGCAGACACTCACTATCTCCTGTAACAATTCATAAATCAATGGATGGAGTACACAGATTAAAGCTCTATCTCATTACATAAATGTAACAGAGACTGTGAGTCTAAGATGAGTCAGATTTATCCAGATATGAACAGAAATATTAATTTAGAAAAATAGTTTACTTTAGGGATGGATAATATTTTTTCAGATGAATTTAGAAGAAGAGTCAGAGGACCAGGCAGTCTGCTGTGAGATTATGTCTTCTAGAAATGACAGAGACGTTACTCCTATGTAAGCACAACAATATGGTTACCTAACCAAGACTTGAACAATGACAATACCAAGAGACACGTAGATGAAGGAAATTTTATGGAGTCTCATCATTCATAGTAAAAGAACTACAAGTAATTAATTACTACAAAGGGATGAAGATTAAATTTTTCAAGAGAAGAGACCCTAGTTGTTTAATCATTACAAAGTGGTCAGTCCTGAAAATATATACACAGAAGCAACACTGAATGGACTCAGCAGGTCATATATATATATACTCTGTGTGTGTGTGTGTGTGTGTGTGAGAGAGAGAGAGAGAGAGAGAGAGAGAGAGAGAGAGAGAGAGAGAGAGAGAGAAAAGAAGAAGAAGAAGAAGAAGAAGAGGAGGAGGAGGAGGAGGAGGAGAAAAAGAAGGAAGAAGAACAAAAAGAACAAGAAGAAAAGAAAGAAAAAGAAAAGGAAGGAAAGAAGAAAAAAGAAATAATAATAAAGAAAAGAAGCTATCCATTTGAGAGTGAATGAGGGTAGAACATGGGAAGGGTTTGATGGAGGAGGAAATGATTATTAATTATGTTTAAATTAAAATTTGAAAAGTACACGTACAATTTGTATACCCAACTAGATCCTATACACCTTGCCCCAGGGTCTAGCTGAGTGACTGTCTTATTCTTGACTCTAAATAGTCTTAATAAGCCCCATTTTTAGCTCCGGGTAATACATTAGCACTTCAGCCTACTATGGCTACTCCTGCCTGCTCTTTCCCAACTTCTAGCCTTCTTCCTTGACCATCCCTGACTGCCCACCATCTACAGCCTATCATCGAGCACTTCCACCCAGTCAGATCCTGCAGTCTCTTGCTAGACCCTGGTTGACTGAGATTGCCTAATTTTGCTCTCCATGTATTCTCCCCCAACCTCCCCATCTAATGTAAAATTCCATGGTTGGGCCAGAATGTTCATACTTTATGGCAGGCAAGTCCCGTGTCCAATTGATTTTAGTCTACCTACACCATGTTCAACCTTTCGGCCCAACTGGTCTGCATACCATGTGTTCTGTCCCAACCTGCTCTAGCTATACCTGAAGAAAAACAAAAAAACAAACAAACAAAAAGTCCACATGCTCATATGTCATCACAAATGACAAAAGCATTATCTACCCTCTCCTCCAAATCCATCAACCCTACAGGAATTCTCACCAATAAAAATCACCTAGGTGAACTCAGGACATAGAGTTTAAAATCACAAGCATAAACTTGATCAAGTAACCAAAAAGTTTAAACACAGAAAGATGCAGCTCAATGCACTTAAGGAGAATTAAAGAACCAGGCATGAATATGCAAAACTGCAGTCATCTAATACTTTGTGAAAAAAAATGCCAAGAACACAGACTGGAGAAAAGAGAACATCTTCAACTAATGGTATTGGGAAAACTGGATGTTCACATGTATAGAGGAATCACATTAGAAAGATATCTGTCACCTTTCATGAATCCAACTCCAAATGAATCAAAGACTAAATGTGAAACCCCAGACACTGAAAGAACAAAGGCAGCATCTTACAAGATGCAGCCATAGGATAGGACTTCAGAATAAGAAAACACTTGTCCTAGAATTGAGGCCAACAATTGACAAGCAAGGGCTCATAAAACAAAAGGTCCCTGCACAGCTAAATAAACAATCAACTGGGTATAGAAGAAGCCCACAAAATGAGAGAGAACCTTTGCCTGGCAACCCATATGATGGGCAAATTGATATTGAGGATATAAAAATTGACTAAAATACAAAGAACATTTAAAAAGAACAAATGAAGCAACAGCATTTCTAATTATGTAGATAAGTCACACAGCATCATCTTCATCATATTTTGTGGGTGAAAGGCAGCTCAGATTCCTGGATAATTATGAGCGTGTATACTGGAAAGCCATATTTGGAGGCTATGTGATTCATTCTTATTCATCTCAAAATTAATATTAATGAGGAGCAGTTATATATTCATAAAACATCAATTATGTCAAGAAACAAACTAACCAGTGCAATAGACACTCTTTCCACCCTCCTTTCCATTTTTGTCTTTCTCTTAATTTTAATGACTAAAATCTGCATTAGAGTTAATGTTTATCCTGACTTTAGTTATAATTATTTCTTTGTCTTTCCTAGAGATTTATTATTTTTACATATATCCTAAGGCAATATGATTTAGTTGTGCTTGTTTTTAGCTTTTTTATAAATCAATTTTTGCTCTGTGCATTCTCCCAAGGCTTGCTGGCAATTGTGTTTTCATGCACAATACTTTTGCATGCAAACATTGCTTATTTATTTACACTGCTTTGAAAAAGCAATGGTACAACTATAAGATTCTTATTTTGGTACCAATTTAAAGTAATATTGTGTTGTAACTTTAAGTCTGTCAAATGTGATGTAGCTGAAATACACTGAGACATTACTTCCTATGCATATTTGCAACTGTTTTTCTCTATTCATTGAGGTAGAAATGATGGGATTTTGTGATAAAAATTTTAAGTTGATGACTCAAACTACTTTTTCAAAACGACTGAGCACTTTTCAAACAGCAGTTGGCCTTCCTCATGATAATCATTTCATAAAAAGTAATATAACCAATATATGTGAGTTCCTGTTGCTTCTCTTATATCATTTGCTGTTAGATATTTTAATGTTCACTGAATCAGGCAAATAACTTGTCCTATTTCAAACCATTGTAATTTAAATTTACCTGATTATGAATGAAATATAGATTTTTTAAATATATAAGGCACTGGAAATTCATATTTTGAATGGTTGATTTCTTTCTGCTCTTTGTGGTTTTTTTCTCATTTTTTCATTATTGAGTCATAGGAAATTTTATATTTCATGTACATTTTGGGGATATGAATCCTCTATGTTGAGATTTAGTTTCTCATTCTCTTATATATTATTTGATGACAGCTAATAATGCATTAAATGTATTAAAATTTATCAGTATTGTCATGCATCCTTTTATTACAATGTCATGTTAATGAACTTCAGAAAATTCTTGGTCAAAATGGGAATGTCAATATACTAAAAAACATTAATATACTGTTTCAACTTTTAAAAACATTACAATTGACAATGAGCTTAAAAGACCAAAACAAAGGACAGAAGGAAAACAGAATAGGATCATGAACTCAAAAGATAAATAATGAAGACAGACAGCATATGGGGTTAGCAGAACACTGAGTGTTACTTTATACCTCTGAAGCAGACGGAAGCGTTGCAGCTGTAATATTTGATGCTGCCAAGAATCCAAGGGCCAATTGAGCAGCTTTCTCTTTCTTTTTCTATTCTTATTTTCATGTGTTCCGTTCTTCTTTCTGGTGGTCCAGTGACTCCCTTTGCCATCAATCCTTGTACCTCTTCTCTCATGAGATTAATTTGTTTTATTCATTAACTTGTGTCTTCCAGTCATTTTTTAATGCATGGAAATATTAGGACACATACATATGCATGGCTCAAAAATCACCAAAATAGCCAAACAATTGTAAGTAAATTTCATTTATAATTTTAATACAAAACTCTAATTTCCAATGCTCCTGTTTACAGCAGAAGTAGAATTCACTCATCATCATTTATCCTTCTATTATTTATTTATACTCTGAGGAAATTAAAATAAAAACCAAAAGATAAAAAGCTTTAGCGATTATGGTAAGGCATGTTCTTGATGTTAACATATTGCTTTGTGGAATAAAAAAAATAATTTTAAAGTGGAGTCTTAGTTAATCTCTTGGTATTGTTTTCTTAATTTGTAACTAACACTACCCCTAAACTACCCAATTTTGCAGATAGCTGGAATGACATCCAACATCCATAGATAATAATAATGTAAGAAGCTAGATTAATACGCACAATGCATCACAGTGAAATTTCTTTGCTATATTGGGAGAGGTGTCCTCTATGACTAATAGTATATGATTTGTCTTTCTCTATAACTTTGAACTACAAGGTAATTTTAATAAGGCTTTTCAGTAGTTGATAAATATATATGACTACTCACTTAATCTAAAGAAAGATGACAAGGTAACTATGGTGCTAACAAAATATGTTTTATGGGTAAGTCATTACTTCTTTTGAAACTTTTAATGGAGTTAACTTCGTTTTGCTTAAAGATATTTTGAATGCTTTTCTGGCTATTACCTAACTCTATTCTTCGTGCAAGAGAGGTAAATACCCATTATTGTGCCGAGGAGTAATGAAGTTCTTTACTACTTTTTAGTTCTCTGCCTTCCCCGAAATAGCAAGCTGTCAGAATATTTCTGATGTAATTTTAATTCTGATTAAAGGTACCTCCCACCATATGCTAGTTTATTCTTTCTTACCCACTATGTGTTGTGAAAACAAAGAAAAATCTGTTTAGAATTTCATGGAATTTATGTTAACCAACAGGGGCTGCTACTGATGTAGCCAACGATTAGAAGAAAGAAAAGGAAAAGAAAGACAACACACACACACACGATGGAAGAAGCAAGACAAGCTCCAACAAGCAAGTTCCAATATGCTTCAATAACTTCACACATACACATACATACATACGTACATACATACATACATACATACATACATGCACACATACATAGACACACACATTGGGTAGATGGAGCAAAACTTCAACAAGCAAGTTCCACTTTTCATATATACATATATATTTATGTATGTATATACATATGCATAAATGCACATATATGTGTTCTTAAATATACATGTATAGATATGCCTATATGTATTCATATATGCATATATATCTATGTAATAGGTATATACATATATGAATCCACAACTGGTGAATGAAGCAAACTCCATAGGCTCCAACCATACACATACACACACACACACACACACGCACACGCACACACACACACATACATGTTTGGTGGGTGGAGCAAACTCCTAATGCTCCAACAAATTTATTTTTTCTCCCACAACTCATATCCCAGCAAAGTCTTTTAAGCAGTACAAAAATCATACGAGGTTACATTATATTTTTCTTTAGGGAACAATTACAAAGAGTATAGGTTGGAGATTGGTCTGGTGTATTTTGGTGCTAATTACTGGATCCTAAGGTCGGCCTGCGGCATTTATAACCACATTCTCTCACGTTCCCCAAAATGATCTTTGTAATCTTGCCTAAAAATGTATTACTGTTTGATGAAAAAAAAAAAAGAAAAGATGATACTTAGGCAGGGCAGAAAGAAGGTAGACATGGCAAAGCTTCTTGGGCTCAGGGAGCAAATTATCTTGGGAAAGGGAAAGAGACAGAAGAGGAAGAGGAGAAGGAAGGAGGCTGCTGCCATGGCTTAGGTGGAGAAAGAAGCACATGGCCATCATGGATGGAGATTTGGCCCAGATGAAGAACATTAGCAAGTATTTGGAATTATGAATGAAAGGTAGCTTGCTAGAAATTATTAGAAGCAGATGGCCTGGGATAGGGACAGGGGATTTGGAAGGTAGTTCAGGGGATTAGTTTCTACCCTGCCCCAGGTGAAGCAAAGCTGTTTTAAAATAAATAGGTGTCTGTGTTTTTATTGACTGATAGCAGGTTAGAAAGTACCACTGTGATAATTATAGGGCTCATAATAAACATTTGTTAGATCCTACCTTTAAATTAACAGCAAGGTATATGTAGAAAATAATATGTTCCCCAAACCCTCTCATGAGCAAATGTTTTATGTGCTATGGCCAAAAAAAAATGTGAAAAACAAATTATTCTCATGAATCCAGATACATTTTTAGCTAAGCAACGTGTTTTAGATTAACAAAGTGTAAACATGCAGTGCAATTATTCAGCCAGTTTCTCTTTCCTGGAAGGCTTCAATTTGCACTTACAAAGAAAGAATCAATTATCTTAAAAAGCAATCATACAAAAATCTTAAAAGAACACGAATCTAAACATATATATACAGTCATTTTTATTTTGAATCCGCATAATGCATATCTATACATTAACAATTCTTATTAAATCATATCAGGGAGCTAATGGCAAAAGTAGGCACAAGAAATTAAGGACCCTGATCATGAGCTCAGCTTCAGCAAAGAGTGCTAATGTGGGCTATTGTTGCTCCATAACCTCAAAACCTCCCTAGGTCATCTACAAAGGGGGTTGCCTTACTGAACTTAAAACTGTTCCTCAAGCTTTTCGACATGTAAGCCGCGGACACAACATCTTAATCACACTTTCTAAAACTACTTAATTCAAATAGGTAATTCTGTAAAACTATTAATTCATCTAAACCATATTATTTTGTGAAAGTTCATCTTTATATTGAGCTGCAGGAAAGTAGCCCAAAGGAATGGGCTGTCACTCAGGAAGCAGTCACACCAGACTATAGGCAGCGAAGGTCTCCCCGCGCCCAACCACACTATGCCAGATATATGAGGAATATAGCAATGGCAAACATGAGAGGACACATTAGCAGCAAGAAGCAATCCAAAGTGCCTCTTTCAAGGCACACCCATCACAGCTGAGCAAGACGGTAGGACATCTCCAGGAAGCATACACCATATGTCAAGCCTGGGCAACACTGGAAACCCATCCTGCTTAAATCTAAGATTATCATTACAGACAATGTCCAATTGCCAAGCATTATAAGACTAGTTCCTATATAGTGGTTGTTTGGTTGGCTTTTTTTTTTTTAAAGACTGAGAAGAAACTTCTCTGTGACAAATTCATGTCTTGTTGGCTCCTCCCCCCTCTCCTCTCTCTCTCTCTCTCTCTCTCTCTCTCTCTCTCTGTCTCTTTCTCACTCTGTCTCTCTCTCACTCTGTGTCTCTGTCTTTCTGTCTCTCTGTCTCTGTCTCTCAAAACTTTTAAGGTTATTTAGAAAGATGAAAGAGCTGGTGAAATAATACTTGTCATAGTTGAGAGACTTCTCTTTGTCTTTATCACATGGACTACTAATCCTAGAGAAAGTGATTCCTGCCCATGCTTTCTTCTTGGTGAGCAGTATTAATGTGGGCATCTTAAGTTGTTTTATTTATTAATTAAGTTCATGTATGAACCATTATTGCAATGAAACTTTTCATCATTTTCTCCAATAAACTTCATTTTCCTAGGAGAATAGAAGAAAATATTTCTCTAATACAACATCTTTGACCATTAAAAGAGTAACTTCCTCCCATTCTTCCCTCCCTCCCATTTTCCCCTTATTAATAGTAAAAAAGAAAAAAAGAAAAAATTATTTAAAAAATAAAATATAAAAAAAGAAAAAAAGAGTAACTTCATCATTGTTCTAACAAAACCAAATAATATTTAAAGACAATAGAGTCAGTTAGTGTCATGACTGGGAGCTGGTGTTCCTTAAATAAAAGATAATAAAGAAGCGTTCCAAACTGTGTGACTCTAACACAGCACAGCTCTTCAAAGATCTTTCATGAAATCATTTTCTGGATGGAAGAATTTCCAGGAGACTCCTGGAAGCTCCGATGTTTGTTGTAGTAAATGGCCACTGATCTGGCTGACTGAAGACATAAAAACCTATTCCCTGCAGTTCTGAAAATAACAAATCTCTGATAAAGGTGTCAGATAATCAGCACTCTCTCCAAAGATGCTAGAAAAGTCTTCTTTGCTTATCCCTGCTCCTGAGAGAGGAGGTCAGCTTTGTTGTTCCTTTTTGTATAATAAGCCCAGTTTGCACATCACCTTTTTCTCATGCAGCATCATATATAAGGTTGACCAACGCCTACAACAATCTCAACTTAAGACTTGTGTTAATCACAGCTGCAATGGCTTTTCTCCAAATAAGGTCATATTTACACATTCTCTACACATTTATCATCTGGGGACACTTTTCACTCAACTATGGAGACTGATGCATGAATCTTAGGAATAAACTTTTCATATATATAATCAATAAGTAAAAAATTATAACCTTTCAGTATCATAATTCAAAATGGAAAAACTTAACAATATATGATGTTTTATTTAAAAGACACGTATTTTGTGTTGATGCATAATCACAACCAAAGATAATATGTTTTAAAACAAAACAATTTTAGCCTTAGAGGAAATTATTAGTACAGTGTTAAACCTCTCAGAATTAGTGAATCTAAATCAAAATTTAGTTTGTGTACTAGGAACCAAAGGGACATTTTTGTGCCACAG
This sequence comes from Acomys minous, assembly GCF_964271855.1. Lineage (NCBI taxonomy): Eukaryota > Metazoa > Chordata > Mammalia > Rodentia > Muridae > Acomys > Acomys minous. The sequence goes on from NC_140495.1 coordinate 38,863,822, forward strand.
AAAAAAGCAAAGACATGCCAGAAGCACTTTGTTGAAATAATTCCACTTAGCACATTCACATTGCTCTACCTAATTATTTCTATTATTATTGTGAACTGTTGCATTGGTTCTCAGCGAGGGTCAGTCAATTGTGTTCCTTTATGACAATTGTTATGCCAATATAAAATATAGCTAATAAAAATATAAAACAGTTGTCTGTTTTCTGCAGTGTAAAGATAAAAAGTTTACTCCTATTTGAAAATTCTTCTTCATAATTCCCCAATAGAAATCAAGTTTTGGAGAAAGTGGTTGCAGGAAGGAGGAAATTACCACACAGCTTGTTTTTGTCCTTAAGGGATATCAGGAGAGGAAACATAAAATGGAGTATAAAAATTCAGAGGAGGAGGAAAAGGAGTAAGAAGGCGAGGAGGAAGGAGAACAGAGCAATTGGATGCTTCTGTTTCCTTCATCTGGTAGAATATACTTGTGTTTTCTCTCACCCAAGAGTTATCAGCAATAACCATAAATAGAAGACAGCACTGTTAAGCCAATTCACTAAGTTTAAGATCTTTTATGTACATTTCTTCTCTAACAATTTTAAAACAATACAGCAAAAGCTTTATCTACTTCAAATTAACTTTTGAGTGTAAATTTTGGGAAGGATTTTTAAGGAAAGAGCATATTTGAAACCTCTGACTGTTTGTTTGAGTTGGTTTAAGAAACATCTGATGAACTAATTCCCTCAGCAGTGATGTTCAGTATGGATTTATCTTCCAGTTTCTTTGCATTTGGTTTCCCACCCATGGGTGGACAGTCCTCCTGAGGTTCTTCCACTTCTCCCTGAGCCTCTGAGATGAGAAAGGTCACACATTTAGGGTGAAGGGCAGAGTTGCAAGTTTGAAATAGCCTGAACAACGCAGCCAGTCCATCGAGAATCCCAGAATCTACAGTGACTTTGTACTGTGAAAGGCCTGAAACCCTACACAAAGAACCATAGACATCTGAGAGAAACTGAAAGCTGAAAAGATGGTTTTCCACAGAGGAAAGCACACCCATTGCTTGGCTGGTACCAAATGGTCAGCCTTGAAAACATATCTGCGAGTAACATTATACAGACTGAGTGGGTTAGATTTGGAGATGCATATGTATGTATGCATTTATGTAGGCATATATAACAACTCATTAAAACACAGTCCATTCATTTGAAGGAGACCAGGAAGGAGAATAATAGAGATTTGGAGGGAGAAAATGGAAAGGAAAATGTTCTTAATCTTATTATAGTTTAAAAAAAAAAAGAAAGAAAGAAAGAAAGAAAGAAAAAAGAAAAAAGAAACCATGATAAAAATATAAGCTTTGTCTTGAACCTCTGAGATTTAGGATGGACTATCATCAGAGACCACACTGTTCTAAATAAATTAAACACTGTAATCCCTTAGTAATGTGAAGCAAAATACAATATTTCAACAGAACAAGTTTCAATTGATTTCTTAATAAGTCATTCCTTCTGATTCTTCCTTTTTTTTTTAATAGAAAAGTAATCTTTGGCTAGCTGGGCAACCACTATTTTCTATCTATTTACTGTCACAGGTAAACATAAAAGCAGGCAAACTAACAAAAACCTGCAAGACAATATCCATTCCAACTTTCTCTATATTGCTTCTATTCATTGTTGACCTAATTGCTTTTTTGTAATTTCCTAATACAGATTTTCTGTTTCTAACATTTTGAATGTGTTGGGATCTAGTGAGGGGTTGTTTATTTGCTTTCTTTTTCTCAGAACCAAAACTCAAACTCCTTGGTTTATTTTTATTTTCCTGAACTTATTTCTTGAAGTTATTTGGCGAAATATATAAGAGATGAGAATCCTTCTGTAGATTTCCGTATAACTCAGCAAATGTCTCTATTGTTATTCAGTGAAAATTATGCACTCTACCTACAAGATGATGTGGAACTCCAAGCTCTTTAGAGGACATCGCAATGTTAACTTTAGTTATCAAGTTGACACAATCTGTACTCACCTAGGAAAGGGGTCTCAATGAATTAGCAATGTTAGGTTGTACCGTGTGGATATTTGTGAAGGAATATCCTTCATTGTGTTAAATGATGTGGAAAAGACCCAACCAATGGGTGTGGCATTGCTCCTAAGCCTGGGGATAATAAACTATATAAGAGTAAAGATGATGGGTTGATGACTTCGTTGCTTCTAGTGCCTGACACTTTGTTTTCTCCACAACTATGGACAGTGATCAGGGATTGTGAACAAAATAACTCTTTCTCTAGTAAGTTGCTCTTGCCCTAGTATTTTTTAATGTTTGTTTGTTTGTTTGTGTGTGTGTGTGTTCAATAATTAATGTGCCTGTATGTGTCTCTGTTTGTGTGTTACATGTATATTAGTGTCTGCAGAGGTCATAAGTATGTGTCATATTGCCTAGAGCTGGAGTCACAAATTGATGAAATGTGTTAGTCATGGGCACTGGCAACAAACCTGAGGTCCTGTGGAAGAGAAAGAAGAAATGCTTGTGAACACTGAGATCTCTCTCTCGCTATTGTCATGGTATTCTATCACAGTAACAGAACATAAAATTAAAATTTTATTATATGCGTCAAAGGTACACAAGTATTTTGTACAGGTTCTTTTCACAAATATGGGTAACTTCAACTTGTATTAGGTAGGAAGGTGAGATCTTTATGATATTTTCTGCCAAGATCACTAAAATATATGATAAATATATAAATTATACTGTTGTTCAATCCAGGAGGAAGTCCCCTCACTCTGTATTCAAGCATTGTTAAAATATATAGCCATTCATACAAGTTTTCAGTGTTAAAATTAATGTTCTAAAAACATTTATAAAGCCAATTTTTAAGATATTCCCTACTGTTTCATGTGCACATTATGAGAGGATCAGGGTTGGGATAAGGAAAGAGATAGTTTATTTGCTTTTAGTATTATTTGATCCCTCCGTGATATTTGTCTCTAATACCAAATTATAAAGCCTGGAACAATATAATTTTTCACTGTAGTCCTAATAGTAAGCTTGGCCACAGGACTTACTTTCTGCTGTGACTATGATGAAAATATAGCAATTTCCTCAAGACACTTTCACTAAGCTATGGCTGAAATGATGAGACTGAAGTGTCATGAGGAATGGGGCTTGGGTCCCAGAATGCCAGCTAAGGGTGGAGAGGATATAAGGAAAGTACAGACACACAGACACACATATAGCGATGCTGGAAATAGTGTGGTTATCTGTCTAATACCACCACCACCTGGGAGCTAAGTTTGTTTATTATGTACAACACTAGGGGAAAGGTTGCAATAGAAGGTTTCTTCAGGGGTGCCGTCTCAGACTGTAAGCAGCCATGAAGAGGAAGTCAATGTTTGCTAGTATTTATATACATTGATTAATCCTCCATAAACATTCATACTGACACCCCCAAGAAAATCATTGAATCCCTCTTGAGCCTGTCTCTTATGTGTATGGCTTTGCCAATTTACCATGAACCAATTGTTCTTATAGGTCTTAAGATGACATGGCCAAGCGAAAATATACGGGACTTGACTAAGCGATTCCACTGCTCCCTATGCCTGGAATGCATTTCAGCGTTGCACTTACACATATATGTCTCATTCAAGAGTATATTTCATATATTTAATTGTAATCTAAATGAATGAATTGCATAAAAATCCTCATAAAATATTGTCTCTGAAAAGTAATTATGGAAATGCTATATTAATTCCAAGATATACATGATATATACTATTTTATACACTAATGAATTAATTTTGTGTGTGTGCATGCATACTATAGTGTACATGTGAAGATCATAGAACAAATTGGAGAAAATTGTTCTCTCCATTTACTATGTATATGATAAGGATCAAAGTCAGGTCTCAGACTGAGAGGTAGGCACTGTCACCTACTATGTCACGTCACCAGACCCCAGAAACAACTGTGAGCTCATATAGCTGACTGATTTTTAATAGGAATGTTGAGAAGGCACAGTGAGAAACTAAGAGTATTAAATAAACTACATTTGGAAAAATTTTATTACCTCCTTAATGTGAATAAACATGGGTGATACAAAATTCACCAATGCACAGTGGAGTGGACAGAAGATCAGAGTGAGGCCTAATCACAAACTCCTAGAAAGAATCTGTCAGGAAGCTCACGTGACAAAACCAAAAATAAACGAGTGGCAAATAAAACAAAATTCCTTTAGGGAAGCCTAGGATTTGAAGAATGCAAACGGATACATTGGTGTTGTCATGTTTACTGCACCATTATTTACAATGACCAAGACATTAGACAACCTAAGTACTATCAACAGGTGAGTTAATGACAAAATATGACTCTCATATTTATTTGTACAGATACAAAAGACTAGTATTTAGCCTCAAAAAAAGATACTGGTTTAGTAATCACATAAAACTGGAGGACTTCATATTAGATTCAGTAAGCTAGACACATAAAGACATTGTAAATCTTGCTTATATACTCAGTTAGAAGTTGAATACATAAAAATAGAAAGTAGAGTGACAATTGCCAGAGACATGAAATGGAAAAACTAGCCCAAAAGGTACAAAGTTGTAGCTATGTACTATGAATAAGTCTAAATACCTAAAATGCATTATGCGGGGTAAACTCTGTTCTCTTAGAAATTTCCAATACACTTCTAGAAGCAATCAGCATTTCAAGTGAAGTCACAGAATAAAAGTCAACTTATGAAAACCAGAAGCTATGCTATATACCCACAATAAACACTGAGAAAGAGAATATGGGCATACTCAAAGACTATGGAAATATCTTGGACTAAATATAGCGAAGGACATGAAAGACCTCAACAACAAAATTAAAAATCTCTGAAGAAAATGTTTGAGTAATACATTCACCCAAACAGCATCATTACACGCTGAAGGCATTGTTGACCCCTGACCCAAACACTTGGAGAAACCCATGCCCTAGAGCAGAAGGGTTTACAGAATACACTGTTGCCATTCAGCAACACACTTGGATACAGCCTTTAGACAATGCAGGTGCAGCCATGAGACCCATCTTAGCATCTGCTTTAGTGGACTGTAAACTACCTTTACAAATAACATTTAAACTTTGGGTATCAGAGAAGGACTAAGACTCCATTTACTGAGGGTAAGAAAGAGTAGCTGTCCTGTAATTCTTTAAAGGATTTATTCAATTCCTTCATCTGTTTGAATGTATTTTCCTGTATTTCCTTGTGGGATTCATTTTCTTCCTTTAAGGCCTCTATTATTGTTATAACTGAGAAGGATGCCTTCTAACTAGACAAGTTTTCTAGTAGAAGAGGAGGAACACCAACCCACCCCCAAAAACTTCGACTTAAAATTCACCCTGCTTATAAGGTGTGCAGGAATAAGATAGAGCAGACAGAGCAGAGATAGAGGGAAGATCCAACCATTGCCTGGCCCAATACAAGACCCACCCCATGGGAGAGAACCAAGCCCTGATACTATTAAAAATACTCTCCTATGTTTACAGACAGGAGTCAAACAGAGATGTCTCTGAGAGGCTCCACCCAGCAGCACCTTAAAACAGATGCTAGACTCACAGCCGAAAATTGGGCGATGTGTAAAGAGCCTTGTGGAAAAGTGGGGTGGGGGAGGAAAAAAAGGACCTCTAGATGACAAGAGCTTCTTAACAAAGATGACAGAGCCAACTAACCAGAGCTCAGAGAGGCCTGCTGAGACTGAAGCACCAACCAAGGACCTTACATAGGTTGGACCTAGGCCCCCTACAAAGATATAGCTGATGAGCAGCTCAGGATTAATGTGGGTTCCCTAGTAAGAGGAGCAATAGCTATGTCTGAAGTGGACTCTCTTGCCAGCTGTTTCACTACTTACCTCTGGTAGAACAGCCACAGGGGCAGGCCACAGGGCAAGAGGATAGGCTCAGTCCTGACAGGACTTTATGAGCTGGGGTGGATGGGAAGGGGGCTCCCCTTTTCTGAGGAATAATGGAGGAGGACGTGAGAGACAGGGGAACGTGGCCTGGGACGTGAAGAGAGATGGGGCTATGACCAGGATGTAAAGTGAATAAATAAATAGATGGACAAATAAATATATATGTAAATAATAGGGTGGTTATTTTAGTGAAGATTTTTCCCTGGAAGTCAGTGCAAGGCTAGTAAAACCTGACACTAGACATTTCTAGAAGTTATATTTCCTTTTCCTTTTGAGATTATAATTACATCTTTTCTACTTCCTCCTTATCTCTCCAGGTCCTCCAATATGTCCTTTCCTCCTTTTCAAATTTACGACCTCTTTTTTTTTCATTAGCAGCTATTATAATCATACGTGTTTATGTATATAAATATATATTCCCAAAGATAACCTCCTGAGCCTGTATAATGTTACTTGTATGTATGCTTTCAGGATTAGGTATTTGGTATTGGATACCAACTGGTGAGCTCTTCCCCGGGGAAAGACCTTTTCTTCCATTCTCAACCTTCCTTAGTCACCTGTAGTTCTTTGAGCAGAGTTGAGACCTCTTGGTCTTTCTACCATCCCACTTTGTCTACTCTCATCCTTGTTCAGCTACCACCTTGGTAGTCATTTAATAAGCCATCGCAGGGTAGCTTCTGACATCACTAGGAGACAGCAGCTCACAGCGAACTCTCTGAGTAGGACGGCCTAAGCACATACGTCAGCCACACAGATTCAGTTTCATCTCAGCACCTCCTGCGGAGGCCATGCAGCAACTTCTGTCCACCTCAGCTTTGGTTCCGTCAGCTCCTGTTTGGATGCAAATTGCATTGTGTAACTTTTCCTGTTGATATAGGAACAAACAAAGTCTAGACCAAGTCCTGTATCATAGGGACAATCACTGGCTCCACAGCATGAGGGATAGACAGTAGCATATAAACTTTTCCTGGAAAATGTGAACAGACATCACTTCAGACAGAGCAGGGAAATAAATCCACCCATGTATAGGTTTAATGAAATAATGAGTGTATTGGAATCAGTTACATCAATATGGATGAGGATGAGGCAAAAGCAGAAGAATCACCCCCAAATCTCAACCCTACTCAGGTGTTGAGTCATAAAAGTCGAATCTCAGCATATCTGCTTGCCTACCGGCAGCTTGGATAATCATAAACTACCCTTTAACCCACACTGTTACTATTTATACAACCTTTGTGTGGGAGAACCTTGTAAGTCTTGGCAGTTTTAGGAGCTTCCTAAGACTTGTGAGTTTTGTTTACTTCATGAGATTTATTGGGTCCCACTTTAAGAAGGAAAGTTTCGATTCAGAAGAAAAAGCCACATGGCTTGTAGGAAGACCCAGAAGGTACTGGACAGAGCAGTGGAAAGCTCTGCCTAACAGCACCTTTCAGGACCTAGAAACTGAATAGTATTTAGAGCTAAAATGCCATTTGATTGTGGAACAATAACACAAGGACAACACGGTAACAGACTATTACCAGAATACAGCAATTCTGAATGCTAGCACACAGAGACTGACCGCAGGTGAGCCCCATGGGAGAGAAAGATAGCATCTAAACTTACAGAAACAGATCACACACCCTCACACAAGGGGTTTTCTTTACTCTTGCGGATGCTGAATTTAGCATCTTATTTTAATTTTGGAAAGCAGCTTTCCCTGATATCCTCTACTATGTTTTTATGTAGGTTTGGGGCTAAGGGGCTCACTGCCTTAGTGTTACAAATGTTGGGAATGTTCTAGGCTGCATGACTGTTCCTTTTTCCATTTCTTCCTATTTCACCTTTAGCTAAAGCGAGTTATCTCCTCTCTGCTTTATTTTTATAGAGTCTGTCCTATTCACTTCTAATTTTTTTTGGCTCTTATAATAATCTGTCATTTAATTCATCTTATTTTTTTTAATCCTACAACTATGGACACTAGGATACACTGGGCTATTGTTTTTCCATTATTCCCTAAAATTCACTGGTGTTGAAGGGGGGATGTTCATAGATATAATGGTTGCTTTTGCTGTTAGTGGTCTATTATTGGAGTAGTGCTAGACATCATGCCCAGAAACATGAAGATGTGCATTGAGGGTGTAGCTATTGTGCAGACATACAAAAACATGACAAATCAAAGCAACATAATTTCTCTGAATGTAACCAATCTCACAGTAATGTATTTTAATGACAATAAGCCAGATGGTGTCTTAGACAAAGATTTCAAAAGTCTGGTGATAAGAACACTCAGTAAGACCAAATTTATAAGCAATGTACATAAACAATAAAAAAAAGTAGAAGCTAAAAGGCTAGAGAATATATACCGTGTCATTTGAGAAAACTCCCAAAATAGAGGGAAAGTCATAGCTATCTAGCTACAGGAAGTATGTAGAATGACAAACAAAAAAAACTTTATCATATCATGATCTCATGCTATATAGAGAACATTAAGTAAACAAAAAAGAATACTGAAGTCTGCAAGAAAGATGTGTCAGTTCACAGATAGAGACGACTGTACAGAATAACAGTAGATTCCTCAACAGAAACTCCAAATGCTTGATATGAGTGGAGGAAAGTAGTTAAGGCTCTAAAAGACAATAACTGCTAATCCAAATTGCAAAATCTAATAATTCTGTCATTGAATTATTAAAGCATAACTTTTCCACAAAACAGATAAAGTAAAGGAATTCATATGAGAACTAATCCATAACCACAGAAAATAATTAAAGAAATCCTACACACTGAAGACAAAGATAAACACATCCATGAAACCACAGGAAGAGAGACGCTGAGTTGAAATGGTAAATAATATAATAGTTACTAGAAAAGCATTAAATATAGTAAAAATGAAAGAATGACAAGAATTAAAACACATCTTTCTATAACAACTTGGAATGTTAATGGTCCTAATTCTCCCAACAAAAGGTACTGACATAAAGATTAAAAACAGGTACAATCTATTTGTTGCTTTTAAGAAACAACTTCAATAGCCAAGATAAATACAGACTTAGAATGAGAAGATGGAAACAGACATTAAAAATGTAATCAGACATCTGGGAGATATGGCTACACTAATAAATGACTAAGTAGATGTGAAAACTACAAAGACACATAAACACAGATTAAAGAAGAAATCCACTAAGGGAATATTACAATCCAAAAAGTATATGCATCATACACTTGCCAGCACAATTTTATAAAGCAAATACTGCTAGATGTGAAGGCACAGACTGGCATCACATGGTGACAGTGGGAAAGGCTAATACCCCATTATTACCTACAGATATGTGACTGAGCAGAAAAATATGACAGTGGTTAAAGGGCATACATACGTAATGGACAGACAGGCGTTTACAAAATATTCCCCTCTAAGCCTGTGGAACATGTATTTCTCCCAGCCAACAATGGAATTTTTCTAAAGTAAACTATCTTTTTACACAATTTGTCTTACTAAATTGAATGTTTTAAAATGAAAAACTGAAATAGTTTGTTATAGTTTATCTGAACACAAAGGAATAAAAGTAGAAACCAAACAGAGACCTATAGGACATATGCAAACACATGAAGTACAAGTGCACTGATTAGACAAAACAATCCTAAGTAAAAATAGCAATAAGGAGTCCCAACAAATGACTAATGAACTGTAGAACTGCAGTAGCAAAAACAGTATAGTAATGCGTCAACATACATATGGACTGATGGAATAAAGTAGATGGTGCAGAAGCAAATCCATGCAGCTGTGGTCACCTGAATTATGACAAAAATGCCCAAAAAGTTATTAAAGGGAACAAACAGCCTCTCCTCTTCTTCGGTACTGGGAAAACTAGACACCAATATCCAAAATGAATGAAATTAGATCCCTATCTTCAACCTGGACATAGGTCAACTTGAAATATGTAAAAGACCATGAGACCTAAAACATTTAGAGGAAAGACAAAACCACTTTCATACATAACCACTGTGAAGAGAATGTAACCTTGCCTTAGGCTGGGCCCAAGGTGAAAGCAATCTTGGGTGGTTGACCGCACTGAGACTTTGTCTCTAAAAACTGATAAAGATCTTAGAGAATGAGAGAGAGAGAGAGAGAGAGAGAGAGAGAGAGAGAGAGAGAGAGAGAGAGAGAGAGAGAGAGAGAGAGGGGGGGGGGGGAGGGAGGGAGGGAGGGAGGGAGGGAGAGAAGTGGATGGCATTGAGGAACAGGAGTCAGAGAGATCAGAGTTTCCTGCCCAAGGCACAAGGAGTTGGAGGATTTGGCTGTGGGCAACGAGCTCGGTGGATTCTCCCGAGTTCAGTCTATGGATGGGCGGCTTCTTCTGTGGGATAGAGCATCTGCTACAACTCCTGAGAATTACGCCAGAGGATTTGCCCTGTGGAACTGACACCCAGAAGGTTTCATTCTTGTTCTCCTTAATCTCCTTTCCCTCCTATTTAGGTTAGCCGGGTTATAAGGGAGGTGCATTCCTTTAATAAATTACTAATAAAGTAGAATCATTAAGGAATTAGAGCCAACAAACCACAGGCCAGGAACTTCGGTGAAGTACTGCAATATCTCGGGAAACATCAGCAAGAATTAATGAATGAGATTGTTTTTTGAAGTTAAAAACCTTTTCACTAAAAGAAATGTTTGCATGAGTACACACATGACAAAATAGAAGATTTCTTTGATAGGTATGCACATGATGAAAGATTACTATATGTATATTTTTTAAAAATTTAAGTATCCAAAACTACACAACATATTGATAAATGGAATAGCGGAGTGAATACCTAGCACTCAAAAGATAAACTCGAGATGGGAAATAGACATAAAAATATTGTTATTAATCAGGGAAATGTGAAGTAAAATTACTCTCAGATTTTTCTCTCACCCTGGTAAGAATGGATATAATTAACAAGATACAAAATAGATGCTAGTGAAAATATAGGATAAAGTAAATATTTATACATTCCTGGTAGGAATATAAAGTAGTCTCATCATTATGAAGGCGATTCTTTAAAACCTAAAATTAGGCCTACTACAAGATCCAGATATATGGCTCCAGGGTATATACCCAAATTAATAAATACGTATCCTACAGAGATACTTATATATTTATATTTCTTGCAGCAATAGTCACAGTAACCAGCTCATGGAGTCAGCCTAAGAGTCTGTCTAAAGGAATGGATAAAGAAAATGTGATGTGTTGACACAGTGGTGTTTTATTAATCCATAAAGAGGAATGGGATTATACCATTGGGAGGTTGTTGCACAGATACAACTGAAGATTGGGGATCATAATACTGAGGAAAATGTTTCAGACTTAAAAGATGAATTACTCATGTGTTCTTGCATTTATGTAGCCTAGATTTATATATGGACACACACACACACACACACACACACACACACACACACACACAGAGAGAGAGAGAGAGAGAGAGAGAGAGAGAGAGAGAGACAGACAGACAGACAGACAGACAGACAGACAGACAGACACAGATAGACAGAGAGATACAGGAATGGAGGTAATGGAGAAAACCAGAGGGAAGAGGATGGAGGGGAGAAAGAGAGGCATAGTGTGGAAAATGGGTAAAATACATGATATGCATGTATAAAAGTATCATTATGAAACCCATCGTGTTATGCATTATATAAACACCTATTTTAAAACTGAAAAAAAAAGATTTTTACCAAGTAATTAACACAACCATTCTCTCACTTTCAGCAGTTTATCCTTTTGATTGTGTTTTGTGGCTTAATTGTTGGTAATAAGAAAGCTAAAAATCTGTTTCAGTAGTTTAAAGAATACACAAGGATTTACTATTCATTGTGAGTGGCATCTGGTGTACTGGATCTCACCCTCTTTACTGTAATCATTGTAATTTACTATTCATTGTGAGTGGCATCTGGTGTACTGGATCACCCTCTTTACTGTAGTCATTGTACTTCCAGGCTAGCTGCAGCCTTGTAGCCATTTACAATATCTCCCTTTCTGTATGTCTTTCTACTCCCTCCCTCAGCCTATGGCAAAGGAAGACATGAAATTTGGATTTTTCAAGTTAATTTATTTGTTCCTCTTACCCACAATCCCCTTCTCAACCTTTCTCATCCTAGCAACTTAGTTCTTGCAAGTGCTTTGCTCCTTTTCTTTCCTGACCCCCTGTGGTTTAGACTTTTTTGAATATTCCTGGATACTCTATATGATACGAAGAGTTCAGTTTCAGCCCTAGCAGCCAGTAATGAAAGCCAGGGTGTATTTAGTGAGCTAGAAAATTGAAACAAAATTTCCATGGGAAAAGTAATATGTGAGAAGAGGCATCACTTCCAAGTGTTATATTAAGAGGTTGTTTCATTTGAAATAGCCTAGAAGCATTCTGTCTACAGTCTCTCTCTGCTTTGTTCATTTAAGCCTTCAGGCTCCTCCTACAAATCGTCCAAGGGGCTATTTTGCATTCTCCTTCATCAAATACATATTCCATTTTTCAACCTTGGAAGTGAACATTGGCCCACTCTTGTTTACTTACTTAAATACTGAGTCAGGTGTTCAAATTATACACAACCAGAAAGTTACAAAATCAGTCTTGAAGTAATTGCTGCATTAAATTACATTTCTTCTTATTTTATTAAAATTTTTTTCATAGAATGTATCCTTATTTATTTCTTCTCTCCCAAGTTTTCCTAGACTCTCCCCATCTTCATACTCATCTAATTTCATTCCTTACCCCTTATTCCCATAAAGATAAAACAGTAAACTCATATACATAAAAATACAGAAAACAAAAACTCAGAACGAAAATATGCAAGCGGAAGTCTAATACAAAAACGCCCAAATCAAGTTATATGAGACAAAAATATCTCCAAATACCACCAAGACTATTTGTAATGGCCATATATTTCTGGGCATGAGACCTACTATGAGTGTGATTAACATACACAAAGCTTCCGCTGCAGAAAAATAAATTTTCCTTTGCAAGCAAGTATCAAGAGCAGATAGCTTCTTCGGTAGGAGTGGGAGCCCGTGTTCCTTTCTGCATCAGTAATGGGACACCATCTGGTTTTAAACTGTTGCATCCCCCTATGTGTGGGTTGCTATAGTCTCTAGAGTTGATACTTATATCAGCAAATGTATAGAGATGCTATGGACATCAATGGGACAGCTCTTCAGGAAGCTGATGAAAGTAGCTGTACCTCAAGATACTGCTATATCACTCTTGGGCAAATACACAAAGGACTCTACAGAGATACTTGTTCATCCCTATTTATTCCTCTAGTCATAAGAGCCAGAAGTTGGAAATAGCCCAGACATCTGTCAAATGATGAATGAATATTGAAAATGAAGTACATTTGCACAATGGAATATTATTAAGCTGTTAAAATCACTAAACTATGAAATTCATAGAAAAATGGATAGAGGTAGGCAAAATAATCTCATATGAGTTAACCCAGATTCCAAAAGACAATTACTCTACTGCACATTTTCTTCTATGTGTGAAGGTTAGCTTTTTGTTAGTTTAACATTTTGATATTAAACTACATGCTACAATCCATATACCCACAGAGATTAAGACCTTAGTAAGGTATTCAGAGAGGGCCTTCCAAGGAAAGAGAAGTAGAGTGTATTGTTATGGATAGAAATAGGGAAACAGGATTGGTAGGTTTCTTCAGTTGTCTTAATGGAAACAAATATATAGTTTATTGAGAAAGAGCTCAGCTCCCCTGCTTCTTACCTTGGAAATGTGTTTCACAAATCTCCCTTAATTTCCAAGTTATCCTCTCTGAAACCCCAAACCAGAGCATTCTTTCTTTAGTGGGGCAGGTTTTACATGTCAGGAAGCCACTTTCGACTGGCATAATTAATTGTTACACTAAGGCTAATGCCACGCCATTGAATTATAATGGTTGTTTCCTAGGCTAAAATTACTGTTTTGTAAATTGCCAGCTAGTGACCTTTGGCAAATTTTGTTGTCTCAGATTCATCGTTTATAATGTGGGATAATTATAACACTTAAGTGATAGAACATCATAAAGATTAACTGTATTAATTTCCAAGAGCGATTCAGACCAGTGCCTGACTCATAATGATGCTTCAGTGGACAATCGCTGTGAATGCTCTTAGTATTGACCTGCTTTTAACGCTTGGAGAAGTTCCCACCTGCAGTGTAGATCTCTAGGGCTATAAATTCTCAAGGGAAGCAAGCCTACAAAAACTAAATTATCTGCATTTCCAAGTTATTTGTATATATTTCTGTGGCATTGTCAGGGTTTAGATACCAGGAGAGACGAGTATTTTGAGTCTAAAAAGACAGAAAAAGAAAGAAGAGTGTTAGCTGCAATGCAGGGTAGAATTCATGTGGAGCCTCATCCTTGTAATTTGTGGTGGGAAAGTCCCCACTATGTGGTCTCTTCACCTGGCATTATACTCAAGATTCAGACATGTTTCAAAGAACACATTGATATGACTGACGACATATCAAAGGCCATCTGTAAAGCAGCTTGGCTTTCATGTTGCTAAAGGAAGTGGAAATATTTTAGCCTCTACCTCCGTCATTTTCTTTTCAATCTTCTTATTTCTTCCTCTTTTTCTTGGTTCTTTTGTAAAACTAAATAGAAGAAGATTTTATTTAAGATTTAATTAAAGGATTAAGAAAGCTGCATAGGATGAGCCGTCTATGTGGCTGGGAAGACACTTCAGTTGATGCCTAGAGAAAGACTGAGCAAAAGCAATACCAAAAGCCAATCTATATGACTGCAACTTCTGCCTCCACCGGAGGTCCAAAGTGGGCAGGGGGTTGACTTGAACAGGCTTTGGTAATTAGCTGGCAGTTGCATACACAGAAATTTTAATCTATTTGTGAATCTTTGTGCTCTCTTAGTTACCTTTTACTCTCCTGATTTCATTTTTTTTAAATGATATTGAGAGGTTTATATATAAGCATGAAGGAGAAAGGAAGTGGGTGCCTGAGAGAGAGAGACAGACAGACAGACAGAAACAGAGAGACAGAGACAGACGGAGACAGTCAGCGACAGAGAAAGACAGAGACAGAGACAAAGAGACAGAGATAGACAGACAGACAGAGACAGAGGGACAGAGACAGGGATAGACAGACAGAGACAAAGAGACAATGCAGAGACAGAGACAGAGGAAGAGAGAAACAAGACCTAATTTTATTTTTGAGAATAACCCCTCTTTTCCAAAGGGTAAAGTTATAGCTGGAAGTGGGGATATGTGAGTTACCAGAGGCTCGGACAGGGGAAGTCTGCATTTTAATAAAGCTGAGAATACTCTAAAGCCCAGGCAAATGGCACTGAGAGCTACTTTGGAACCTAAAGATTCTGCTCTTAGTATTGATTTTAGGAAACTGGTCTGGTTACAATTAATCACCTCTTATGAGAAGCAGGAAACAGTGTTCTACCTTCAATTCTAAATTTCAGAATTTTATGCTTCTCTTAGAATCACAAAGCAAAAGCCAATATGTACTTGTCAGTAGATACAGGCTTGGCAGCAACATGTCTAGAGAAAGGCAGAGAAGCCTGCCCATAATATGTTTATTGAATTCTTAACATGGCTGAATAAAGTGTGTTTTTATAGACTTTTGCCTCATACTCCTCACCCAACAGAGATTTCCAGCATCTGCTATGTAATGAAACCAATCAGGGGACATTAATCATAACCATGCTCAGGATAACTGGATTTTTCAGGGAAACAGTCTTCCACTAAAGTTTACAGGTGAGCTGATATACACTTAGGACTTGATCTTATGTGGGACCATGGGTTCCTAAGTTTAAACTGGAATCTTAGCTTATCCTCTGTGGTGATGATGGACAAGTGGTCAGGGGCACATGAGATCCTTTAACCAAATATTTGATAGCAAGTCAAACCCTCAGGCCTGTTCTGAGCTAAAATTGGTACCTTTTATCTTGAGTCTTAGAAGCCTTGCCATGCTTTTCATTTTATCTGTGGTTCTTGTGAATAGACTTCTGTGGACAGATTCCTTGAAGGTGAAGATGAATATGTGAATAAAAGCAGAACTTATTTCTCCAAATGACAAGATGACAGAGACAGTTTGATACCTGAATGGTCACCCAAAACTCTCTATAACATTGGAGCATCATCTTCAGCCTTCTGGCCCAAAATATGACAGACATATTTGTGAGGCAGGAACTATTTGAGGACTTGCTTACCATGTCTGGGCAGTTTGGCCATCAACTCTGGCTACATCCACACTTGCCCTTTGTAGGGAGAAGTATGTGTGCGGTAGAAACTAGGACATCTTTCCCAGTAGCTTGTTTGCCACATTTGAAGCCATCTCCCTAAGGAAGTTCTATGATGCTCATCATCCTCTTTGAGTTAGGCTGGGTTTTGGCAGGAGTTAACGTGTCTCCTCATCAGTGAATCTTCAAAGTAATAAAACACTTTTAAATGTTACCAACCTACTCTTCTGGTATACTCAGGTAATCAATTTTGTTCTCTGATGGGGTTTGAAGACCAGATAGTTTAGTTTTACAATTAAGCTTAGTTGATTATGGATTAAGGTGTTTATAGGTCTAGATAGATATTTTAATTTGATGATGAGATATGATAGATATTGATTTACATTCAGAATTTTAGATGCACCCAGATTGGAAAGCTGTTTTCTTCAAGGCTGTCAAATACAAATAGCCAAAACACTAAGAATGTAACATTTATATAATTCCTGATTGTTTTATGGTTCTTCTTGCTGTAGATAGTTTATTGCATATATGTGTGCTAATATATATGTATATGTAAAGAATAAAAATATTTAATGAAAAATGTGAACCTTATTTTTACTGTTATTGAATCATTTATTAAGAATTCCTACATTCCTTTGTAAAAACATTCCTGGAACTATTAACATTTTTACATTTAAAAATATTTTCATTAAAACTTTGAGAATTGCTTAGGTTGTGTTTTTGATCATACTCACCAGGCTCTGTTTGCTCCGAGATACACACCACAGTTCTATACTTCCTAACTCTGTGTTGCCATTTCTTATAAACTCATTTATTCCCATGAATGGTGCATTTATGGTTTTGGGTGGGTTTGTGGCTATGTACTAGAGTGTTTTAGATCTATCAGTGTTTTAGACCTACCCATTAGCCAACAACTCCAATAGGGCTAACACATTCCTAACATTAGCCTTTTTATTTGGTAGCCTATGGTGCATTGTTATGCTTCAGAGTAACTGCACTTAAGATTCTCTCTCTGTCTCTGTCTCTGTCTCTGTCTCTCTCTCTCTGTCTCTCTCTCTGTCTCTCTCTCTGTCTCTGTCTCTGTCTCTGTCTCTCTCTCTCTCTCTCTCTCTCTCTCTCTCTCTCTCTCTCTCTCTCACACACACACACACACACACACACAGAGAGACACAAACACACACACATATATATATACTATACAAATGCATGTGTATAGTTGTATATGTATTTTTTAGAAAGTTTTTGCAGTAATAGCTTTTCATATATCTTTTTGAGAAAAACTGTCATTTTTTTGAAGTGACTGCCTACTGATGTTTAGTTTACATTTTTGTAGAATTTTGTGTTTCCTCAAAAATTTTATGGGAGGCTTCTTCAGTTTTCTTTATTCTTCTTTTAGGAAGAGAATACTGAATTTTATTTAAATTATTGGAATGGGAGAGGGCAGTACTGATCACTAAGTTTCAAGTAAAGATTCTGTAGAAAGCTTATTTCTATTTTATTTCTGTAACATAGAGGCAGGTTATTCCTGGTTTAAATTCTGCCTGAAGCTTGTCGGGTAGAAGTAAAACAAACGTGAAAGGAAAATATACCTTAAATTTAAACTCTTGGGTGAGACTAAGATTCCCCAGAAGCTAAGAAGTATTTAATTTCCACCAGTGTTACTTGGGGGAAAATATCAGTAGAGGAAATTTAGAAATGGACGTAGACTCTTACTCTTCAGAGACTTCAAAACATTGTTTTGGGAATTTCAAGATAGAAATATTCCTCTCAAAATAACTTTGTGTGATTTTTTCTTTTACTTTCATTTACAAATTAAATGTAACATGACACAGGAATGTATAACTCTTTAGGAATGTAATCATCCCATCGAGGGTTAGAGAGATGGCTCAGAGATTAAGAGCATGTACCATCCTCTGGGAGGATCTAAATCAAGAAGATCACAACTTGCAGCAACCCTAGCTCCAGGACATCCAAAACAATGTTTTGGGCTCTCTGGCTACCTGTGAGTACTCACACACTTACATACTTACAGAAAGACAAACATATATTTTTATAATTTAATAAATTTAGAGTTAAAGCACTAATTAGTCTGTCCTTGGGGGTCTTTATCCTTTCTTTTTGCTTAATGAACACCTTTCTTAAAGTACAATTAGATCTTTCTACAGCTGCATGTCCTGTAGGATTGTGTGGTATACCAGTAATGTGCTTTATATTTAATATGCAAAGAATTGCTTCATTCACTGCATATATATGCAGAAGCTTTATTAGTCTTAATTTGTGCTATTACTGCTATTATTTCCAATACATGTGTAATTATAGAGTCATCTATTTCAGATCTCAAAGAAGTTCCCCATTAAAACCATGAATATGTGTCAATGGTATAGTGTACATACTTTAGTTTCCCGAATTCCGCAAAATAAAACACAACGTTCTTCCAGATTTCTTTTATTTGGTACCTCTATGGTTACTTCCACTGGGTAATGGAGTTTGCTTATATAGAGAACAAGTAGGACATTTTCTTCTAACTTCCTTGGCTTGTTGCCAAGGGATAGAAATTTTCTTTAAACATTACTGTTAGCATGGCGTTTTTCATGAAAATTTGAGGCTTCTAACACATTTACTATTAATAATTGATCAAGTTCCTCATTTCTTTGTGCCAATGGACCTATAAAACCTGTATGAGACCAAATGTGACTAATATATAATGGATTGTTTCTATTTCTGACATCCTGTTGTAGTTACATAAATATAATCAATTCTGAATTATTAGGAATGCATTTAGCAGTTCTATGTGCAAAGCAACTCTTCTGCATATTGAAAGTCAGTAATTATATTAAGAGATTCAGGAAAATATAATAAAACCATAAAGATTGCATACAACTCTAATTTTTGACTGAAGTACATGGGCTTTATATCATTTTGATTATTTTTTCTAACTTATAGCCTGTTATTCTCAACTTATTTCCATCAGTATAGAATGTAGGTGCTTCAGGAATTGATGTTCTCTTTCCAATACATAGGAGAATCCAGATAGTTCTTTTTACAATCTGCAGATGCTTGCTTTAAATGTATTTGTTATTAATTTCTCCCAAATAGTTATGACAAGCTCTTTGCCAATATTCATTGATTACCTATAATGACATAATCTCAGCATTAGTAAGAGACATTATAATTCAAGGGAGGTCTGTTCCTGAAAATCTTACTCTACCTTTTATGATTAATTCAGAAACCTTCAATTTTTTACTTTCTTTATGTGCTACAAAATCCATTCCATAATACTATCTTCCCTTTCATAATGAGCCCAGTAAAAGAATGAGTTGAAGGCAAAAAAACACAAAATACAATAAAGATTAAGATCAATTTAATTAACATATGCATCTGACAGTCTTTGTTCAACCAGAGTTAACTCTTTTTCTGTCACAGCCCAACTGTGACACTACATGGTAAACTGAGGTGGGGCATAGAATTGGCAACTAGGCAGCCACTAGCCTTTTCTTTGAAGGTAAAATATTTGATTCTCAAATTGGAACTGATTATAACCTGTGGGGACTGCTATTCATAGTGGCTATGACTAGAGAAAAGGAGAAAAAAGACCACACACAAACACACACACACACACACACACACACACACACACACACACACTTACACACACACACACACTTACACACTAGATGGGTGAAGCAAGATAAGCCTCAACTAGCCAGTTCCAACAGGCTTCAGCAATTAACTGAGTGAATACCTATCTATGAGTGAGAAAAAAAGTATGAAAAACAAATTATTCCCAAGAACCCACTAAGCAAACTTTTATAAATTAACACAGTTTAAGAAAGCAAGGTAATTTTTTCACCAGTTACACTTTACTTGCATTTACAAAGAGAAAATTAATTATCTTAAAACATAATCTTGTAAAAGTCTTAAAATAATCACAAATCTAAACTTTTATATAAAAAATACCAGCTACTTCTACTTTAAATGCTCAAGATGCACATCTATTCTCTCACAGTTTTTATTATTTCATATCAGGAAGCTGAGGGCAAAAAATTGTTATAAGAAATT
Source organism: Acomys minous (assembly GCF_964271855.1). Taxonomy (NCBI): domain Eukaryota; kingdom Metazoa; phylum Chordata; class Mammalia; order Rodentia; family Muridae; genus Acomys; species Acomys minous. The sequence continues at coordinate 38,884,011 of NC_140495.1, forward strand.
AATCACCTTAATCACTAGCCAAACTTTAGCAAGAGAGTCACCTCATCAAGTGCTAACTGGGGTACTGTTCATGCTCCCTAACTTCAAAAAGTCCCTAGCTCAACTACTAAAAATTTACTTTTTAAAACTTCAAATTGTTCTTTAAGATTTTTGGACACCTTCGAAGAGGGGTTCCAATCCCAATTGGTCTCGCATTTCAGATTGTCACACACAGGACTCTAATTAAGCCTGGAATTGCTCAACTTTAGAAACTGGACCATAAATGCTATTCCTAGATTGTTTATCCATTTCCCCAATTTTAATTGGACCCCTACAACAGTGTTATCCATCCCAAATCAACCAGAAGAAACCCTAAAATAATGACACTCTATTTCTGTCAAGGGAGGTAGTTTATTGTATATATGTAATAATATAAATGTATATGTAAAAAAATGAAAGTATTTCTAAAAGCAAAAAATAAGTAAAGAAAATAAATTAGTAAAAATATTTTCTATTGTCTAGATCTGGGTAGGGGTTTAAGGTTTACCGCCTGTATTGTCCTTGGCTGGTGCCTTACTTTGAGCGGGACCCCTGGGCCCAAATCTGCCTATCATAATGTTCTACTTGTAGGCTTCTAGGACCCTCTGGATCCTTCTACTTTGCCATTCTCCCATGCTTCTCTCATCTAGAGTCCCACTAGAATGTCCTCCCCTCTGTCTCAGTTTCCTGGTAAGTGAAGGCTTTCGTGGGACATGCCCCTTGGGCTAATATGCAGATATAAGTGAGTATATACCATTTGAGTCTTTCTGCTTCTGGGTTAACTCACTCATTATGATCATTTCTAGCTCAATCCATTTATCCACAAATTTCGGGAATTCCTTGTTTTTAATAGCTGAATAGTATTCCATAGTGTATATGTACCACAGTTTCTTTATCCATTCTTCTATTGAGGGACACTTAGGCTGTTTCCATGTTCTGGCTATTATGAATAAGGCTGCTATGAACATGGTTGAGCAAATGTTCTTGTTGTGTGCTGGAGCATCTTCTGGGTATATTCCAAGGAGTGGAATAGCTGGGTCTTGAGGAAGGCCCAGATCTAGACAATGGACAGAACACTCTCCACAGTAGAGTGGAGAGTGGGATATTACTTTCTCACATACTCTGGTGCCTCACCTTTGACCATGTCCCCTGGAGGGGGAGACCTGGTGGCACTCAGAGGAAGGACAGCAGGTTACCAAGAATAGACTTGATACCCTATGAACATATACAGGGGGAAGTAATCCCCCTCAGGAACAGTCATAGGGGAGGGGAATAAGGGGAAAATGGGAGGGAGGGAAGAATGGGAGGATACAAGGGATGGGATAACCATTGAGATGTAACAAGAATAAATTAATAAAGAAGAAAAAAAATGAAAAAAAATATTTTCTATATCAGAGCCATTGACAAAAACAGTTTAAGTGAACCTTATTAACATTTCTATTTTTTCAAAGTCTTTCTTAGGGTGGTGGTCATTGCTAACAATCTACACCTGCAAGATCCTTCCATGGGTGGTGACTGAATCATTCATCTTCTTTAGCAACAATGTCTGAAAGAGTCCAAGCATTACTATTGTGAATGCCAGTAATACTGCCCAGTGAAGGACTGGAAGCCTCATTAGAGTTTTTGTATGCTGAGAAGAATATAAAGGCTGCAAGGACAACAGGCCGAACGCTGCTCCATCACACCATGAAGTCCGCAGGACACATAGGCCTCAGGGCTATGCTTCACTGAGGTTCACCTATCATGGTGGTGCTAAGCCGTGAGGCAAATTCCGTGAATTATAAAACCAATTATTTTTTCCTCTTGCACAGGTCTTGGCATCTTTCTGCTTCAGCTATTAACCATCTTGGACTATTTAAGTGCAAATCTCCTTGTAATGTTTGAAACAAATTACTCATGCATAATTAATGTGGTTGTGGATGGTGGCCAATTAATATCTCCCACTACGTTTTGAAAATTATGAAGTTGCCTCTGATTTCTATGGATCTGTACCTTGTGGTTGAATTTTTTTTGATGTTTTTTATGACACCAAAGAGTTAATAGAATCTCCTCACTGTATTTTTTCAGGTGCAAACTGTAACCCCCAGCATGGCAGAAATCTTTGTGTTTCCTTAAACATTTTCTTTAAAGTATCTATATCAGAATCAGCCAACAAAATATCATCCACATAATGCTAAATAATAGATTGAGAAAATTGCTTCCAAAATATTGTTAGCAGTTGTTGCACAATGTATTGTCCTAAAATTGGACTGTTTAGCGTTCCCTGTGGAAGTGCTTTTCAGTGACATATCTTTATCAGACAACTATTATTACAAGTAGGCACTAAGAAACCAAGCCTTTCCCTATTATGCTCAAGCAAAGGGATTGCAAAAAAGCTATATATTTCCCTTTTTAAATTAAAATGTATTCACATTACACCCTGATTATCATTCCCTCACTCTTAATTTCCAGTTCCCATTCTTCCTCCCTCTCTCTTCTGCCCTATTCCCCTCCCCTAGACATCTAATAGGGGAACCTCCTCCCTTACCATTTGGTCATAGTTTATCCAGTCTCATCAGAGTAGCCTGCATCCCCTTCCTTGGTGTATTACCAAGGCCACCCTGCCAAGGGGCAGTGATCAAATTGCAGGCACCAGAGTTCATGTCAGAGTCAGTCCCCCCCCCCCTCTCCTCCCCATACACATGGATCATGAGCTGCCCATCAGCTAAATCTGAATGCTAGGTACTCTGAATGCTGTGACCTTGGATGGAGCATCAATTTGTGCAGGTCCCCTGGGTCTGGATCCGCAAGTCTTGGTGGTCACTCTGGGGAGCTCCTGATGACTCCAGGTCCTTGCCTCTTGCATACAGCTCTCAACTTTCCTTCCAAGGTCCAGCTGCAAGTCCCAGCATCTGTCCTGAACTCTCGCTGGGTGGAGTTTCTCAAAGAATTTCTATGTTGGACTAATATCCACTTATATTGAGTATATACCATGCTTATATTTCTGGGGCTGGGTTACCTCACTGAGGATGATCTTTTCTAGTTCCATCCATTTATATCCAAATTTCAAGAATTCCTTGTTTTTGATAGCTGAATAGTATTCCATTGTGTAAATGTACCACAGTTTCTTTATCCGTTCTTCAGTTTACAGATATACAGCTTGTTTCTCAATTCTGGCTATTATGAATGAAGTTTCTATGAAAATAGTTGAGCATATGACTTTGCTGTTTGCTGGATCTTTTGGGTATATCCCCAGGAGTGGTATAGCTAGGTTCTGAGGTAGCACTATTCCCATTTTCTGAGAAAGCCGCAGATTGCTCTCCAAAGTGGTTGTACAAGTTTGCACTCCTACAAGCAAGGAAAGAGCATTCCCCTTCCTCTACATCCTTGCCAGCATCTGCTGTCACTTGAGTTTTTGATCTTAGACATTCTAATAGATAGGTGTAAGATGGAATCTCAGAGTCGTTTTGATTTACATTTCCCTGATGACTAAGACATTGAACATTTCTTTAAGTGTTTCTCAGTCATTCGATATTCCTCTGTTGAGAATTCTGTTTAGCTGTGTACCCCATTTTTAACTAGATTATTTGGTTCAGTGGTGTTTAATTTCTTGAGATCTTTATATATTTTTTATATTAGCCCTTTGTCAGAGGCATAGTTTGTGAAGATCCTTTCCCAGTGTTAGGCTGTCATTTTGTTCAGCTGACAATGTCTTTTGTGTTACAGAAGCTTTTCAGTTTCACGAGGTTCCATTTATTAATTGTTCACCTTAGAGACTGAGCTATTGGTGTTCAGGAAGTTGTCTCTTCTGCTAATAAGTTCAAAGATCTTTCCCACTTTTTCTTCTAACAGACTTAGTGTGTCTGGTTTTATGCTGAGGCCTTTAATCCACTTGGACTTAAGAGTTTTTGCAGGGTGATAAATATGGATATATTTGTAGTTTTTATATGCAGACATCCAGCTAGTTGAGCTCCATTTGTTGAAGATGTTATTTTTTTCTATTGTATGGATTTAGCTTCTTTGTCACGAAGCAAGTGACCATAGGTGTGTGGGTTTATTTCTGGTTCTTCAATTCAATTCCATTGGCCAACCATCCCATTTCTGTGACAGTACCATGCTGTTTCTATTACTGTTGCTCTATAGTACAGCTTAAGATCAGGGATGGAGGTCCCACCCCCCAAATCTTGTATTGTACAGGATTGTTTTTGCTATTCTGTGTGTTTTGTTTTTCCATATGAAGTTTAAAACTGATTTTCAAGGTCTGAAAAGAATTTTGTAGGTATTTTGATAGGGATTGCATTGAATCTGTAGAGTGATTATGGTAAGATGGCCATTTTTACTATGTTGATGGAGAAGGACACTTCATACTCATCAAAGGAAAAATGCATGAAGATGATGTCTCAATCCTGAACAACTATGGCACAAATGCAAGAGCACCAGCATTCTTAAAAGAAATATTGCTAAAGCTTAAATTACATATCACACCACACACATTAATAGTCGTAGGAATTCATACCCACTATCATGATGATAGAAATTAAATGTAGAAACAATGAAACTAATAGATGTCATGAATCAAATTGACCTAACTGATATCTAAAAATCATTTCATCCATCCCTACATAAAAGAATATATCCACCTCTTGGAATCTTCTCCAAAATTGACCATATTCTTGGTCACAAAGCAAACCTCAACAGATACAAGAAGATCAAAATAATCCCTTCCATTTTATTAGACCACTACAGACTAAAAGCCAACTAGCCAATGCTGAGCAAGACAGAGAATAGGGTAGGACATTCTGGTCCAGTGAGGGGAGGAGAAAGAACAGGGGGGAAAATAAAGGATGGAGCCTGGAGGAGAGGACTGGGAAGCACCAGGAGGCATAAGCCAGACCTAGGATATGAGTAGAAGACAAGTATAATGTGGGAAATCTGAATGTGTGGAAGCTATTCTGGCTTGGACATTTATGATGGAATAATTATTGCTCAGTATTGTGTTCTAGGCTAATTAAATATATTCTAGTGTCTCTGTGTGGTTCTTTGGATATATGCTTGATTAATAAGTAACCACTGACTTTGCTAAAATTATAAATCTATACTAAATGTTAATGATAATTTCAACAATAGGAAAGAGCAGACTCTTTAAAACACCACAGATGTATCATTTCTATTGGATGTTATCTCATCAAAACTATAGTTAGTACCATTAGCGGGCATGTGCTGCACAGTTACTGGGATATCAGGTGATGACTTTGTAATCGCAGGCCACTGCTCTGGTAGTGCACTTGGCTCAAGATTAACCCTTTTTTTTTAAATGGGTTGTTTCTCTTTAATCCCCATGTTCTCTCTGCTCAGCCTCTCTTCCCAGCTCCCTGTCCCACCCACAGTCTGCATGGACTTGAAACCAAAATTAAACAATATGGTCAAATAACTTAGACCTAAATAATTGCCTGTTTTTAGTGACATTCGCATCTAAACCATTTGTGGATGAAATTTATTATTCAAATATTAAATGCCTTACGGTAGAGTTTGTATTACGGTTATTTTAAAAATTCCCAGTCTTGTTGTGATTGCTTCTTAGATGATTAGTTATCTTATTTAGGATTAAAATGTATTATTTATTGTTATTTTGCCAAACTTAGCAGAAGGGCATTTGACTAACAGTTAGCAGAAAACATAAGGACTGAAGCAATTGATTCAAATTCAACATGCTCTCATTCATGTGCCAACGCTGAATACATCTGTGAGGATAAATTTTTTTCTTTGCAAATAAAACTGGTTTAGATGAAAGGCTAATTCTGTACTCTGCCTTCATAATAAACATATGCTCAGTGATCCCTACTTTGTTTGAGAGCTCACCACCACCCACTATGTCAGAAGGCAGAGATAATTACTTCCCTCTTATTTAAAAGCAATATCCACTTTCCACAAACACAATTTTCCTTTTTGTGTTCTGCAACTTGTACCCTTGATGTTCGGTGGGGGTCAACATTTTCGTTTTTTAGGTAGAGAAACACAACCATACACCTCACAGAAACTGCTCTGAAGCCTTGTCTTTCTCTTTCTTAACTAATTATTTAGAAAATATGTTCCTTCACCCGAGTTTTTTTCTTTTTGTACTAGATTTAAAATTTAAATACCATTATTTATTTATTTATCAATCCTTTTGTTAAGGCTTAAATATGAAGTGTATTCTCCAAAGACTTTTGCTTTAAGAATCTGTCCGCAGCTGGGGGAGCTACTGAAATGTGATTGGAATCTTGAAGACAATAACATCATTAAAATTTATATAGGGGATGATGACTTGGATAAGCAGCTAAACAAGATTGCTATACACATCAGGTGACCTCAATTTGGCTGCTGAACCCTATATAAAGGTGTAAAGAGAGAACTGAGTCAGCAAATTGACTGCATGTGTGTAATGGCACATGTATACACACACACACACACACACACACACACACACATGCATGCATGCACAAGGACAGGACACTAACAATAATAAATATATAAATATTTTGGATGTGGGTCTAGTCTTTAATGCCTTAACAATCTCTCCAGCCCGGTAAATAACTATTTTAAAGAAGTCTATCCCAGGGGTCCTGCTCAAACTATGGTACCAGCTAAGGACAATACAGGCTGTTAACTTCAAACCCCTACCCAGATCTAGCCAATGGACAGGACATCCTCCATAGTTGAGTGGAGAGTAGGGTATGACTCTGGTGCCTCATATTTGACCATGTTCCCTGGAGGGGGAGACCTGGTGGCATTCAGAGGAAGGATAGCAGGCTACCAAGAAGAGACTTGATACCCTATGAGCATATAAAGGGGGAGGAAGTCCCCCTCAGGCACAGTCATAGGAGAGAGGAGTAAGGGGAAAATGGGAGGGGGGAAGAATGGGAGGATACAAGGGATGGGATGACCATTGAGCTGTAACAAGAATAAATTAATAAAAAAATTAAAAAAAGAAGTCTATCCATTGATAAGGTCTATGTATTCCACTACATAATAACTGAAGACAGGAAGATGTCCATACATGCATAGTCTAGTAAATCTCTCAAACCTCATCAGAGAAGCATCTGTTCATGTTAGGTGGTGATGACAACTAACACAGAGACTCATGCTAGTCAAGGTACACAAAGGAAGAGAACATGGACTTCTCAGTCCTAATTGTTCATCTGTCCCCTTAAGGCTCAGGTACCGTGGCAGCAGATTGGATGAAAAGAATGTAAGAAACAAAGGTGGTAGATGACTACAAGGAAATAGTGCTTTGGGTGATATAACAGGGAAATTATAATATGAATTCATAATAGTTGAGACAATATGCTTGCACAAGATTGGTGTATGCTCCAGCTACAGCATGAATAGGAAAATTAGACATAAAGTCTCACCCTAGCTGAAGAGCTATTAGCAATTGATGGCCGCTGGAAAGAAAGAGAGCCGGGTATTGCTAGCGGTGGGGCCTCTAGTAGGTTGCCCATGTTCCAGTTAATGGCAGTATGAAGGCAGCTTGAATTGTACTCCGTGTGTTAAAAAAAATCATAAATTGGGGATTTTAATGAAGAGTAGCTAGATCTGAGAGGAATAGGGGGGTGTGAATATGACAAAAACACATAAATACAACATTCCAAAAGCACCAATAATAAAACTACAAACACATAGTCACCAATGTGGAGCAGAAGCTTCTGTAATAATGAAGATATTGTTTTCTCTATAGACATATTGTGAGTGAAACATCAATTATCCCGTCTTCATGGCAACTAGTTACCAGAAGCATGGCCATGATATTATTACCATATGTTGTTTTATATGTGGGTCAAGTTTGATGATATTGAGAGTTGACAGATCTTTAATAGGTGATCCTCATTGGATGTGACAGTTTTTCTGTCTCAACTCACCCTCTCACATGCTCTATTTTTGCATGTGGCTGGTTCCTCCTCTGCTCCTCTATCACATCCTAACATAGCCATACCATCTTTGTCAAGAGATCACTGTCATACTGTTGGAATTTTGCAGAACATACTCATGAAAGAATACACCTTCAGTTTAGAAAGTCTCGGGTCATCATTAAACTGGCTATGATAATACCTTCCAGAGTAGCACTTGTGGTGTGGTGTCACATTCTTTGTAGTTTAACTTTATAATCTTGCTCTCTGGCTTTTTCCTAATTTATACAAACCTAAAATTATACTTCTAATTTTTTCTTTTGAAAAACTGAGATCTACAAACAAGGTCAAGGCCAGTTGCTGTGATTGACTGAAGAGATTCATTACAAAATTATGTATGTGAAGGTTTGTGAAGTTTTAAATTCTTGGCTCACCAAAGAGTAAAAGAATCTGGATTTTACTATGTCTGTGTCAAAAGTATTTTTGTCACAATAGCAGTATTGACATACCCAAGAGTAAGACAACCTGTCTGGTGGTCGGAACTGCTGCAGTTCAACTTAAGTTGAACATGAATCTTTGTTATATTCAGTAACATGTTCAGTAAAAGAGTATAATCGTATATCCAAAATGGAGCAATTAAGAGAACACCCAACACTGAAATCTCACAGAATGCTTCATCAGCAAAACAGTCTTTCCACGTTTATTCCAGTTGACATTGCTTTCCGTCAACATTCCTAAGAGAAACAAGTCCACCTTTACTAGGTCTCCATCATTCTTATGCCCATAGTCCTATAGCTAGTTAACTGGTATCTATAAGTAAATGAAACATAAATGTATAATTTCAACAAACCATGGGAATTACATTCATGGACTATTCTGATGACTCTAATCCCTAGATAAATTTCCTAAGATGTCTCAATAGATTAGAATGCAAATATCTTTTTAAAAAAAATGGAAAATCCAGCATGCTGAAGTTACTGAAAATCACAATGGTAGTGGTAAATTTTTTCTTTTGAAATTAATTTTTTGAAGACCTGTAGATAGTGCATTTGAAAGGAGCTCCCTAAGACCAATAGACTCTCAAGTCAGTGCAGTTTTTGCTTTTTTATTTTTTTTCATATTGCTGTAGACTGTATAATTATGAAGAATGGTGTTTGTTTGTTTTTTTTACTTGGAATGAGGTATAAAGAATCCAAGAGCACAATTTCTGTATCTATCAGGATCCCTTGGGCTGCAATATACCATGATGTATATGGTAAATTATCAAAAGAATTGACCAGTGAGGGAGAAAATTGATTTTAGAAATATTTTATGGGTTTATATAAGTTAGGAGAGGTTCAGATCTACTCTCATGATAACTAAGCCAATTTATAAGAAAATAACATTAGTCTATGACAGTTAATCATAGTTATCAGGTTATCAACTCGACTGAATCTGGAATCAACTAAAACTTGACTGACTAGGCACTCCAGTGAGGCACTTTATTTTTTTAATTTTATTTTTTAATTAATTTATTCATATTACATCTCAGTTGTTAGCCCATCCCTTGTATCCTCCCATTCTTCCCTTCCTCCCACTTCCCCCCTACTCCCCTCCCCTATGTCTGTGTCTGAGGGGGACCTCCTCCCCCTGTGTACGCTTATAGGGTGTCAAGTCTCTTCTTGGTAGCCTGTTATCCTTCCTCTGAGTGCCTCCAGGCATCTCCATCCAAGGGACATGTTCAAATATGGGGCACCAGAGTTTGTGTGAAAGTTAGATCTCCTTCTCCACTCAACTGTGGAGAATGTCCTGTCCATCGGCTAGTCTGGGTTGGGGTTCGAGGTTTACTGCCTATATTTTCCTTGGCTGTTGCCATAGTTTGCAGAGGACCCCAGAGCCCAGACTCAACAGCCAAGGAAAATATAGGCAGTAAACCTCGAACCTCAACCCAGACTAGCCGGTGAGGCACTTTCTTAGTCATCTTATGTGAAATGGGGAGACCTAACCTTAGCATATGTCCTACCTTCTGGTGGTAGCCCACTTAACAGGCCATATAGGAGGGAAACTGACTTTTTAAACATCCTAATTGTCTTCATACTTTATGGCAAGTTCATCTTTCCTGTTGCTTCAGTATTCCTCAGAAAATACTGAAACCAGCTTCTTTGAGCTTCCAAGGTTCATTAAGGATCAACATCTACTGGAACCCTCAAAGCTTTTAGCACTGTTTTGAGACAACGGAGACAGCCAGCCTTGTGTACTGAGTGACCACCAGAGTCACAACCTTTCCAGTGTGATGCTATCATTGTTGTATACCCTAGATCATGTCACGCAGGATCTTAAAGGAGATAGGAATACAACGATCATGGGAAGCTGAAAGGAAAACTAAAGGGGTAAAGAAAGCAGGTCATCTGGAATGAAGATGTTGTGATTAAATTTATTTCTTTGCATTTTAACAGAAAATTAATTCCAAAGGGAAAGTATTCACTACAAGAAAAAAATGAGAGTCTCAGAGGTTGGCCAGTCAGGTAAAAGCTCACACTGGGTAAGACTGCTGTCTGCACTTGAACCCTGGAGCCGACAGTTCCATTCTTGGAGCCCATAACAAGGTGTTGGGGGAGAGAAGAAACCCCAAAAGGTTATCCTCTGCCCTCACGGGAGCATTATGAGATGCATGCATCCCCTCCAACACTTACAATGAGGGTACATACAAACATGCACATACATACCACCCCCCTTACACACAGAGAGACAGAGAGGCACACATACACACATACACACATGTGAGGAGTCTAGTTAAGCTCAATACATTACTGATATCTTGCTGCACCCTGCAGTATCTGGAAAGGACGATGAGAATCTCGATATAATTTTAACTGGATTACCAGTGCCTCAGATAGAAAAGTGGTTATGGTCAATTGTATTAGTGAAACAATCAAATGACATTTCATCTTAGATTGACGCAAACAAAACAAAACAAAGAGCAAACAAGTGAAAAGATATGTTTCTCAGAACCTGCTACAAATTCCAGTTCTGGGTGATCACCTCAGTGTTTTATTTTAGATGGTGTTCCTTATCATTTGAAGTTACTGTGATAAAGCCATGTGATCAAGATACCACAAGGAATGGAAAAATAATCTTCTAAAGATATTAAGTTAATTTTGTTAAAGCAATCAGAGGCTCAGAAGTGCCTAAGTATTTCTATCTACATTTTTATGTATCTAGTATTTTCACAGTTATTTAAACAAGAATACACCACTTCATTGTTGGTTCTCAAGCATGTGAGCATCTTACCAGAAATTTGGAAATGTATGTATAGAAAACATTAAAACATTTTTGGCTTTAAAAACATTATCTCATTGCCTGTTAATATTTATTCTCAGTGAGAAGCTGCTATCTAATTAAAATGAGAAACTTTAAGGAGAAATAGAATTTGCTTTATCAGACTAACTATGGTTAGTTTCGCATATCAACTTGACATAACCTAAAATCATCTAAGAAAAGTCTCAATTGAAGAATTGTTTCAGCCAGGTTGGCACATGGATATAATTATAAGGCATTGTCTTGATATTGCAGAGCAGCTCAGTCCACTGTGGGTGGTGTGTTTCTTGGGTTAGGCTTTGAACTATGTATGACAGGACGAAGGTTGATATGGGCAGAGGCAGCAAGCAGGCAGCACGATGCATTTGTTTTCTTTCTGCTCTTGAGTGTGGAAATGACTAGATGCTTGAGTTACTGCTTTGACATCCTCTCAGTGATGAACTTGGAATTGTAACCTGCCACTGGAAGCAAAATTCTTTCTCCTATAAGTTGCTTTGCTCAGTGTCTAATATCAGCAATAGAAATATAATTAAAAGGTACTTCACAATAATTGGATATCTATTCTGTGTTAGTATCAAATAAATTTATTCCCAGTAAACTTCCACATGAGGTTTTTATGGATTGTGGTTGTATGTGCACCAAAGTGCAAAGAAACGCCTTGATAAGTATTCATGGGTATGTAGGAGCAGGCTATCTCATAGTCTATCCCAAGGCCTCAAACCATGGCTCAGGTATCTACAATTCTTACTTCTGTGTTTGCTATCAGATCAAGGCCACTGGAAGTTAGTATAAATATAGCTTATTTGAATGTGCAATTTACCCATAGAGATGTGATCAGTGTCTTAACGGATCTTTACTCTTACACTCTTGCTTTTATGCGTTTGCTTCTGTTCTGAACATTCCTGGGACCATGCTACCCAAGCTTACTTTGGCTCATTCATCACATTCTCTTCCTCTTCCACCCAAACCCTCCATTCTCCCCACAACAACACAGGAATGTGAAATGAAACCCAAGCATCATAGAGATGATTTGTATCTAATTACCTGTTTTACCTTTGATAATCTATTGCTCTTCCTTCTGTGCTAGCTCAAAGTCAATATCATGCTAGGTTGTAAAGAGAGAGAAGAGTATTGTAATACAGTTGCCAAATTCTTATCTGAGCTTTTGGATAACACTGAATATTTTGAATATTACAGTTTGTTCAAAATTAGATTACTAGTCATTCACTTCTACATATATGCAGGGTTTTCTCTTAGGCATTTACTAACAAAGCAATTACTGTATTATTGGATACTCTTATTTTGCTATGAGTATTTTCAAAGTTTCGGTTGTCAAAATTTAAAACTAAACTAAAATAAGAAAAGCAAAAGAATAATATATATTTTTTCTCCTTCAGTGGTATCTCAGCATGATCTAATTTTGGCTTGAAAATGCCCAGCAATAAATCATGAATGAAGAAAGGTTATTTATAAATGGTCATGCTTCAAGATCATTTTGTCATGACACCCTCCATTTCCTATACTCCCTGGGAAGTAAATAATTTTAATTGTATATCAAATGTTACTTCTGACTTAATTATAACCCAATATTTGTCAGGTATGTGGTGCTCCAAGGAGATAGATCAAAGTCACTTTTACCTGGAAATATTTTTTTAAAGCTTACTCCTTTATAAAGGACAACTTTCAAAGAAAATCTCCATATTCATAACTACATTACCTTTTTCCTTAGTAACATTTAACTTTTGCATTTTTTCAGTATTCTTTAGACTACTATGTTCTCCATGCTTTTCTGTTTTCTCTACTGGCTTGATAATTTTCAAAATTGCTAATATGTCAGTAATTATCCTTCCAAAAATGCAAGTCAAATTATGTTGTATCATCTTGCAGGAGGGATCAAATCGAGTTATTCTATGATTGCCTGCTCAGTAGTGTACTGTGCTTGTAAATATTGCCTCTGTGATATATGCTTTTTGACATTTTAATGGACTTCCCATATTCCTTCTGAGTAGCATCTTAGTTTGATGATAGTTTTTCAGACTATTAATACATCGTGGCATCATTCTGTCATGATTGATCACATTTATTGTGATGTTTCCATTGCCCCATTTTGAAGTGAAAAAAAATATAGTCTATATACTCACTTCTAATTCCTTGTAATGAACTACCTCCTGTACTAGTAAAAAATGTTCTTGGGCAGAAATGGGCTTATCTCTCTTTTAATGAGGCAAAGTTTGAATAAGTCCCTGCATATAGAGAATATAAAAAGGGAAGCAAAGATTGAGTCTTTATTTCATTCCTCTTAATTTTATATGTTGACAGTCTTCCTATTTTAGGGACTCATTTTTTTTTTCATTTTCTTGATTTGTCAGTAGATAGAGGTGTGGTCTTCTGTAGCTCCAACTCTTTAGCATAATCATGCAGTCATTACGGTGCTGAACCAGCATTGTGGTATGCTGGCTACATGGTGCTTTTTTTTTTACACCCAAATGTGTCTTACAGGAAAGAATACAGAAGTAAACTGTTATTGCCCAACAGTCAATAAAAATCATCTCTATATAGCATGGAAATCCCATGGCTCGTTTTTCATTGAACAGTGCCAGAATCTAAGTCCTGTCATCACAAAACAATGTTCCATTTCAGATACTGAAGGAAGGGGAATAAATAGGACACTCCTGTCACTGAGCTTTATGTAACTTTTGATGCAGAGCTGCTCTTTAGTGACAATTAAAGATAGAAAAAGTGAAGATGGAGAGGATTTGAAGTTTCTACCAAGAGTCTGCTGAGACAAAAAAAAGTCACTTGTAAAGAAGGTAACTAGAAATTAAAACTTTTTAATTAAAAAAGCATTTTATATATGAAAATGATGGCTTTTGCTGAACAAAAACTTAGCTTAATCAACAATGAAACTGGTGTGCTTTTTACCGATGTTTTATTTATTCATAAGTATCCGCAATGTATAGTATTTGTTTCCATATAACATCTTCTAAATTTTCAGCTCAGTCTGCCTAGGAACCAGCATCTAGAAAGAACAAGAGATCATCACAGCTGTGCATCCAGGTTTGCACATCTGTCTTTAGTCATCTAGTCCAGGAAGTAAATAGGAGTTTCCTAGATCAGAAGCGGCAGCGGTTTCTTCAGATGTGTGTTCACCTACCTTCCTGTATACAGCTCATTCACAGCTGGACAGTTCCATCCCATGCATGATGGGGTATATTATCACTGTAGCATCATCTGCAATGTTTCTAGCTTCCACATGAAAGTGAGGAAATCAACAGTGTGTTTATACTCAACTTAGTAATGTTACTTGCAGTTATTGGCTTCTTACTATATGCCAGAAATGCCTAGTTCTAAGCTTACATGGACTCTTCTTGAGTGGTAAAAATTTAAGGGTCAATTAAGAGCCCACTTACATCATTTTAAAAGTAGCTTTAGGCTGGTCTATCGACTAAGATGTTACTGGAGCTTACTCATTATTTCCTGCGTGATTATCATCTATAAAGGAACCAGTGCTAAGAAGTTCTCATAAGCAATCTTTTGGCATTCTCAAGGAGTGGCTGGCTGTTTGATCAATAGAGCCAATGGTACATTTCTGCCTTGAACATGCTCACATGTACCACATGAAATGTAAGGGTAAGTGGTGGTACATCTGATGTCTGTTGTCAGGACAGATTGCTGATGACGTTGAAATTAATAGCCCCAAGGGACTATGTAACTCAGGCGCAAACAGACCAGGCTAGGAGAGGTTTAGTGTCTCATAGTTAGTGCCTTAACAAGTCCATGGTGTTTATTCAAAGTGACACACAAGTTTTGGCTTAAAGGGGAGGTATTTTGAGAGTTGTTGACTTGTGGTTGTCGTGGAAAGAGTGGAAGACCTAGAGGAAGAAAATAGGTGTTTGCACTAGCTATGTTATAACAGGGTATGCATGGGTCCAAACTGCTTAATGGGTATGTTGTTTGGGCACCAGCTATCCTAAAAAACTCTTTAACTAGGGAGCCGGGGAATATATGTCATAGTAAAAAAAAAATAAGATAGTTCACATATTCAATTAAGAAGTTAGAAGATAAGTGTAAAAATGGGGACAAAAAATGCCCCACTCTGCTCTAATGATTTGGTTCTTTAACTTTATGAAACTAGTGTCCCCGTGTTACATGAGCAACAACTATCTTTGCTAATCTTCCATAGAATTCAAAGTCTAGAGAAACACTTAATAAAGCTTAGGTTGCATCACCTGATCACATTTCAACTAGGAAGAAAGCCAGCGTCTCCAATTGTTATTCTGAAAGACGGCACAAAGAGAAAGGAAACTCGTGGTACTTAATAATAGTGAGCAGTTAAATTCACAATTTCACCTAATCTCTTAGGCATGCACTCAAAAGAAACACATTCTCTTCCTAATATTAATAAACGCTGTTTGTTCTTTATTCGTTAAAACTGGAAGACAGATGCTATTACAAGGAAACCACAGTATTACTCATCGGATGTTGTAAAATGACTTGAGTGATGCCCTTGTCTTCTCTTGCCTTCCTTTGCCTTCTATTTGTACCTTCTACAATGCGTTTTCATTTGAACTCTACTGTTTTTTCACTGTGGCAAAAGAGAAAAATCTACGTAATGCCATTTGACAAGCAGAGGGCAAGTAAAAGCCTTACATGCATTTTCCAGATTTCAGGAAAGGATGTGAACAAGAACTACATAAATAAAATTACTTTGGGGAACACATCATTTATACCACTAATTCATTTTGTTTTTTGTTTTTTTGTTTTTGTTGTTGTTGTTTGGTTGGTTGGTTTTGTTTTGTTTTTGAGATAGGGTTTCTCGGTATAGCCTTTGCTGTTCTGGACTCACTTAGTAGACCACTAAGTAGTGGCCTCAAACTCACAGTGATCCACCTGCCTCTGCTTCTCTGAGTGCTGGGATTAGAGGTGTGTGCATCAACATGCCCCGCTACTGCTAATGTATTTTAAATTAATTAATTAATTCTGCCATCCATTTTTCTCTGTACTACAGTTACAGAGACAAGTTGTTACCTCACAGAGCGGTTTAAAAACATCAAACGTGGGACTGAGGAGACAGCTCAGTTGGTAAAGGTCACCACCTGTAGTAAGCCATGGTGTCACATGCTTGTAACCCAAACACTAGAGAGGCAGAGGCAGATACTCCCTTTAGCTTGATTACCAACCCCACACATAATCTGAAAGCTCTGAATGCCTGTGAAAGGCTCTATTTCAAACCCAAAGAAAGAAAACAAAACGAGAAACAACAAATGGGACTGATGCTGAGGAATGCCATTCATTGACCTTATGCATCCATATGAATACAGAACCACATATACACACACATCCAAACATATATCCAAGCATCATACTCAGAAAATAGGATCATACTATGGATTCTAGTCATGAAATAGGGATATATTTTTCTTCTAACTGAAAAAAATATATAGTTTGATTTTGGAGCCAGCATAAACTCTGCTCAAATGGTTTATTTATTTCCATGTCTAAGACTTGGGAATTAACTCTAATCCATGTATGGGTGTCTGATCTTAATCTCTGCATGCTTAAGGACTTAATGTGCTTTATCCTCAGGAAATGTTTGTCATATTATCTTGCACAACCATAAGATTCCAGAGTAGAACTTTTTATCTATGCCACTTAAATGACTACCATCAATTGGACATCTCAACTAGACGGAGCCCTGACACACTATGAAAGATATTCTGCTCTGCTTGCAGGCAGGATTCCAGCAGAGCTGTCCTCTGAGAGGCGCGACATAGCAGCAGCGCCTTGAAACAGATGCTGGGACTCACAGACAAACATTGGGCAGCGCATAGGGAGCCCTGTGGAAAAGTGGGGGAAGGAGAAAGAGACCTGAGGGTAACAGGAGCTTTACAAGAAGAGCAACAGAACCAACCAACCAGAGCCTAAAGGGGCCTGCTGAGATTGAAGCATCACCCATGGACCGTTCCTGGACTGGACCTAGGCCCCTCCACAAAGATGTAGCTGATGGGCAGCTCAGGCTTCATGTGGGTCCTCTAGTAAGGGGAGGAGGGACACTTTCTGATATGGATTCTCTTGCCAGCTTTTCAATTACTTCCTCTGGGTGAGTTTGCCTTGCCAGGCCATAGTGGAAGAGGACATGCTTAGTCCTATGACTTGATATCCTGGAGTGTACGAGAAGGGGGGCTCCCCTTTTTTTAAGGATGGAAAAGGGAGATGCAGGAGAGGGAGGGACGATAGAACTGGGAGGTAAGCAGGGATGCATCTATAACCAGGATATAAAATGAACAGATAGATAGATAGATAGATAGATAGATAGATAGATAGATTTTAAAAGAGAAAAAGAAAGGAATACTTAAGTCATGCAATTATACCTAGTAGAATGTAAGTTTCCTAGCCCAGTCTCTTGTGTTTTGCTTAGACCTTATCAAGAAACAAGATAAAATATCCAGTTAATTATAGCAAACTCTTCTTGGTCATGGGCCATGGTAGCAGGAGATACAGTCAATGTCCAGTCTTCTTAGTCCTCCCAGGGCCTGGTCAGTGTCATCCCTGAATGCTGGGGCAAAGAGGCAATGCTCCACCACATAAGGAAGGAGAATTTTGTTTTCCCAGTATAAAGTTTATTAGCCTGCCATCAACTAAACTGGGTGTTCCAGATCCTAGTATAGCCCTAAGTCTTTCTCAGGGTGAGTTTTCAAACACAAAGATCATGTACTGGGTTGATATCCATTAAAGTATATATTTATAAATTAAATATAGTTAAATCACCTCATTTTTCTCCCACCATACACCCTCATGCTTCCTCCCCAAGTTGATAGCCTCTTTTTCTTTATTATTGTTACATACATATAAAGATGCACTTATATGTATTTATAAATATAAAAATATAACTGGCTGGGTCTGGCTTATTGGTTTAATGGTTTCTGGGCTGATCACTCTTCACTTGATAACAAATAATGGGGCTCATTCCTGGGGTAGCTAAGTCTCCATTTCTCAGCAGTCATTAGTTGTTTTTAGTTTCTTATCTAGCAGTGCAGCCCCATGAAATTTTCTCTCTTCCATGCTACTATGCGCACTGACACTGCCTTAGTTTTGTCTTGTTTATGCAGCCATTTCAACGAGACATTTTTTTTTTTGTAACAGATATGCTGGTTAAAAAAACCCTCCAAAATCATCCTGGAAGATGATATAATTTTATATATGTTGTAGAAGAAATTAGCAAGAATAATTTTTCTAGCACAACCAGCATCTGGAAATAATAGTCAACTTATAAAACAGAATCAAACATAATTAACAAAGAAAAGAAGTTACACTGTATTTTCTTTAAATTACACAATAGGAAAGCACAAAATGTGTGCTCATTAAGCTTGTCTGTTAGAGGAAATTGTGTAATGGAAAAATTCAACTCAGTACTTTTAATAAGTATAAAGTTTATTTCTTGGAGGATATTAAAATTTGTAAAAGCATCCCTAATGACTTAATAATATGCAACTTTACTACATTTTAACAATCATAGCAACAATGATGTTTTTTTAAACAACAGGAAAATGTTTAAAAACAGACATTTTAAAGAACTAATTAACACTTCAAAAATACTTTACAAACATCTTGATTAAGTAAAATGAAAAGTCATTGATTTCCAATGCCTTTTGTCATTCTACAGAACTATCCTTCAAGAGGAAAACGACATTAGTACAACTTTGTAATAAATGTATTTTTTACCATTTATTTAAACTTTGTATTTAAGTGTGTTAATTGACAGCTTAATATTTCTTTAATTACCATTTGTGCATTTATATGAGATGGAAATCATTGACAGTTGATTTTATTTTATAAGACAGATCGTTTTCGAGAAAAGAGCGAGACTGTTGTGTGAAGTGAGATATAATGCATGAACAAACAGGGGCATTTTCAACTGAAATTGCCTGATTATAATATACAACAGCGATGCATCATCTCTTATACAGAGGATTTATCACTAAATTGAATTAATGATTACTTTGGTCAGTCAACTTAAAATATTCATTTAAAAACATTTTTTGAAAAATACTGAAGCACACCTGATTTTCTGATATATGGTAAACCACTAATGAAATGATTCTTCCTTAACAGTTTGCATCTCTGCTGAGTTCAAGAGAATACCCAGTCTCCACAAGTAAAAAGTAAATAAAGGAAATGCATCTGAAAATCGGAATATGGTTTCATCATGCCTCTTAAGAAATGTCTGGATCTCCGGGCTGCTAGGGTCGATGTGTGGCGTGGCTTCTCCCTGGGTTTTCGGTTGAAGAAGTTGCTCCAGAATCCAGAACAGAGAGAAAATATTTTCATAGCGTGTCACACTGTAAAGGCTTTGAGCCTACGAAGAAATGATACAGTTCATAAAACACCGTGTGGTTCACATCAGGAAATGCCTATACAGAGTTGTAGTGTCAGACAAAAGAAAAGTTTTTGATTTGGTTAATTCCTTCTATTTTCCTGCCCCTTTGATTGGTGGAATATGTACACAGCTAGATTAGTGGAATGGGAAGAGAAAACTATTTAAAAGACTTTAAAAGCATGATAAATATATTTTTTACGTCATTTCCTACCATTTTTCTATACATTATTATTCTTCAAACGCCAATCCAAATGTCTTCAAATCAATACATTCTAGATAAGAAGATGATAGTGTAAATAGGAATTTCCATAACTGACCTCATATGACACATTGTAATAACAGTAGAGGTATATGAATATAGTGTCTAAAAATATCACAGACTGCATAAATAAAGTGTTGATGGCACATAAAGCAATTTTGTGTAAGAACGGTGTCCCATTTAAAAATGATTAAAATCTAAGTTACAAAAAACTTCTGGCCTCAAGCGTTTGAATTAGGAATATTATACATCATTACTTGTGTGCATGTAATTACTTACTTAGAAGCAAACATCTTAAGTACTCAGTAAACAGTTTTACACACGACAGTGTCAAATTCAATCTGCATCTACTATTTTCAATTCATGACATTCCTGCCAAGGATAATAGAACGGTTTTTGTGAGTAGGATTTTAGAAACATGGATAAAGGTATAAAACGTAGACTGAAGACGTTAGGTCACTAGATAACTTCTCATCCTGAGTTTACACAAGTTAAAGAGTAGGCCTAAGTTGTATGGAATCACATACATGAACAAAAGTACAGATGTGGCCTTGTAGGAATTATTTGGCCTCGATGGCTTTAGATATGAAAAAAAAAAAAGGCCTACGAAATGTAATGGCAAACTTAAGACAATGGAAGTATCAGTTTAGAAGCATAAGCTTGCTTCACTATTTCCTTATTAATGAAGAAGTAAGTCAGAAGTCCTAGGAGGTAAGCTGAATGCTTATCACCATTTTACAGGCAAGGAAAAAGCCACAGAAGCACACTAATTAGGACTCCACGCCTACAGATCTTAGCTAGGGATTTTTCTTATGCAATTTTGCTGAAAGTTCATTACAGAAAGTATTACAATTGGGGTTAGGTGAGAAAGAATGTGTTGGAACCATTCATCAATGCAGGACACTGTGGTGACACTTATATGGAAGAAACCTTGTAGTCAGAGCGATTTACTTTTTAAAAAAGGATCCTGATAAACCAAATTATATAGATAAAGACAGTTGAAAATAAATAAATAGTTCAAAGAGACTCATGTAATGAGGCCTATCTGCCTCTCTTAGATGTGGCTAGACACCATCATGTTTCAACAAGCAGCCATGATTGTTACCACCTTTCGCAAATACAATCATGCTGCAATCCCAAGCTTAGGCCAAGAGTGCCCACACTCTGGACATGGTTTCTGTGCCTGCAATATAGACTCCTACATTTCACAACTGCCACATTGCAACAGTTTGCATTGGTCTTTTAGACCCCACAGCCTCCATGTATCAGTGTGCCTGCGGTCTGGATCAAAGCTATTGTAACTCTAAGCATGTCTGGGTTCCCACTGACAGTACCCGTGATGTCTGTATTATTACTGATGCAACTATGCTATGACAAAAATCTGGACAATTATTGCTCAGGACACCAAAGACACAGTGCACCCTTCGTGTTCTTGTGCTTCAGGCATCAGCTCAATCTAGACAAGATTCCTCATCTACATTTATAATCAAATGGTCAAAAATAAAAGACGAAAACAGATTATGAAAGCATCAGGAAAACTATTACATATAAGAAACTATCACTTGGCTCAGTGTTAGGTTTCTCAGTAGAATGTCCATAATCAATGAGACAGAAGATGATTTATTCAGATAGCAGAAGAGGAAGTAAGAAAAAATCTGAACTAAAGACACTTAATATAGCATCATAGTACAGAAATGAGAAACAGATGAAGACTTTCACAAACAAGCAAATATGCATTGTTCACCCTCAAAAATCTCTTTAAATAAATAAATACACAATAAAGGGAACTCTCCAAGCTTAAAGAAAAACACGCTGCTCAGTAATTTAATAAGAGAAAAACAGATGAAATAATAAAAAACACTGGTAAAATATATACAGTTATATTCAGAGTACTGAAGCTCCATAAACATTGCTTATAAATAAATAATGTATTTAGTTTTAATGTTAAAAAGGTAGCTTCAAATATTTTAACTGGATAAACAATATAAAAATATATAAATTATGACACTAAAAGCACAAAATGTGAAAAGTAAAGTGAACATTTTTCATTAGACCAAATTATTATCAGCTTAAAATAGCCTATTTTAACTATAGAACTCCTTTTAACTACAAAATACAAACATGTAATAGATACTAGAAACACGAAAAATGTATGTAATCAAAGCATACCTCTAGCAAAAAACATGGAATCAGGTAAAAAGATAGCAAGCAAGAAAGGAACAAAAGATACATAAAATTCAAAATGTAGAGTTGTAGAACCCAGTGCCAACTACATCTACAACAACACAGCTCTTGCACGTAAGGCTCAGGGATCACTGCATAAGAGGATGCAGAAAGACTCGAAGAGCCTGAGAACAGAGATTATGAGACTGTATGTTCAAAGAATGTCAGAAGATCCTCCTAGAAAGTTTCACCACCATCTTTGTCTAAGTATGGGCCAGACAAGGACAACACCAGTAAACACACAAACTGGGAAGGACAAATCTTGTGAGGCCTTCACATTACACAGAACAACAGACAACTAAGAATGCTGAGAGGGAGAAATAGTCTTCCCCAGAAAAGTAAGACAGTCATATTATTTTTTCCCATGTCCTCATCAGCAAACCCCTAGATATCTTCAATGTACAAATGAAATAACAAAAATTTTACAATACCCCTATATTTTTAGCATTCATTAGATTAATTCTGGGCTAAAAGATGACAGCACAAGTAAGTGATGGGGCTCCTAGGAAAACAGAGTGTAAATTAGATATATTGGAAGACACTTTTGCCCTAACCCTTTCATTATTGCTCCCATGAGGTAATAAATACACAGGGCCTAAAGGGAAAACTGTCATCTGGTAAGCCAGAGGATGAATGACACCTGTGCATACGAAGTGTCAGACTCTCGAGGCACTGTATAGTCACACACGTTCAACACTCAGAGATGCATGTACCGTCTGCACTGTGCTGGAGTTCCGTGTCTTACAACTCTGCATCTTGTACAACTTAATCAAGGAAGAGATTTCCAGGTTCCTTAGCTTTGAAAAATACGTTCTGTTATATTCTCTACAGAAAAAAAAAAAAAAGGAATAACAAAAAGAGCAAAAAGGAATCCGGAATCTCTGACAACAGAAGTAGTAAACAAACAAACAAACAAACAACAGAAAGAAAAATATGGAACGAAAGATATTACACACTTGAGGTTTAGTTTGTCATTTGGATGTTTATATTTAACTGCAAAACATGAAAACAAAGCAGCTCATTAATAATGTGATAATTCAGATGTGGTACTATAGGCACACAGTGATGCAGCCTGGTCTGCTGAAAAACAAGCAGCCTGCCATACAAAGTGTTAACACACACACACACACACACACACACACACACACACACACACACACACACACCCCACATTTCATATTGCTACAGAGGCAGTTGTGGGGGAAATTAGAATGTTACAGAGAGGAAAATTAAGTCAAAGACTATGGCTCTATAATCTAAATGTTAAATTAAATGTTCACTGAATATAATATATCATTAGCTTGGTATTCTATGTGCCAGATTTTGTTGGACAGAAGAAAAAGTAAGATGCAACTAAAATTAGTCTTCTCCTAAGAGAATGAATTCAACACAACACTTTAGGAAAAAGGTCAGTTGTCACTGTGATAATTAAGTGGGAAAGTTGCCCCTGACCTTTCGTGAGTTATCCATTTTATTTAGTAGACAGCAGAGACAGCAAAGTAGGTTTCAGACAAAGGTTTCTGGGGAAGAAGTTAACTCTCGAAGCCAGTTGCTCAGCAGCGGCAGCTTCTGAGGCACTGAAGAAGCAATGAAAGAACTGGCCTCAGCCTAGGCAGTACCAAGTCCTGAATACGCTTGCAGCAGGCTAAAGCTCAGAGCAGGTTCACCAGAGAATCTGTCCATCTACATAACCAATAGCCTGTGGATGCAACGAAACTCACACCGACTTACACTGTGCCTCTTTCTGAGGCAGCACAATAGGTTTTCCCTCTCCCTACACCTGTGTTTTAGGCCTATATCGAGGGCATACGAAGCTCTGGTCAGAGAAGAGTGTGGTTAATCATAAAAGATTTTCAACTGATGAGCTGGCATAGACTCAGCCATCATCCTTAAATCCAAGGCCCTGTAAAGAAGACTACAAAAGACAGGCACAGTGGGTACAAATTCACTGTCCTTACATATAGCAGTATACTTGCCTGCCTAAACTGTGGAATCCTGTAGATTAGCTTTAAGAGGATTTTGTTTGATCTGTGGGATAACTTGGGTGAAAATGTCTACATTATTAAGACTGGTGTTTGAGGTTTCAGTATTCTACCTTGTTTCTGTGGGGAAGAGCTCAATAAGTATTGTATTTACAAGGAGTTATTCATCTGAGAAATAAATACAATAGAAAAACTTAAAATCTGTTTTTCATTATGAGATATACTTTAAAATGATATTTACATTGGCCAATCTTTTTTTTTAATTTTTCTTTTAAAATATGTATAATGTATATAAATGTATATAAGTATGCATTTATATTATTACACATATATACAATAAACTACCTACAGCAAAAAGATCCACAAAATAGTCAGGAATTACATAAATGTTGCATTCATAGTGTTTTGGCTATTTGTATTTGGCAATCTTGAAGAAAACATCTTTCTTATATCTTGGTGAGTCAAAAATTCTGAATGTAAATCAATATCTACCTCATCAATCTTCTTAATGTGGTTTTAGAGGCTAAATTCATATGGCAACAACAAAATGAGCAGCCATTATTCAAGAAGACAATTTGTACAAAAAAGATCCAAGACAGAGACTGGCAGGTATTTGTCTGACAATGGTATGAACTGAGGCACATGATGGGAACTCATATGGGAAATGTCTTTAATTGTGACAGTGTCTGAGATAACAGAACGTTGATAAGCAAGATGCATGTGAAGGGGAATTATTAATTTAACCTATACCCATCTTAAATATATTAGGCAATAATAATAAATTATCAAAAGGATTAACATACATTAAGCATTTAAATAAGAATAATGATGCACAGATTTTCAGATAAGCATTATCTATTTTGCTTTTATCTTCGTTATTAATTTAAAGAAAATGAAAAAAGAGTCCCCATTTTCACATAGAAGGAAGCTGTAATTATTGAAGAAAGACACTGATTTTTATCATTGGATGATTGTCAGGCTTCTGTGAATTTTAGGCTTGTATAGATGCAAAGCCATATGAATGTACTGTCACCTGTTTTCTCCTACCAAGAAAGTCTTTTACACACAGTGGTGGAACGAATCCTTCTGCTTCAATGCAGAAGCATGTAGTACGAAGGACGACATGTGAGGTGCCACTAGAAAGACCAAAGAAGGCGTAATTTCAGGATCAACACAGTCTAATGGAGCATTACCAAAAAGTAAAATGCCCTTTAATCTTCTTCCCTACCTTCAATTCCCTAACAGGATATTATGCTTGATAAACTGGCTCCTTTAGAATTTAAAAATTATTCTCTAGTCATCTAAGATGAAGTATGGACACGCCAAAATCTATTCCAGACCTCTGTCTGCAAAAGTCAGGTTTTAGTATGTAACACAATAACATCACCGATGCATCCAAAGTACTTTCAGGTTTTGTGTTTTCCTTTTCTCTTGAAGAAATATCTATGGTCTGATTTCCACTTATAACATTGTTGGTTAGTATATCAAACCGGTGGGTAACTATAATGGAAAGCTGACATCAACATTATTTCTTAGATTCCACACTAAAAAACAGAGTTCCTAATAGATGTAAATTGCATTTCTGTGTTCTAGGTAAACTTTAAGTGGGTTTAGTCAGCATTCCTACTGTTTCTTAAGATCTGAGCTCTTATATCTGGAGCTATCAACTCTAGCCATACAGACCTTTTTAACTTATTTTCAGAGGTCTAAAGCTGGGCATATATTTCAAATATGAATAATTTATTCATTTCACTTTGCCTCACAAATCTTGACAAAGTGATAGAAACCAGGTGATTGCATTAACAATAAAAAAAAAAAGGCCGTTATAAAACAGGGCAGAGGGACTGTAACAAATGCAGTTAGTCTCTAAGGACTAATTTGAGTCGTGGTGCTTGGAACTTTAAAGTTCGCACATTTGTGAAGCTAGTTTTCTTTCCCTGTGATCCTATTGTAACTACTTACTGGGCACTCTAGTGTGCTTATCCCAAGGTGCTAGGGACACAGTGATAAATAGAACAGGATTTCTGCCTTAGAGTACTTCTAGTATGGCTTGAATAGCCCCAAACCAACATGTTCAGAACAAGGCATATTTAAAATGTCAGCTTTCTATATCTTCCAGATTATATAATGTTTGGTATATATATACACAAAAGCATTTCTTGCGGATGAGACCCAACTCTGAACATGAAGTAAATGCAATATGTATTCCCGGTAGTATGGCCTGGACTTAATTATTCTTGCTATGCCTCCATTTTTACTGCAACCTGTGAAGTCAGGTGTGGAATTTTCCACTACAGCTTCATGCTGGGACTCAGGAGGTCTCAGACTATTAGACTTTGGATTTACAAATGTTCATCGTATCAGTGTCCAGGAAGGCAGTGAAGCAGGTAAACAGCAGAGTGCATGCCATGGGAGTTATTAATAACCCCAAAGGAGGAAAAGACAGCATCCTCAACAAATGATGTTTGGAAAACTGAATGTCCGCAGGCAGAAAAAGTGAAATTTGGCCTGTTGTCTATCACCTAGCACAAAATTATATCCAGTGGTATCAAAGACCTTGTTTTGAGACCAGAAACCCTAAAACAGCTAGAAGAAAACAGAGGGAGAAGCCTATGTATGGCATAGGCGTAGGAAAAGACTTTCTGAACATGACTCCACTTGTTCAGGAATGAAGGCCAACAGGTAATAACTGGGACGTCATAAAACTTCAAGCCTTCTGCAAAGCTACTCACAGAATGGGAAAGGATATTTATTAGCCGTATATCTGACAACAGGTTAATACATGGCATATATACAATGCCCCCAAAAACAGAATCAAGGAAGGTAATGACCCAATACAAAAAAGATGAGGGACAGGGCTCTAAAGAGAGGGTTCTCAGTAGAAGAAATAGTCATGACTACAGAGTATCACAGAATGTATTCACCATCCTTAGCAATAACTGAGGGAGAAGTTAAAACAACTTTGAAATTTCACCTCAAACCGGTCAGAATGGTAAGATCAACAAAAGAACTGACAGCAAATGTAGATGACACTGTTGAGAAAGGGGACTCTCATTGACTGCTGCTGAAAGCCATTCTGGAAATAGGCATGGAGAATCCCTAGAAAAGTGAAAATAAGTCTACCCTATGACTCAGATGTACCACTTGACAGGATTCAACCTCATACTCCACAGGCACTCGTCCAGCAGTGGTTATTGTTGCTCTAGTCACAACAGCTCTGTTATGGAGACAACCTACATGTTCTTACACAAATGGATGGATATTAAAAATGTGGCACAGATACAATGCAATACTATTTAGCTGTAAAGAAAAAACGGGATTATTAAAACGCATTTGGAACATAATTGCTTGGTTTCTTATCTTCAGTCAGAAATTCCAGTAGATTTTACTTTTCTTAGAAAGTAAAATGTTCTGCTAACATTACAAAGTGACGTATTCCTTTTTCAAATACACATCCAGATATACTGCCTGAATTTAATATATCAGTGATATTAAATCCTTTAGATACTTCAGGCATGGTCTTTTTATAAAGCAAATATTAGTACTCGTTTTTATCCCTAATCTTTTATTTTTCTAATCTAACTCATTATGATTCACATGTACAGAATGAAATAGTTTGCTAAAAGAATCACTTCCTGCTTATCTGGAATATCTACCTTCTGGAATATCTACCTGGATGTGAAGCATCCAGGGTCTGCAAGTGAGGATAGTGCAATGACCCCAGGAGACCATGCTTGCCATCCTTTTGACTATGGCTCTTAACATAGGTGGTCTCTGGGTCTATGTTGCAGGATATTTGACCATACTGTGGACCCCTAGATTGTGTTGTTTCCTGGAAAATCCTGTTTCTAGTTGTGGTGTGGCTCAGCCCTAGCACACACCTTTAATAGAAGATGCTTTCTCCTTGAGTTTTGTAAACAGGATTAAATAAAGTTAACCAAGGCAGAGCAAGCAACCAGCTAATGGGAAGTGAGCACAAGAAAACACCATAGAGAGTAAAAGGAAGTCAGAAGGATGGGTAGAGAGACACACAGGATGCAGAAAGAAGGGATACTCAGTTTAAGAAATTTTTGAGACAGTGTGGAGAAGGAGAGCTTGCTTTCCTTTTTGGAGGAGGAAGCTCATCTGGGTGCTTTTTCTGCCTCTCTGAGCTAGCAGGTTTTTGCCCCAGTATCTGCCTCCTGAGTCTTCACTGGTAAAATCAAACCTTTGAGATTTTGTTAAAAAAAACCAACAGGTCTACCTCCTCTCAACCATATAAGAAACTCACTTTGAGGGTAACAGGGTGGAGAAGGAGATGCTGCTCCAAGAAATTAACCGAAGTGAGAATTGACAGCAATGGAGAAAGTAGGAAACACTGTAAAGTACACACACGCACACACACACACACAGAGACACACACACACACACACACATTCTTGGCGTTTTATAGTGGGAATGGACTTCAACATACTTGAAATTACTTCCACAGACATAAATCTAACAGCACACAGTTTAAAAACAGGTAGCGATTCCAGGAAATGTGTAAATGGTGGAGCCTGAGTTCAATCATGCAGCTAATGAGTCAATCAATCATTACCCAATAAGAGAGCCATTAAAACGCTGGACAGCTGAGCTTGCTGGCACTTCCTGGTTGGTGAACAAACCAATACACTAAGAGGCTGAGGCTACAGGGAGAAGCCAAGTAAACACCTAGCTGAGCCTTCTCAGCAGTCACCCTTGTGCATCTCTTAAGCTGGCTGACCCTGATATAAGTTCTTTGAAATAAAAAGCAAAACGAAACAAAACAAAAGCCAACCAACAAACATTTATTTATCTAGTTCTATGCGCCTGTGAAATTGCCTAAGCTGAAGGGAAATTAGGAACGCCCGCACATTTACATCTATTTGGTCAGAAATGCAGGGTGCTTGGGGACCCCTAAAAGGGCAAATTGGCTTCTGGAATAAAAATAGTTCTACTTGGCATTGCCTTTGACCTCAGGCATGTGTGTTGATACCAGGTGGTTGACAGCAGCACTAAACTGAATTATATTGAATTTTATCACACCCATGTGTCTTGAGGTCATGTTAAAAATTTGGAAGGTATGCAAATAAACTTACGAAGTCACAGGTTATAAAATTTCACAAACCTTTCTGCTCTTATTTCTGGTTTTAATGGTCTTGCCTTGCACATGCTATTTAATTAGGTGACCTCTTTCTGTTTAAATCCTTTTCATTTCTTTCAGCTCAAAATCTTCTAAGTAGAGAAGTTGGTATAGTTATTGCAAAAGGCAGGCACATGCATTAACACAAACATGAGGCAGGGAGAGGCAGGAGCACAGATCAGGGTCAGTGAAACTTGTTTTGCACATAAAGCCTCTGCAAAGGCAGTGCTGTCATCTGGGAAAACGCAACTAACTATGAGACTGAATTGATAGCTCTTACAATTTTGATCCAGGCAGTTATTTAAGCTATTAAGTGAATCAGACAGAAGTCATCTAAAAGAAAAGTTCTACTTACTTTTGCAATGATTTTATATAATTTTTTTTGAAAGTGCACTTTACCCTGAGTATGTTTCAATAAATACCAGACTTGGGAGGTTCATTTGGCAAGAGAGCTCTGCTTAGAGAAAGCAGAAAATAGTAAAAAACTGAAAGTCTCTCTCTCTGAAGGTACATGATTCAGACTGAAACCTTGACCTGCTTTCAGCAAATTGGCGTAACAGAATTTGAACACCGAATGAATTTGTGTTTACCCATGAGGAACTGGTACACTGCACGACACATTACTAGGACTAGTAAGTGATAAACATGGCTAACATAAGATTAAAAGATGCTTCGATTATCACTGTTTGAAAGAAAAAGATCTACATTAAAATGTAAAAAAAAAAAAACAAACCAGGACTACTAGTGGAGGGAGTGGAACATCAACCCACGCCCAAAAAAAACATCAACCCAAAATTCACTATGCTTACAAGATATCCAGGGATAAAGATAGAGTAGAGATTGAGAAAATGTCCAAGCAATGCCTGGCCAAACCTGAGACCCACCCCATGGGAGACAGCCAACCTCTGATGCTATTAATATGCTGCTATGATCACAGACAGGAGCCTAGCAGAGCTGTCCTCTGAGAGGGTCCACTCAGCAGCAGTTGGACTCACAGTTAAACCTTGGGAAGAGTGTAGGGAAAAGTGGGGGGGTCAGGGAGGGGAGGATAAAAGGACCTGAGGGGACAGGAGCTCCACAGAAGATTAACAAAGCCAACTAACCAGGGCCTAGAGGGGCTCGGGGACACTGGCACACCAACCAAGAACCATGCAGAGACGGGGTCTAGGCCCCCTGCTCACAGGTAGCAGATGGGCAAGCCAGGTTTCACATGGTGCTGACATGGCATCTGTTGCCTGCTTTTTGATCACTTCCCCCCCGGCAGGGCTGCTTAGTCTGATAGGACCACCCTAGCAGGACGCAGCTGAAGATAACCAGCTCGGTCCTGATGTAAGTTGATGAGCTGGGGTGGGGGCGGGGCTCCCCTTTTCTAAGGAATAGGGAAGGGGCATGGGAGAAGAGGCAGGGACGGTGGGAGTGGGCGGAGAGGAGGGTGGGGGATGCAATCCAGATGTGAAATAAATAAATAAAAATGTAAAAGCCTCATTTATTTGATATCCCTAAGCATACTTATTCTAAAGAGATACTACAACACATCGTAGAGACTGTAGTTTTAATCTTAATTAAAAAATCCTTTACAGTCTAACTTCCTATATATAGAAGCTAATAGACTTTTTTTTTTGCTTCAGAACTGATGAACCACTAATAAGGTGAGTACATTCGAAAGTGAAACTCCTGCCCAGTTTTCTGACATCGTTTTGCTTAGGACTACCACGAGAAGGCCTGCCATCTTTCCTTGTGTTGTAACTCGACCTTCCTGTTCCCACACGGGCTGCCTGTTTCTGAAGTGTTGTGTGGCGGATGGGTGGTGCCTTCCTCCCTAACCAGTGTCACTCAAGAGCTCGAGAACATGGTGCTAGTTAGTCTCTTTGCACGTACTTGCAGGGTAAACATGGGAGTGAGTCCCACACTTAGCACAAGTCAGTGTCTAAACAACACATCCTTCTTTATTCTCTGCCAAACTGCATAATTAAAACTATGCAATTTCTTATGTGAAATGGTACAAATACAAAGCCACATAAATGATTCTTTTCTGATGCATACAATGCAGAGGACAGACATAATTTGTTGCCATGACAGGGCTTACTTTTCAAGTAGCATAAGCATGGAGTGAGCAGCTGTGTAAATACTTTATCTCTCCAATTGTGTTAAGTGGTACGATGGAGGAATGCAGTTTTCAGAGAGTGCTCTACTGCTTCAGTGGCTTTTCTGGTTTTTATCGATAATAATGCACGTCTCATTCTACAGCACAGTTTCATAGCCAAAACAGCCTGTTTTGGATGGCTCCCTTATGCAGACCTAACCGTCTCTGTTGTGAGCATGCTGCAGGTCCTCAGGAGAGCCAATGTAGGTTCTGAGGAAGGAGAGTGGAGCCCCTCACCCCACACTCAGGAGCTGCAGTTTCAGAGCAATAATTATCTTACCAGCATGCAATTCTCATAGGGTTTCCAATGCGTTCCATGGTCAGTGGCCTTTTAAAATGTATGCCCCATCACCAGGATGCAGGTTGGTATTGTCCATTTGCCTTAAATGTGCAGGTCCAAATTCAATCTCAAACACTGTGAACATAGCAAAATAATGCCCAGACATAGCAGATCTTTGATGTATCAAGTTAGGTCATGATGTGACTCAATAAGACAGTGCTTTCATATAGTTCCAAATTATAGGTGGTGTGTGTGTGTGTGTGTGTGTGTATAAAATTCATTTTAACTGGCTCATTAGATTAAAAACAAATGAAGCAGAGGAAAAGTATAAAGTCCTGAAAATTATTTGTATGGCAATTATCAAATGTAGATCCAGGCATGGTGGTGCGTATGTTTAATCCCAGCACTCCAGAGGCAGAGGCAGGTGGATTGCTGTGAGTTTGAGGCCAGGCTGGTCTACAAAGTGAGTCCAGGACAGCCAAGGCTACACTGAGAAAGCCTGTTTAAAAAAAAAACAACAAAATAAATAAATACGTAGGTAATTCATAAATAAAAAAACATTTGTTTATAACTTAGTCTTTAAAAACACTTCTGAACTCAGATTGGTAATGATCTAGTCTAAATTCTATGAAACAAAGTTGTAAAATACTGCTTACATTTTGAAATGGCTCAATATTTTCTTCATATTTCTAAAATGTATTAAAACTTAGAATCACTCTTTAACTACAGTCCATTTTAGTTAAAATATATTTGAGCCCCATGTTTGTGAGGCTTCAAACCTTAACAAAGAACTACAGGTAACTGACAAATACTGAGAGTCTGAGAAACAGTCCTCCAGAGAGAAGGTCCTCCATACCAACTGGTTATCCAGTACCCAATGTACCCGCTGAAATATATACATACAAATAATAGCACACAGACCAAGGTTACCCTTTTATATTTAGATACACACACACACACACACACACACACACACACACACACACACACACAGAGATACCTAGACATATTTATACACACATCCCCCTATAGTAACAACAGTTAATGAAAAAGAAGCCATGAATTTGAATGAATGTAGGAAAGTAGATAAGGAAGAGTTGAAGAAGGAAGGGAAAGGAGGAAATTATATAAATATTTTATACTCTCAAAGGAATTTTAAAACTACATAAAAATAATTTAAAATATTTTTAGTTTTAGTCAGAAAAAGTCTAATAGCTAGTAAATTGTTTAATTATTTACAAAAATAAGATTTAATATATGTTTACCAGTTGGATGTTATCATGTTTTCAGATTATAAAGTTATTTATTTGTTCATATTGATATTATATTTTTGACCCAAGCAGTGAAAAACATACAGAATCCAAAAGGACCAGATTTTACCAATAGACACAAAGCACCATCCTCAGTGCCTGGATCAAAAAAAATAAAATAAAATCTTTGAAAAGCAGCAGTCACTGTGAATTCATTGTTAGGTGTGTTTTATTACTAATCTGCTGTGTTGTATTTTCATTTTTAAAGGCTGGCCATTGTTAGATATTCATGATTCATTTCCGTCATGTTCAGTTGGTTACAGCCTGGTTGTTTTCAGGATGGCTGTAATAAGCATGGTCTTTCCACAGCAACCTGCTTGTCCCCACAAAGACCTTGTATTGTGCCTCCACAGGAATAAATGCTTTTGACTTGAAAGCATCATTCCCAAATCTCCCAACGGCATTTCTCCAGCTCTGCTTTCAGTGAGTTTTACAGAACATGGCTGTGTTCCATAGCACAGTACTCCTACCCTCTGTAAAGCCAAGTCCCAAGGGACAAAGGCTTCCACCTGCCTTGAACATTAACGGTTTTAAAGTGTTTGTTTTGAAATTTCCGGAGTCAACTTCTTTGAGGATCAATATTTAACATGGTCCCTGGAGACTGAATCAGTAATCTACTGTGAGTGAACTACCAGAGTTTGACAGTCTGAAGGAAACTTCCCCTGCCAGGAGTTACCAACAGAAGCTATGGAAAAGGCCTACTTCTCCTAGCTTCTGAAAACTGGCCGTTCAACCATCAAAATAATTTCTTCTGATATAGCTGTCCATAAAAATCTAAGTCATTCTATTTGTTGGTGGGATCAAATCTATATAATTTGGAATGGATGTAGAGTCTGAAAATGAAAATTTAAAAAACATCACACACATATTTGTAATACGTACAAGAGTTGTGTGAGTACATCTATTCTATTTTTTCTTTTATTGAAAATAGGTTCTTTTCTCATACAGTATATCCTGATTTTAGTTTCTTCTCTATCTACTCCTCCCAGCTCTTCCCCACTTCCCCTCGCCTTGATTCCACTCCTTTTCTGTCTCTCATTAGAAAAGAATAGGATCTGAGAGATGACAACCAAACACGACAAAATAAAAGGAAGATAAGGGACATGGCAACCCGGGAGGAGGAAAAAAAAGTTCCCAAAGCAGGCACAAGAGTCAGGGAGCCACTTGTTCTCACAGTCAGGAGTCCCACAGAAACGCTAATATTTATACTATATATGCAGACGTCTTAGTGCAAACCCCTGCAGGGCGTGTGCTAGTTTTTTCAGCCTCCGTGAGCTCATATGCACCCTGTCTAGCTGACTCAGAGGACCATGTTCTCATGGTGCTCTCCATCCCCACTGGCTCTTACAATCTTTCTGCCTCTTCTTCCACAGGATTCCTTGGGCTCAGAGGGGAGGGGTTTGATGGAGAACTCCAATTTAGACTCCTCCTAATGTCTAGTTGTGAGTCCCTGCATGCCTATAGATGAGAACAGCATCTATAGCTGGGGGAACTTCTCTGACGATACCTGGAAAGGGTATTGATCTATGAGTATAGCAGAATATCATTAGGAATCATTTTATTGATTTTTCTTTCTTTTCAGACTGGTAGTGTTTGTCCCCCCCCCCCCCCCCCGAGTATCTAATATTCTAGTCTACATCTCTTGGTTTTGAATGCAGTGTATGGCATCAGTTCCTTCTGTGGAGTGGGATTTAGGTTAAATCAGGCATTGGTTGGCTACTCCCAACATTTCTTTGCCACTGTTGCTCTAGCATATTTTGTAGACAGGATAGATTGTAGGTCAGAGGTTCTGAGTCTGTCTGGTGTCCACATTTCTCTTTCAGGAGGATGTGAAGTGTCTTTCCACAGTAAAATGACTAGATCACGGGGTTGAGAGTTCTCCATGTCCAATGAGTTGTGTGTATGTTGTTCTTGGCAATGAGGCCTCTCTACCAGTTTGCTTAGAGCAATCTTTTGTTGTTGTTGTTGTTGTTGTTGTTAGCATACAGCCAGGGTTGTCTGGGGATTTCCATGGGACCCCTTTGCCAACAACTCAATTGAAATGTAACCTAATCCAACCACTACAGCCCTCACATGATTACAATAGATGGACTTCATAACCTCAATTACTAGGAGTCCTCATTGAAACTATCTTCATAAGTTTACACTGCACTTCACACCATTCTCCAAGTGCCGCCCCCCAATTCCCGCTGTGTATGCCCACACTCTTTCCCGCCATACCACCTCCCCACAACCATCTGGTTCCCTGCTCCTGTCCAAAATGACACTAGTATACCCTTAAAGTCTATTCTGTTTCCCCACCACAGGGAGATCTCTCTGACCCTCCTCCAATGCCTCTTCTTCATGTAATCTCTCTGGGTCTGTGGATGGTGGCTTGACTATCATTTACTTAATAGCTAATATTTACTTATAAGTGAATATGTCCCAATTTTGTCTTTCTGGGTCTTGGTTACCTCATTCAGGATATTTTTCTAGGTCCATCCCTCTACCTGAAAATTTCATTATGCCATTTTGCTTAACTATTAGGTTGTGATTATTTCAATTTTAACTATGTCAGTGGACGTAAACAGCCTGATTGGCAGCACTGTGATGGGGTTTCTGTTACTGAACATTCTATCAATAGAGGTAGCATTTAAGCAAAGACATGGAAAAGTATATTTGAAAACCAATGGATTTAAAATAAACATTTAAATTCCTATTTAAGCCTCAGAGGACTAGGTAACACAGGTATCTCTGTTTTGAAGTTAAGGAACCCGTGACCCAGGCTTTTTGTCATGATAGGATTGTTTCTTCATTTACTATAGCTCTGAAGTCTGTATTATTTCTTTTCTAAATTACAATGTCTGTTTGTATGACTCCAATGTCACTTATGTATTGATTTGTATAACTCCACAGAAATATCTAAAGAGGATGTGCTGAATTGGGTAAACTTCTGGGATTGTTTCTTTGAAGACTTCAATGTGACCATTCCTTGAACACTGTTTTGATGAATTCCATACTGATTGGAGCTCCACAGATGTCAGAGAATGTGGCCAAGCCATCACTTACACTGTATGATAGCCTTTCTAATATTAACTATTGTGTTGCAGAGCCTCTTGATGATTTTGACATCTTCAAAACATGTAAATTTCTGTTGTTACAGAACTATATTATTAATTCATTTATTTTAATACAAAGCCATGTGTTGAGAATTCAGTGTTTATGTCATAGTAAACATTTCTTTTTTCCAGCTTCTAAGTTTCTGATCTTGAAAGTCCCACAAATCCCTAATGACTCTATTTTATATATAGTTAAAGAGTAATTTTTTCAATACCTCAGATATGAAGTGTGCCTCCAGGATCATATACCTTTTAGTCATGTCAAACAGCAAAAAGTTAAGCTATCATTTAACCACACTTTGATCACAAATAATTCCTTCACACACATAAAAAATCATTTATTCTCATTCCCACATAGTCATATAACTTTTTTATGAAAGTCTGTTGTGGGTTACATAAAATGAACAGCCTCTTTGAGAATGACCTTAAATGATGGAGAAAGTGCTTTTTACATTCTAGTAAAGAAGATAGGGAGTGTACACAGCCAGACACACACACACACACACACACACACACACACACACACACACACACACATACACACGGGCACATGCATGTGCATGTGCATGCTAATAAGAAAAGAAATGGATCTACTCATGATGAAGGCCCTAGAAAGGGTCTTGCCAACACTGAAGAGAAACTGGAAGAGAGCTGCTGGGAGGGAAAGGCCTAACATGGAGTGGGTGGAGTGGCTGCCTCAAACTTCTGTAGAAACTCTCTTTATGTGCTGCAAAGAACTAATAATGTGACAACCCAATCGAATCCAGCATATCGCAGCTTCATCCAGGCCATAATTACACTCATGTTTGTCAACAGTTTGAATGGCATGTAATTATCTGTTCCCTTCTAATACTGTCCCTGAATCACTGTGTTCAAATGCCTTAAATAAAAATGTCATTCTAGAATTAAAGAAAGTCAAATGAAAGACATAGTCTTTAACCTTACAGTTTGGACATATAGCTTTATAAACAAGGGCCACTCCTCAGGAGTATTGTCTGGCTTAAGCACACTGATCTGAGAGCGATTCTGTTCATTCTCCTTTTGGAATCTACACATTGCCATCACTAAAAACTTTACCTTTGAGGGGACAAGTTCATCTCTGTCCTTTCTGCATCTTCCCTCCCATCTGTGTTTGTTCCTGCTACTTAGAAACACACTGCAGAACCTTAACCCCCTTCCTCTCCAGATTTGGCAGGACAGCTTGGAGAAAAAGTGTCATGTTTCTGCTGGCCCTGTCCTCCAAAGCCATCACAGGAAAGAATTTCCAGGTGTTGTGGAAGTTTCCAGGCACTTACAGCTCACCCCAGTGTCTCCCGATTTATCATGAAAGCACTGAATGGAATCCCAACTTTACCATCCATTCGGGCACTTCTTGTGTTAATCAGATATTTATCCAAGTACAGCAAAGGCGAAGTCCAGAACCTAGGTGCCGGCAGCCTTGGCTTGCTTGAAGGCCTCTCCTCTGCTTTCACAGGCCTTGCTTCTTGGGGCATTCTTAGTTATGACTATCTAACACCTTATCACTTCAGTGCTCATGCAGCAGTTCATGTGGACACTGCTTCCTACAGTCTTAGCGTTGACTACAGAATGCTGAACAAGCATGGAGACTGGAGTTACATGGTCCTTCTCCATGGAGGCCAGGAGATCCATCCTAGAGTCATTATTTGGAAAGATTGGACTATCTTTTGATGGAAAAACTGAGGAAAGCTTTAGAGTCTTGCTTTTATTTTTTTTTTCATTACTTTGTAGCTGTGAGAAAATATCAACATGCCATTTCTGTCACCCAGATTATGTTATCTCATTGCAGTATTCATGGCAAACCGATGCAGTCAGGGTGGACTTCTGCAAGGTGCCACCTGGATGCTAGTCACAGTGAAATAAGGGAGAATGAGCTATGATTGTCTAAAGAGAATAGTATGGAGAAAGGGCATCAATCGCAGAGTCTTGAATGCCAACATGCTAAAAAACATTATGCCATTTTATGTGGAGAGAGAAGGCGGATATATCAAGAAGATTGGTTTACTGAATGGTCTGTTGAATTCTTCTGTCACTAATAAATTTTTTAATTTTGCAAAGCAAAATCCAAGGATATATTTGGTTGTACATATGTGACTTTTTCATGGAAGACATTTTTATGACTACAGAATTAATGAATAATAGCTTAAAATACCCACATGCTGCCTTTTATTATTAAGTATCTGTGCTTCAATCAGTTCAAGGGAGACCTGAAGTCCAGTTGTCAAAAATCACAATTCCAGAACATGACAATTAGGGAAAGCAAGCCAAAACTAATAAAGGCTCTGCATGTTGAGTTTTATTAGGATAATAAAGACAGAAAAACCATGACATTTATTTGCATAAACTGTTCTTAGATGTAAACCTGAAGCCAATGCTGCAGCCAGAAAAAAAAGATGCCTCTACACATCTAAAATAATATAAGTGGTCATGTGCCAGGCAATAACTAAGTGCCTCAAACATGCTACGTTGTTTCATCCTTACAGCTACTTCTGACGAATTCTGTAACAACGCACACTGGGCAGATAAAGAAGCTCAACAGTAAGGATGGTAACTAATTCAGTTTCCTAAGCTACTGAGTTCCTGCTCAGGCTTTTCAACTCACCGCAGCTTGATTGCACAAACTAAACTTGTCTGACTGCAAACAGCCTCTCAGAGCACATTTATATTGATGTTAGAAGGAGGAGGAATGTGTTAAAATGTTAAAATTTATGAGAGGAAAAAACAGCACATTTTATAGCATACAAGTTCCTATATTATCTATTGCTTCAATTTTCTAAGAAAAATGATTAATAAATTTTGACTAATGTAACATTTGAGTCCAAACACTGATTTTGAAGAAGACAGCAACAGTAACCG
This sequence comes from Acomys minous, assembly GCF_964271855.1. NCBI lineage: Eukaryota > Metazoa > Chordata > Mammalia > Rodentia > Muridae > Acomys > Acomys minous. The sequence goes on from NC_140495.1 coordinate 38,922,880, forward strand.
CTGAATGAAAGAGCCAGGCCTTTGATGTTGTATAGGTGAACTGTACAAAGGGCTAAGAGGTAGATAATTCACTCACTATATAGCCTTTGCACTCAATCTAAAGAGCAACATGAAAGAAGAAGCAGTAATGGAGACTATGGAAGAGGAAAAGGCAGGAAAGGACCACAGTGAACAGGAAGTATTATTCCAGATAAGTCATATTTGGGTAGTGGGGTTGCATTAGAAAAGAGTCTTGGGAGAGAAAGTGGTATTGTTCTCTACATAAGGATCAAGGGGCAGAAGCAGCTAGGACATAATGAGACTTGGGTAAAAAGAATTCAAAGACACAAATTTGAGAAAATTTCTGAGGAGCATGTGTAAGGGGCACGCTCAAGATTCCATCGAAGGCTTGACATGGTGCTCTGAAGTCTAAGAGAGTACTATCAGAAAGCACTGTTGTTAAATAAGATGCTGCTTCTTAACTAAACAAGATAACTTCACAGCGTTTCAATGCAATTTTATGATCACTGCTAACATTCATCAGAGTATGAACAACAGCTTTTCTAATACAGCACACTAACCAGAATATTTGCTGAATCTTTCTAAACAAGATTATGGCTCCATTTTCCATGGAGTTATAAACCAGTTATGAATAGAATTAGGTACATAGGGAAATCATTATTGGTTTTCTCCTCTGATTTCACTCCACAGTTTTTGCAGAATCACTTTAGGACGGCATGCATTGCAGTAGAAAGAGGACAAAAACGGAGTCAGAAAATGCAGGCTCAAAAACCTTCTGAAAAATAACCAGGCAGCCCAATTCCTACTTAATTTTCCTCCTTGCACAATATGAATACTCAATGCTTGTTCTTCTTGGCACAGCGATACTGTGAAAACCCAAATTAAATCATGTGAACAAAATGCTGGAAATTATAAAATTTTGTTACTCTGTGATTTATAATTCTCCAAAGTAAATGAGTTTAATAAGTCACTGAAATCAAATGGGAAAAAGTCAATAAGATCATCTAGGAATGTCTGTAAGATTTTCATCTGCCTTTTGATCAACGGCAGGTATATGGCATAATTCGATTGACATAGATCAGAAGCATATGGCTACCAACACCCAGGCATGACTACAACCATCGTTCTCTCTGGATGTGGAGATGGCTGAGTCTGCTCTTCAGATGACTTTGCAAACAGAAGATCAATAGCTTAGAAAGAACTATATAATGAATCCCATGCCAGTCAGGACTACAAAGTAATATCCTGTTTAACAAAACAAAACCAAATAATAATAATAATAATAATAATAATAATAATAATAATAATAATAATGATAACAACAACAACAACAACAACAACAACAACAACAACAAATAACAACACCAAACTCACAAAACCCAAACCCAAATCAAAACAAAATTCCTGCATGGAAATGTAAGGAATGGTATGAAAAAGTATGAAAGTCTAACAAGAGTATAAAATAACCATTTTGTTTTCCTTTTTTGTTTATTTGTCTTTTTTTCTTTCATTCATTCTTTCTTTCTTTCCTTCTTTCTTTTTTCGAGACAGGGTTTCTCCGTGCAGCTTGACTGTCCTGGATTCACTTTGTAGACCAGGCCTACAACTCCACCTGCTTCTGCCTCCTGAGTCCTGGGATTAAAGGCGGGGGCCACCACTGCCTGGCTCTTATGTTACTTTCTGAGGCAAAACTAAAGACTCAGTCTTACAAAGGGAAGTCTATATCTGCTTAGATTACTTGATTGTTTTGAACGCTGTACTAGTCAATAAGTGGTTCATAATATGATCAAGACATAATTAAATGAATGAGAATTGAATCCTAATTAATATATATAATTTAATGAGCTTTATATAAGAGCTTTAAAATGGTTACATAACAACAAGGCCCATTTTTGGCAAATAAATAAAATTGAATTATTTTTGGTATGATTCAATTTTAAACATTAAAAAATAATTTATTATAATTTATTCACATGGCATCCTCATTGTTATCCCCTTGATCTTATCTTCCAGTTCCTACCCTCCCTCCCTCCCTCTTCACCCTATTCCTCTTCCCTAGACCCCTGACAGAAGGGGACCTCCTCCCTCAACATATGACCACAGCCTATCAGGTCTCATTCTGAAAACCTGCTTCCCTTTCCTCGGTGTGCCTGCCAAGCCACCACACCAGGGGGAAAGTGATCTAACAGAGGGCGGGCACCAGAGTTCATGTCAGAGGCAGTCCTCACTCTCCCTACAACCCTGGAGAATGAGCTGTCCATTGGCTATATCTGAACAGGGTGTCTAGGTTTATTGAATGCATTGTCCTTGGCTGGTGCAACAGCTTATGCAGGGCTCCCTAGGTCTGTATCTGACAGCATTGATGGCTCCTCTGTGGAGCTATTAACCCCTTTGGGCCCTTCCATTCCCCCTATTCTTCCATGCCACTCTCAGCACTCTACCTGGAGTCCAGCAGCAAGTCCCAGCATCTTTCCTGACCCACACAGGCTGAGTTCAACATATCAGGTCTCATGAGGATAGCCTGCCTTAACTCCCTATGTGTGCCCACAAGATCGCCCTGCCTGGGGGCAGTGATCAACTCACTGGCACCAGAGTTCCTGTCAGAGGCAGTCACCACTTCTTCCAGCCGTGTCACCCCAATGTGGAGAATTAGATGTGCATCAGCTTTGTCTGAACAGGGGGTCTAGGTTTCATGCAATGTCCTTGGTTAGTAAATCAATGGACATCTAAATTGGGCTAATGTCCACTTACAAATGTGTACATACTATTCTTCTCTTTCTTGGTCTGGGTTTCCTAACACAAGATGATCTTTTCTAGTTCTATCCATTTTCCTGCAAATTTCAAGATGTCCTTGTTTTTGATAGCTGAATAGTATTCCATTGTGTAAATGTACCACATTTTCTTTATCCATTCTTTATTTGTTGGACATCTATGTTGTTTCCAGATTCTGGCTATTTATTACAAATAAAGCTGCTATGAACATTGTTGAGCAATGTCCTAGTATGTTGAAGCATCCTTCAGTATATGCTCAGGAGTGCTATAGCTGGTGCTTGAAGTAGCACTATTGTCAAGTTTCTGAGAGACCACCAGATTGATTTCCAAAATGGTTGTACTAGTTTGCACTCCCACCAATGATGAAGGGGTGTTCCCCTTTCTCCACATCCTAGCCAGCATGTGCTGTCACTTGAGATTTTTATCTTACCCACTCAGATAGGTATAAGATGGAATCTCAGGCTCATTTTGATTTGCATTTCCTTGATGACTAAGGATGTTGTTAAATTGTTAGTTTGAGATCGCTCCAATCTCTTTATGAAGGTACTTTCTGTTATAAACCTTCCTTTTATCATTGCTTTCATTGTGTCTCATAAGTCTGGGTACATTGTGCCTTTAATTTCATTGGATTCTAGGAAGTCTTTAATTTCTTTTTTTTTTTTTTTCATGCTTAACCAGGGGTCATTAGGTAAGGAGTTGTTCACTCTCCATGAGTTTGTTGGCTTTAGGTTGTTTGTGTTGTTGAATTCCAGCTTTAATCCATGGTGGGTCTGAGAAGATGCAAGGGATTATTCGACCTTATATCTATTGATGTTTACTTTGTGACCAAGTATATGGTCAATTTTGGAGAAGGTTCCATGAGTTACAGAGAAGAATGTATATTCTTTTGTGTTTGAGTGAAATGTTCTGTGGACATCTGTTAGGTACATTTGATTTGTGATATCTATTTCTTTATTTCTCCATTTAGTGTCTGTCTTGATGACCTGTCTACTAGGGATAGTGGGGGTGTTGCAGTCTCTCACTATTAATGTGTGGGGTTACATGTGTGATTTAAGCTTTAGCCAAGTTTCTTTTATGTGTGTGGGTGTTCCTCCTGCATTTGGGGTATAGATGTTTAGGATTGAGGCATTACCTTGGTATATTTTTCTTTGATGAATATTAACTGTCCTTCCCATTACTTTTGATTAGTTTTGGTTGAAAGTCTAGTTTATTAGATACTAGAATGGATATTCCAGCTTGCTTCTTGGGTCCGTTTGCTTGGAAAACATTTTTCCAGCACTTTACCCTCAGGTAATGTCTATCTTTATTTCAGAGCTGTGTTTCTTGTATGTAGTAGAACGATGAGTCCTGTTTTCGCATCCGTTCTGTAAATGTGCCATTTTACTGTGGAGTTGAGGCTACTGATGTTGAGAGATATTAGTGACCAGTGGTTGTTGGTTTCTGCCTTTTTGATGTTGAAGGTGGTAGAGTGTTTATGTATGTATGTTCTTGTTGGGTTTTTTTGCGGATGTAGGGTTATGTGTTTCCTTTCTTTTCCTGGGTAAAATTAGCCTCCTTGGGTTGGAGTTTTCCTTCTAGTATCTTCTGTAGGGATGGATTTTGTCTAGGTACAGCTTAAACTTGATTTTCTCAAGGAATATCTTGTTTTCTCCATCTATGGCGATTGAAAGTCTTGCTGGGCATAGTCTGGGTTGGCAACTTAGTCTCTGAGTGTCTGCATGGCATCTGTCCAGGCTCATCTGTCTTTCATAGTCTCTGTTGAGAAGTCAGGTGTGATTTTGATAGGTTTGCCTTTATATATGAATTGGTCTTTTTCTCTTGCGGCTTTTAATATTCTGTTTTTGTTATGTACATTTAGTGTTTTGATTATCATGTGGTGGGAGAATTTTCTTTCTTGGTCCAATCTATTTGGAGTTCTGTAGGCTTCTTGTACATTTAGGGACATTTCTTTCTTTAGGCTAGGGAAGTTTTTTTCTATGATTTTGTTTAAAATATTTTCTGGGCCTTGGAGCTGGGAGTCTCGTTTTTCTTCTATTCCTCTTATTCTTAGGTTTGATCTTTTCATAGTGTCCCATATTTCTTGGATATTCTATGTCAGGATATTTTTAGAATTAATGTTTTTTTGTTTGTTTTTTTGTTTTTGTTTCTGTTTTTGTTTTTTACTATTGTATCAATTTCTTCAATCATATCTTCTACCCCTGAAATTCTCTCTTCCATCTCTTGTATCCTGATGTTGATGTCTGTAGTTCCTGTCCTCTTCCTTTGGCTTTCCATTTCCAGGAATGTCTCAGTTTTTATTTCCATTTTAAAGTCTTGAATCCTTTTGTTCATTTCCTTTTCCTGTTTGAATGTAGTTTCCTGTTTTTCACTAATTTCTTGAAGTGATCTGTTCAATTTTTACTCACCTCTTCTTTGTATATCCCTGTTCTAGTTTGAGGGATTTATTTTCTTCCTTTAAGGCCTCTATCATTTTCATAACCTCAGATTTGAAATCTTTCTCTTGTGTGTTGGGTGTGATAGTATCTCCATGGCTTGTTGTGGTAGGATTGTTAGTTTCTGGTGATGTCAAATGGCCATAGGAATTGTTGCTTGTGTTCTTAAGATGACCTCTTTCCATTATGATGTCTCTGGTATTAGAAGGTTTGATCGTCTCTGGTGGCCTGGAAGTTTGGGATAGGTATACATGATGTGGCTTCAGGCTCACACCCAAGTCATCTCCTCCTGGTTCCTGTCGCTGCTTGCTCCCTGTTTCTGACTCAGGTGGGCAAAGCAGCTAGGTGGCAGGAGGAATGATATCCTAGCAGAGAGCTGCTCCAGTTGCCCTGATGGTCCAGCCACCTTGGAGTGGAAGACAAAGTGACTTTGGTCCTATATCCAAGTTCTGTCCGTTAGGTCCACTGGCTCTGATTCTCATTACTGCATAAACTGGGTCTAGTGGTACACAACTGTAGTTCTAGCACTTGGGAAGTAGGGAAGAAAGATCAGAAGTTTTACATCACCTTCTACTACATAGCAAGGTCAAGGACAGCCTGGGATAAATGAGACTCTGAGGAAAGCAGAGCAAAGCAAACAAAGCAAAAACAAACAACAAAAATGTGCAGCAATGAAAGCTAACAGCATAATGTCTCTTTATCTAAAGCACTTCAGTACAGTTTTTAAAGAAACCGCTTTCTATTTAATAACTGAAAAAATTCTAAAAATACTTAGTTTTAGCTAGAAGCATGTAAATAAACTTGACTGTAATTCCTTTCATACCTTTGGGCATCATTTGTTAACATGGAAATGTGACATGACTGTATTAAACAAGTCGGTAAAGGGCTCGTGTTTGTTGTGTAATTGTCTTTGTAGTTCCTTTGAGGCAGACTGCATCTCAGCACAAGTGTCTGGAATGTCACTATGTACAAAGCATCCCTTCATGTAAAGTTGAAAGCATGGCTCTTCATGAAGAATCATCAATTTCAAGAATGAACAAACATATCTGACAACAATATACAATAAACATTATTTGGAAAACATCCTCATTTGCCAACATACTGCTCAAGATTGAATATCTTATTGCTCAAAAGAACCTTTAAGTACTGCAGAAGATCAAATTGTGCAGCAGACATGTGCGTGATTAAAGTGACCATAATGATGAAAAACTTAATGCAACTATGGGAGGGACGTATTCCATCATAACTCATACTGGTGCTTTTGGAGGAAAGAACAAGTATAAAACTAACGAGATACTGACACTGTCATTTCTATGAAATAGTCATGTGTACCTTCAAATTATGAGCTGGGTGACTAGAGAATGTGATTAAAGCACTACCAACTATTCACTGGGTTAAGTTACTATCCCATTCTTTAATAATACTCACTCTCCAACTAGTTTAAGAGTAAAGTTAATTCTTACAGTAACATACTTAATAGCATGCTACGTTGAGAAGTATGTGTGTGTGAATAAACTCATGTGTGTGTGTGTGTGTGTGTGTGTGTGTGTGTGTGTGTGTGTGTGATGTTTTTTTATTTTTTGTAGACAGGGTCTCTCTGTGTAGCCTTGGCTGTCCTGGACACATTTTGTAGAGCAGGCTGGCTTCAAACCTAAAGAGATTTGCCTGCCTCTGTCTTCCTGAGATGTGTGGTTTATACATATCATCTATTTAAATCATTTACAAAATAAGTAACTAAAAATAGCATTAATCATCTACTGGGAATTATATAACTCAATGAAATACAGCATTCTAAGCTAGGCACAAAAAAAAATAGTCATTCAAAACCACTAAAACTTAACCCAAATTTCCACTTTTATGATGTCTCTCGGAGAATTTGTGGAGTCTATACTTGATCAAATAATAAATGAATTCTAGAAGAAAATATGTGGCTATTAAAAGAGAATTTCTACAACATCCTTAAGCATGCAATCATACACAACCAGTGAATCCAAAGTCATGAGGACCAGGAAATTCAGAACAATGAGAATTTAGGACAAACATGTAAAGTGATACAAAAAGTGACCTGGAAAATCAGGTGTTTCTTCAATGACAAGTCCTTAAGAGAGAAACCATTGGATGAGAAAATAAAGATAGAGACACTGGGGTCAGAAAGTCTTGTATAAGCTATACCTTATGCCAATGACGTTATTAAGAAGTACAACATCTTATACACAGTTTTCAGAGAAAAAATGAGAGAAAGTCAACAGAAGGCTGTCATACATACATGAGACTAAGTCAGTAGAGGACTCATCAAATAATGTTGTATAAAAAGAACACAGGACACAGTGGCCACGGGACTGCTAATCATAATCCTTTAAGAGTTCAAAAGTCATGGCTTGTGTAAGGCCATGGCTCCATGGTATTACTGGCTTTACCATACATGTCCCTTGTCTTAGAAAGGGAAAAACATTTCTTCTCTAGTTATCAGGGTATTGTGAAAAGCCTTGGCGCAGCCTGGTTTACAAAATAAATTACTAAATTATGGAAATAAAATTTCAAGAGAGCACAGAATCGAAGATGATGTGTTCAAGGAAAAGACAGATGAATAACATGCCAATGTTACTTGGTCCTACTCTTGTTTGGGAGAAATACTAATTAGTTTTAGATGTTGACTCCAAAATTATATATTTTAATATGAGTTTAAATAAAGTGAACCATTTTAAATTAATTTTAGGTAAGCATCCTCAATAAAAAAAAAAGATGAGGAAGGGGTGGCGAAACAATAATGAATTATTAGGATAATCAGAAGTAAAATAAGAAGTATAGAACATAAGGCAAAGGATAATATATTAGTGACTTTATTTACTCTAACTTCAATGTAAGATTCAGTTGCTTTCTTCATAGGATTATAAACATCTGAAGTTACGTTACAGTTTTTGGTAAGGCTCTCTTTCAGGCCCCAAAGAATGAGAGCACCTATTCACTATGATTTTTAGGACATTCATATTGTGCTACATGCTGCTTACACCACACAACTATAAAATAACAAAGTACAAATCATATAGATGGATCAAAGAGTCAGAAAATGCTAACATAACTGATGAAGTACACGTGTATGATAGACAACAACAGTATTCAAGGTAAGAATTATTGAATAAAGTAGAGAAAGTCATTTAATTTTGAACAACTTAGAAAGCACCAGAAAGATATGCAAGCATACCTACACCATAGCTACACACAATAAAGGAACACACAAAGCAGAAATTGTCAAAACAGTGATATATAGTATCCATAATCTTACTAGACTAATATTTGTAAGACAAAAATTTAGCAGAGGAAATAAAAAATAATTAAGTATGCATATAATAAGACAGTATAGTTAATGCATGCAGAAACTTCTTACAGAATACATTTTATATAAAATCCACATCTTACGGAAAAAAATAAACAGAAAAAAAACGATAGTCATATGTTAGATCCCAAAGAAAGTTTCAAGTATAAATCATGAAGGCCACATTTGAGCATAATGTAATTTAATTGGATTTAAAATGAAAAAGATAGCAATAATGCTCACAATAAAATCAAGACACTTGGAAATAAATAGGCATACAATGTAATTTGAAGAAAAGACTTGGCAATGTACAAATGCAAATTTACCTTATGGCAAACTAGGATACAGGATACACACACACACACACACACACACACACACACACACACACAGAGAGAGAGAGAGAGAGAGAGAGAGAGAGAGAGAGAGAGAGAGAGAGACAGACAGACAGACAGACAGACAGACAGACAGACACAGAGAGACAGACAGAGAGACACAGAGAGACAGACAGAGAGACGGAGAGAGGAAGAGAGACACACAGAGAGAGAGAGGATAGTAAACTCTTCTTTACTATCCTTGATGTGAATTGTACCCCATAAGCGAAATAACCCCCTTTCTCCCCAAGTTGCCTTTGGTCAGTGGTTTATCAAACTAAGACCCTCAGCGTTCCTTAGAGTGTATTTGAAGAATACACCAGCAAACTGTGTCCAGTTTAGTTTCCTTTTAGTTTGTACTTCCTATGCCCCTCATTATCTTACCTTCTATTCTAATAGAACCTAATTTATGACTCAATACAGGAATATGAAACATGCATGCAAGACTTCCGACCATACTTCTGATTTAATGTCGCTGAGAAAGGCATTTTCACAGAGAATAAGATTTCTCTAGAACCTTATCCATCACAGTTCCAAAGCATCTTATCGTTTATTTCCTCATAGGCTTTTCCACAGCCATTTAGGTTATATACGCAAGGTATCTGCTAATTTTGAATTATAACATATGAAGTAGGAGCTAAAAATATTACATGTTCTTTTGTCCCCCTAAACCATGGGGCCTTGACTAAACTGCAGAGGCACAACAGCCGTCTCGATTTTGCATTGCAATTTAATGAATATATGTGATTCATCTTTCATTATTAAAATAAAAGGATCAGATATATTATTTCTCTTTTCCATTGAGTCTTTATGATACTATAACATATAATGTACAGGAAAATGATCCAGGTCATGAAACTGTTGTTTTGTTCACATTAACTCTCTCATTGACTCTACTGATTATTTATTTCTGCGTTCTTACAATTCACATGCTGAAACAATGTGCTGGTGCTAGAAAGCGGGGGCTCTACAGACTGAACTAGAATGTGTAATATAGTCTCTCACAGGTCTAGCCATTTCCTACATGTCTGCCACTGCTTTTACACTTCCATATCAGATGTTTTTACCAAGCATTTTGGATCAGTGTGCAGCAGATTCTGAGTATTCGTGGAAACACTCCCATGTTGACATAATACTGTAGAGACTAGCAGTCCCACCAAAATGTGTCATATTTTCACTGACTGAGTGGAGGAGGATTTCTTATAGTGCTGCAGAGACTACCATAAGATGGTCACTATGGCATTCTAAGTACCACTAAACAGTTACTCTGGCCTACAGTGTACAGCAGCTCTGGAAACACCGCAGCTGTGCAAAGAAGTGGATTTTCCCACAAATCTCTTTGAAGTTTCTCTTCTTATTATTCATATTCTTTATCCATCTAAGCACTTTGAAGAAAAGACACCAAGAAGAAATTAATGTCTATACAGTAAATCATAAAGTACAGGTTATATTTAAAACTGCAATATGGAGTATAATCTTTCCACAGTGAATGAATGGGAAGCATGCAGCCTTCTCACACACAACAGTGGTGCGGTTCGTCATTTGCTGAGCTAGCACAGAGTGCTCTGTGTGTGCACCGCCTTCCTTCTGAGGCTAAAGTCCTTTCTTCTGGAGAATACCAGCCACCATAAAACTCACTTTTCGCCCTTAATACCAGTGGCCCTTTCTAGTGTGAAGAGAGGGGGAAAGAGATCTTAATAAAGGGAGGATCTACATATAACACAGGGGATTATGATTGGGAACGGTAATAAGGGGGAGGGAGGTTGAAATGCAGAGAGGAAGAGGAGGGTAAAGTGGAGGGAGTAGATCAAGAAGACAGTGCTCTTCCCAGAAACCACAGATTGCCAAATATAAAACCCAGTGCTAGGGAAGGAATACCTTCCGTCAAAGAAGTTGGACAGAGACGGCCCAGAAAGCCTCAAAACAGAACAAGCAATTGCCACTGCCTTTGGCAGCTCATCAGGAATTTATGGTAAGACTGTACAGCTGGGGACACAAGACATGCCAAAGCAGCATTGGTACTGATGACTAAGTGTCCTCCTTTCTGGAAAGCCTTTGTATTACCCAAAGGTGCCATGCAGGTTTTCTTGTGAAAGTACAACGTGTGCTGCCTTAAGGAATAGGTTTTTACCATAAAGGTCTGATAAGAGAGCAATAGTGATTACCTGTATTATTTTGGGTCTCTCAAAACACCCTCTCCAAGAACTTGAAGGGATAGACCCCATAGATGGAACTGAGCTTTTTATTTAATATACTATGGTTTCTGGGATTAATATTATCACTTCTTGGAGAGTAACAACAATTTTGTGTATTCACTTAGAATAATTATTGATGATATACTTTAGACTGGATGCTGTAGTATTTCTCTTCATAACTAAATTGCTAAGTACTATATGCCATGTACTCTCTCTGAGCACCTCAAAACATTTTTAGGTTACAGTAGCTCAACAAGGTTCATTAGATTATTATATAACAATACAGATTTAAAGGACATTACAGTTCAGATCCACAGTGGCATAGTTAAAAAGTGAAAAATTACATCCTAATTAACTACGAGGCACAATTAGAGAGATGATCTCTTCTCTCTCTGTCCTCATGAAACCAACCTCCTCACTTACTCGGCCAACTCCAGGTTCTCTGAGAGAAGAGCTTCCATGGAGACTTAGTTGAGAGGGAGCGGGGGTGCATAGCAGAAGATCTGGATGTGCTGTGTCACAGTGTCACAGCCACCAAGTTCACCTTCCAGAGGTCTCAGCAGAATTAAGCCCATGGCCCACAGAAGGGCTTAAGGCGATTTTCCTATACTGTTCTTTCTGCTTTTTCACTCACTCAGGAGACCCAAGGCAGCCTTCATTCTTACAAGAGCCGAAGTGTCTGACACCTTTCTCTCAGGTTCCCCTTTCTCTGGCTTTTCAGTTTGACATTCTCTTCAAGGATTCCCATGCCTGTGGACAAACCACCTAAACACCAAGCACAAGGAACAAATGGTTTCTGCCCCGCCCCCAACTTCTGAGGTTAGGTGTAATTGTCCCAGGTGGGCCTTGAACTTGTGATCCGCCTGCCTTGCATTCTGAGTGCTCTTAGCAGGTGGCAACTTAATTGTATCTGAGTGGGCCCAGAGAAAATGCACATTGGGTAGGCGTGGTAGAACACTCCAGTGAATTTTACATCTACTCAGTACTAACACCTGGAAGTCTTATAGTTGTAAACTCTTTCACAGCAGATGTAAACTCCACACTCAGATTGAAACTTTCCCCCTTCCGGCTGCTTTCATTGATTGACATGTCACATCCCAGTACCACTCATAACTCCCCCACCATCGCTGATGTTTTTTCTTCCTGATCATTATGTTGCTTTTAACTCCTTCAGTAAATACATTTTAAAGCACCAAATATGTGGCATGGATCAATCCTATATCGTCCAAGAAGGAAAGATCTTCAAATTAATCTTGTACCTGAAACCAGCCTTCAGGTATCAAAAGCTATCTAAATGAGCTGAAGGGGAGACAGTGATTCCTCTCTCCCTCCCTCCCTCCCTCCCTCCCTTTTCTCTCTCTCTCTCTCTGTCTCTCCCTCCCTCCATCCATCTCTCTCTCTCTCTCTCTCTCTCTCTCCCCCTCTCTCTGTCTCTCTCTGTCTTTCTCTCTCTCTCTCCCTCTCTTTCTGTCTCTGTCTCTCTGTCTCTGTCTCTCTCTGTCTCTCTGTGTCTCTGTCTCTCTCCCTCTCTCTCTGTCTCTATCTCTCTGTGTCTCTGTCTCTGTCTCTGTCTCTCTCTGTCTCTCTGTGTCTCTGTCTCTCTGTGTCTCTGTCTCTCTCTCTCTCTCTCCCTCTCTCTCTGTCTCTCTCTCTCTGTCTCTCTCCCTCCCCCCCCCCTCTCTCTCTCTCTCTCTGTCCCCCCCTCTCTTTCTCTAATTATGAATCCAGCTTAGAAAACAAGTGGTGGAAAGTTCTAAGCGAAAACTGCTACTTTTTGTTTGAAGGTGAAAATTCCTTGTTAGTACTCTAATTATTTTTTACATGTGAGATATGAAACAATGAGTAAAACTTCTGCTAATCTTAGTGCATTCTAAGAAGCAAATAGACACAATGAAGCATAACTATATTTGCAGCCAACAAAAATGTGTTAACATGTATGCTACAAAGTGGGACTAATAAGGAGACAGTTGGTCCTGGTTATAGCGATTAGAGGAACCTTTATAGAAAGCATTAGGTTTTAATTTCACCAGAAAATTATTCAGAACAAACTATTCACAACCAATAACAAGGCACAAAACCAGAGAAAGGTAGGCCAAGATACATTAGAATTTTTTCATTACACTGAAATGACTGGTGATTTCTTTTTAGTTACTGATAAACCTCAACACAAAAGCCATTAGAGCTATAGTAATATATTCTTACACATGGAAAAAGGAAGAATTAATCATATTTTAATTTGCATTTTATTGCCAGGGTAGCCAAATACAGAGAAAATAATTAGCATTATTTTATGTAGTTACTCAAAGCATCTCTTGAATTAATTATCATCTAAAGCACAGAATTACTCAGACAGTGACTGTGCACCTGGTTCTCCCCACCATGTTCTGTACATAATGATTCACGTCCCACTTCAGAATGCTCATAGCAAGCTTTCCTAGCTATTTTATTTAAGCCCATTTTCCATTTTTCATTAACTCACCAAAATAAATAATAAACATAGTGTCTTATTCCTTTCAATTCTTAACAAAAGTAATCCTTATGGATGATAAGGATTCTTCTTGAAAATATTTTCTACAACATTCAGTCCTCCAGTTTCTTACTATAGAAGGAAAAAGGAAAAAGAAGCTCTAGGCCAGTGTCTGATTAAGTCTGATGGAAAATACAATCCATGGTTAAAATCCCTCCTGGATTCTACAAATAGTGAGGGAGGGGACCTACGTGCATGGGTGCTGTATATACAACACGATAAAGCAAAACTGTGAAAACTGTCCAACTCAATATATTAGTTTGAGGGTCTCAGGAATCCATCAAAACACCATAGTCCATGGTACAGGATTCCAATGGGTGTAAGTAAAAAAGGATTGAACATAAGCATAGAAAAGGCATGTTAGCTAATGCCTAAGTACACCGCCATTAGGAAAAGGAGCAACTCACATGACTACCCTCTAGGAAACTATAGTAAGGTCCAATGATGATGCCTCATTAGAGTTTAATTGAAAATAAAACAAATTAAATAAACATAAGTGAATAAATGAATAAAAACAGACTCTCTGAGAAATACTAGGTGGCCAAGAAAAAGAATGGTAACTTAAATATTAAGTGCAAATATAAGATTGAAAATGACTTATTAAAGATAAGCCAGAAGAATAATTAGAGAGTTTAATCTACATCATCAGTGACATAAAATACCTAACCTACAGAAAATTGATTAAAATGTAAAAAGATAAGCAGACACTGAATTGCAAAAGGCATATGTATAGTTAAAGAAAACAAGAATATAATGAAATGGAGACATAACACATAATATGACAAAAGGAAAACTGAAATGTACACCATTGATAGAACATTGTTAAGATTAAGTATTGAAGAAATTGAGTAAATAATGAGGATATAACTTGAGAAAGAATAAATAAATCAAAGTGATGAGAAAATATAACAAATATAAATAACGAGAGCTATAAGCCATAAAGATTTTTCAATTCAAAAGACAGAGTTTTAAATTTTAAAGAGTACCTATCCACAAATCCAGTCCTATGGAAGATACTTAAAGGAAGTTCCAATTCATGGAGCCTATCTACACCCAGGAAAACACAGGGAACAGATAATTTCACATTAGCAAAACAAAAATTAGACAAGCACACAAACATACCACCACAACCAACATCAAAATAAAAACATCTAATAGTCATTGGTCACTAATCTCTCTCAACATCAATGATCTCAGTTCTCAAAAAGACACAGACTTAACTAATGGATGCATAAATAGGACCCAACATTCTGAATTATACAAGAAACATCTCTCAGCACCAAAGATAGACATTATGTGAGAATAAGGGGCTGCAAGAAGGTTTTCCTAACAAACAGCCCAAGAAACAAGTTAGGAGTAGCTACTCTAATATTTAATAAAATATGCTTTCAAATGAATGAAAAGAGGTGAGGAATGACACTTCATATTCATCAAAGGAAAATACAGCCAAGATGACATCGCAGTTCTGAACATCTATGCTCCAAATACAAGAGCACCTACATTTGTAAAAGAAATATTAATAAAGTTTAAAACACATTGATGCCCACATATTAATAGTGGGAGAGTACAACACCCCCTTTTCACCAAAGAATAGGTCAACCAAACAGTTACTAACCTGAGAAATAATAACACTAACAGATGTCATGTATCAAATGGACCTAACAGATATATACAGAAATTTTCACCCAAACACAAAAGATTATATTTTCTTCTCAGGACCTCACAGAATCTTCTCCAAAATTGACCATGTAGTCAATCACTAAGCAAGCCTCAACAGATACAAGAAGATTGAAATAATATCCTGTATCCTATCAGACCACCATGGACAAATCTGGACCTCACCACAGAAATAACAAAAAGCCAACACACACATGGAAACAGAAAACTTTCTACTCAATGACAGCTAGGAAGAAATAAATGAAGATATTATGGACTTTATAAATTCAATGAAAATGAAGGTACAATATACCTAAACTTACAGGATACAATGAAAGCAGTGTTAAGAGGAAAGTTCATAGCACTAAGTGCCTTTATAAAGAGATTGGAAAAATCTCATACAAACAACTTAATGGCACACCTGGAAGCCATAGAAAAAAGAAGCAGATACACCAAAGAGGAGTAGATGAATCAAAATAATCAAACTCAGGGCTGAAATCAATAAATTAGAAACAAAGAGAACAGCTCAAAGAATCAGCAAAACCGAGATCGCGTTCTTTCAGAAAAATCAACAAGATAGACAAACTCTTAGCCAAACTAACTAAAAGGCAGAGAGATACTATCCAAAATAACAAAATCAGAAATGAAAAGGGGTTCATAACAGCAGACACCAAAGAAATCCAAAGAATCATTAGGTATTCCTTCAAAAGCCTATATGTCACAAAAATTGAAAATATAAATGAAATAGACAATTTTATTGATAGGTTCCACTTACCTAAGTTTAATCATGATCAGGTAGACAAATTAAATATTTCTATATCCCTTATGGCATTAGAAGTATTCATAAAAAGTCTCACAACCAGAAAAAAAAAAGCCCATAGCCAGATGGGTTCAGCACAAAATTCTGCCAGACCTTCAAAAAAGAGCTAATAACAATACTCTTCAAACTGTTCAACAAAATAGAAATGGAATGGATGTTATCAAACTCATTCTATGATGCCACAGTCACCTTGATACCTAAATGACTCAAATATCTAACAAGGAAAGAGAATTTCAGACCAATTTCTCTTGTGCACGTTGATGCAAAAATACTCAAGGAAATACTCACAAACCAAATCCAAGAACACATCAAAGACATCATTCACCATGATCAAGTAGGCTTCATTGCAGACATGCAAGCATAGTTCAATAAAAAGAAATCCATCAATGCAATAATCCACCATATAAACAAATTGAAAGGGAAAAATAATCATCTCCTTAGTTCCCCAAAAAAGCATTTGAAAAAATCCAATACCTGTTCAAGTTTAATGTCTTTGAGTGATCAGAGATACAAGGGGCAGACCTACACATGATAAAGGCTATATCCAACAAGCCGATATGCAACATCAAATTCAATGGAGAGAAACTCAAAGAAATTCCACTAAAATCAAGGACTAGACAAGACTGTCCATTCGCTCCATACCTCTTCAATATAGTACTTGTAGTTCCAGCTCCAGCAAAAAGACAACAAAAGGAGATCCACATAAGAAAGGACAAAGTCAAAGTATCAATACTCACAGATGATATGATAATATACATAAGTGACTCCAAAAATTCCACCAGAGAACTCCTACAGCTGATAAACAACTTCAGCAAAGGGGCTGAATACAAAATTAATTTTAATAAAAGCAGTAACCCTCCCGTATACAAATGACAAGTGGGCTGAGAAGAAATTTGGGAAAGTGCACCCTTTACAATAGCCACAAATAGTATAAAGTATCTCGGTGTAGATCTAAGCAAGCAAGTGAAAGACTTGTATGAAAAAAAAAACCTTCAAGTCTCTGAAGAAAGAAATGGAAAATTATGTAACTGTATTTTAATGTAAAATGTCAGTTTTTTTTACATGCCTACATTTTTTAAAATTAAAACTATTTTTTAATAAAATTAAACAAATGGTCAGGATCACATACAGTAGTTTGCTTGATGACTGTAAAGTTACCAACAGTGATTTGAAAGTAATTTTTAACAAATGACAAAGCACTGCAGTTTTATTTGTTTTTATTTATATTTTATGTGTTGAGGGACAGGTATATTACAATACAGATGCAGAGGTCAGAGTATAACATGTAAGAACCTGATGACAAGTTCCTCTCTTTAGCCATCTTGCCAGGTAATCTGCATTATATCAAGACAATAATAAGTATTCATTTGTAATTTCTATTTTAAAAATTTACTCAGAGTTTCATATATGCATATATTCATTCCATTTTAACAGTTAAAGAAATTTGCTTCAAAGTACAATTAAAAAGTATTAAATATAAATACAAAGAATCTAAAAAGTACTACTTGTGTATTTGAAAAAATTAATTTCAGGGTCATTTGATAAAAGAACAAGATGGTTTTTCACTAGAATGCAGACACAAGTTTTATGTATTAACATAGAGAGTAAAAGAACTCACTACAATAGTGCCATATGTGTGAAGAAGTTGATGGAAGAATCAAGGAGAAATCTTTGCCTATGAGGAAACTGCACATAAAATGGAAGACGAATCAAATCCTAAGGGAAAGTAGTGGAGCATCTAACCACTGCACACTGCATTCTGCATAACAGCGCACTTCTGAGAGACACCAGACAACTGAGCATGAAAAACTAGGTCTCAAAAGAACAGATCCTTCACAGTATGAAAAACTGAGTAAGCAAATTAACCTTCCAAATCAACTGAAGTATTTAGCACCCATTTCTTCCTTACAGAATCATGAAGACACAGTCTTAACGTTGTTTAAAAACTACTCATCTGCTAACACTCTCCCTGAAGGGTCTGCACTAGTGAGAAACACCAAATGACAAGGGACAGTCTGTTATAGAGAGCTGTCCTGGAATGGCAATCTCTCATTCTGTCATGACTTGCTCCTCACAGCTGTCTTCACCCCTGGATACAAGGTAGACAGTTGGCTACAGGAGGAAGGGTTTTGGTGTTGAATTGTTGACACAAAAGGGCATGTCCCACGAAAGCCTTCACTTACCAGGAAACTGAAACAGAGGGGAGGACATTCTAGTGGGACTCTAGATGAGAGAAGCATGGGAGAATGGCAAAGTAGAAGGATCCAGAGGGTCCTAGAAGCCTACAAGTAGAACATTATTATAGGCAGATTTGGGCCCAGGGGTCCCGCTCAAACTAAGGCACCAGCCAAGGACAATACAGGCGGTAAACTTTAAACCCCTACCCAGATCTAGCCAATGGACAGAACACTCTCCACAGTAGAATGGAGAGTGGGATATTACTTTCTCACATACTCTGGTGCCTCAACTTTGACCATGTCCCCTGGAGGGGGAGACCTGGCAGCACTCAGAGGAAGGACAGCAGGTTACCAAGAAGAGACTTGATACCCTATGAACATATACAGGGGGAGGTAATCCCCCTCAGGAACAGTCATAGGGGAGGGGAATAAGGGGAAAATGGGAGGGAGGGAAGAATGGGAGGATACAAGGGATGGGATAACCATTGAGATGTAACAAAAATAAATTAATAATGGAGAAAAAAAAGAAAAAACAAAAAAAAATCAATTTGTTTAATGGATGTAGTAAACTATCAAACTATTTGTTCCTTTCTGCCGAATATTCAGTAAACTGTATCTAACAACTGGTTCACGTATTAAGTGGCATTCAAAATTTACACTGGTAACTTTTTGTTTTATTTCCCCCCCCCCCCCCGTAAGTAGCTTTGGGTTACTGACTACTTCTATTGTTTTCATCTTTTTAATATCAATGATATTTAGTATTTTATTCTTTTTGTATTCTTGAACTTAAATGCTTTCCCTTGCTTTTCTCATTTCCTACATTATGGATAGGATTATTTGGTACTTTCATAAGCCCTGATATTCTAATATTCCATAATAATTACTACTTTATGTGAACCTCACTAATTCTTATGTCATACTCTGAGTTGCCTGTCTTACTCACACTTGACAACAATGATGCAGTCTGTGGCTGACTGATGAGCTACTCCAGAAATAACACTGAGGCCAAACTGGCTATTAGCTTCATTCAGCTCCTCCATAGTATTTATTGACTTTCCATCTACTGCATTATCCATAACTAAGCTATTAATGCTAAAAATACTTGGTACAATTAGAGACCTCTCCAGTTCTACTGTAGTTTTACCAATTTTTGTTTTATATGTTTTGCTTTTCATTAGTTTGCCAGGAGCTTACACATTTAAGAATATGTCCTCTTGGTGAATATAATCATGTGCTAGGCGTTAGGAGGAAAGCAGTCCATCTCTCATGTAGGCAGCTGGTCAACGTCACAGCCCAAGGGTGTCTGTGTGTCCTTGAAGAATCAGCATTCAGATTCCATTGCACTGAAGTTTAAAGGGAAACTCTTAATTTGTGAGCTAAGGAACTAAGCCTCCAAAGCACCAGTTCATTAAGATGCCAGCTACCTACAAGCCCTTGTTTTTTTACACTTTTTGATTTTTTCCTTTCTCTTGGAAAGTTTTAGCAGACTTTCTTGAGGTAGACACTTTTACCTGACCCATAGACCACTCACAACCCCCCATTATGTACATATTAAACAACCAGTGTCAGCCCAGCTCAAAACCCAATTTACATAAGGCAGGACAAAATTGGCTCATTTTCTGGAAAACCAACCCCCCCCCAAAAAAAAAGACTCCAAATAAATGATACTTGGTAATTTATTCTTGAGGCCAGGAAGTGATTATTCTGCTTCTGAAAAAGCTTGCTTACTTATTAGTGTTTTACTGCTCTTGTTCATCACTCTTGATTGTGAGACAGAGAATCTCCAATCAAGAAAAGAACAACCCTACAACATTATATTCCTACTGTATCTATTATGACACATACTGAATATATGTAGAATATATGTAATAATAATCTGCAACACAAACACCTTGACAATCTCTCTCTCTCTCTCTCTCTCTCTCTCTCTCTCTCTCTCTCTCTCTCTCTCTCTCTCTCTCTCTCTCATGCACCTGTTAGCAATCAGGCATCTCTACTGCCTGCCTCAGAAACTCAGCAAAAGTTGGATATTACTTGCTGCCAAGATGTGACCCATTCCCACTATTGCCACTAGTAGTGTATCCTCCTTCCTGTGCTAAATCCTCTTCTAAAAGGCCAGTCTCTCCTCTCTTCTTCACTCTACCTTGCCCAGAGGCAGCCTCTCTATACCACTCCCCCTAAACCCCTAAACCTCCCAGGGGAGATCTGTTGCATGGTGTGACTTTGTGCCTTCCTTTACTTACATCATCACATTTGGTGCCAAGACTCACTAGGTCCTCCTGGTGCTGTGCTATCCCACGTGGCTCTAAACTACACATCAGGACCATATTTCCTATCCACTTGCAACAGGCTTACCTTCTGAATAATTGATCACTGTGTTCTGCATCCATCACTGATGATTAGTAAATCTTCACTCTTGTCCAGTACCCCCAGCTACTGTCTTTAAGGATATGGTTGACACTCTTCACTAAACCCACCGCTGACCTTTCCCCCTTGGGTGAAGCTTCGTCTTTTTACACTACTATTTCTCTCTCTCTCTTTCCTCCTCTTCCCTATATCCTTCCCCTCCCCCTCCACCCCATATGAAATCCTAGTACTAGGTGGACCATGTCTGTTTGTTCTTTTAGCTCTGGCTCCTCCCAGTGCTGTGACGACACACTGGACAACTAGTGCCTTCTCCTTCAAGTCCTCCCTGTATCCCTAGGATGCTTCAGACTCAGGCATGTGACTCTTCTCCTCATCCATGGAAACTGTGTCTTCAATTGTGCCTCCAAACACTCCTCTGGGATGCCTTTTGGAGAACCTCACAACCTTACACCAGCACCCGACTTAAGGACTTCTAAACTTAATAGGACTTTACACCCAAACTTGGCCCCAATACCTCTTAGATAACCCAAATGGCAACCTAACGGCACCATAGATCCTGATATCACACAGGACCTTTACAACTATTACATGCAATTGGGTAAATAAGATCAGGTGGTCATCTTGATAGATACAGAAAAAGAAATTCAACAAAGCTCAACATACTTTCATGATGAAAGTCTACAAGAGATTAAAAGTAGATACAACATAGTAAGGATGATGCAATAAGTATAGAGCCAACATTGTTTTTAATGAGGGAAGTTGAAGCATTTCCTCTAAAATCTGTTAATGAAACAAGAATTTCCACCCTTTTAACTGTTCTTCATTATACTGCTTACTTTAACCAAATAAACAAAAGATAGATATAACAAAAGAAACATCTAAATAGATATGACAGTAAAAAGAGGTTAAACATTTCCTACTTGAAGATGAAACTATTCTAATTTTAAAGGACTCTACAAACTACCAGAGACTTACTACTATAAATATTTTCAGTAAACTACACACAAGCATAGGTAGGTTTATATATAACATTAATAAACGGCAAGTGACAGAAATTGAGAAAAATATCCCATTTCCCACAGTTTCAGTAACAGTAAGTACATAGAAATAAACCTAACTAAGGTAACAAAAGATCTTCAAAATGAAATATTTGAGATGAAGGAACAGAGAAATAAACAAGATACGAGAAGATAAGAACTCCCCTGCTGTGGGATTGGGAGAACTAATATTGTAAAATGCTGGTACCAACAATAGCTATAGATTCAATGCAATATTAATCAAAATCCGATGACTTTGTTAACAGAAACAGAAAAGCATTCCAAGTGTATAATACCAAATATATTGAAAAAAAATCCTAAGCATAATAATATCTGCCCTTCAGGTTTTCTACAGAGATACAGTGATAAAGGCAATAGACTTCAGAACAGAATAAAGGACCCAAGTATAAATTCATGTTTGCAAAGAGATCAAAACATGAACTGCAAAAAGATCTTCCCAATAAATGGTGATAGGAAAGAGTATCATTTTATATGTGTATAATATATTTATGTTTCTCATATGTGTGTGTATGTATGTATGTATCTACCACTAGAACTATAGATTACTAAAGATTTAAAACACCTTCTTGATTTTTGTTTACATGTGCTATTTTTAGTTAATATGCAAGTAACTGGTTTCATTACATCAACTTCAAATATGAGTACTTTAACTGAACCTATCCTACTTTTCTGTACATTGATACATTTCTAATGTCAGTAAGTCCTCTTTCTATAATATTTTCATATCACAAGTGTTCTATTACTATCCCTCCATCTCTTAAAACTTTTGGGACACCGTCATGGTCCATTTTCTAACTTCATGAATTTTATCCACACTCACAGCTGCATACACACACACACACACACACACACACACACACACACACACACACACACACAAAATTAAGAGTGTATAAGAGAAAACATGTAGTATTTCTCTATGTTACTTCCTTGAACATAATAATTACCAATTCCAGGCATTTTTTATAAATTTCATTTTTCTTTATTGCTAACTAAAATTCTATCATATTTTTGCAGCACATTTTCTGTTTTAAAAATACATACATTTAATTTTTGTGTATAGCACATGTTTGGACTTTATGTGTGTGTGTGTGTGTGTGTGTGTGTGTGTGTGTGTGTGTGTGTGTGTGTAGCATGTGTATTCCTGTTGACATTGGAGGTCAAACCAGGGTGCTGAGTATCCTGTAACTGGAGGCACAAACAGTTGTACGCAGGGCTCTGGGTACAAACCAAGGCCCACTGAAAGGCACCCAGCCATTGCTCTAGCCCTTGTATCACATTTTCATAGCCTACTAACCTATATCGTTGGACATCTTGGTTGGTTCCATTCTCTTGATGCTGTGAAAAGTGCAGAAATACACCTGGAAGTGTCAGTAATTCTTTTGTGTCATACACCATCATTTGGACATATGGCCAGGAGAGGTATGTCTGGGTTTTACAGAAGCTCTACTTTTAGTTTTCTGAGTAAGCTCTCAACTTCCTACCATATTGATTGCATCAGCATTAGGGTTACTATGTCCTTTGCAATTAGTTACCTTACAATCATAGCTCCCAGATAGCTGAACCCTTTACATTTTAGCTGACATTTACATTATTTCCAGACAGACCTAATAATGTTGTAGCCTAGATTTTATAACACATAAGGAAAACAGTATGATCTCTTATATTTCTATCACTGTGGAAAAAAATAATTTGAAGAAAATTGATGTTAAGGAGATAGATTTATTTTACCACATGATTTCTGATGTTTCTGTCCATGGTTAGCCTGGCTTGTGGGGTGAGGAAGAAAGTTATGGAAGAAGAACTCAATGGAGAGAGCTTGCTGTCCTCACAGTTTGGGGAAACTAAAAGCAAGCACTTCTCTGAAACATGCTCTGCCCCATGCCCACTGAACTTGTCTTAGCTTGCTTTCCATTGCTGTGATAAATCACAACCAAAAACAGGTTGTGGAGGAAAGAGCTTATTTAGGATACAGGGCCTGATCACAGACCGTGATGGGGAGAATCAGAAAAGAACTCAAAACAGAAAGTAGGAAGCAAGAAATCATGTAGAGACCATAGAGCAGTGATGCTTTCTGGGCTGTACTATGGCTCACTCAGCCACACATCCCAGGGCCACTGGCTGAAAGGTGGCTCAGCTCATAGTGGGCTGGGACCTCCGACATTGATCAGAAAACGGCCCCACAGACTTGTCCGATCGAAATTCCCTCTTTCCTGACATTTCTGGCTTGTGCCAAGATTGTAAAAATCTACCAGCAACAAAACTATAAAACCGCAACTAGATTAACATATTTATCAGGATAGACCCCTAAAGAACCAATCACCTCCCAAGGCTCAATTCTCAAGACTGTCACACTTGGGAACACACTGGTTTTTTTTTTAAACTTTTTTTTTTTAGATTTTTTTCTTTTTTATTAATTTATTCTTGTTACATCTCAATGGTTATCCCGTCCCTTGTATCCTCCCATTCTTCCCTCCCTCCCATTTTCCCCTTATTCCCCTCCCCTATGACTGTTCCTGAGGGGGATTGCCTCCCCCTGTATATGTTCATAGGGTATCAAGTCTCTTCTTGGTAACCTGCTGTCCTTCCTCTGAGTGCCACCAGGTCTCCCCCTCCAGAGGATATGGTCAAAGGTGAGGCACCAGAGTATGTGAGAAAGTAATATCCCACTCTCAACTCTACTGTGGAGAGTGTTCTGTCCATTACTGAGACAGAGGGGAGGACATTCTAGTGGGACTCTAGATGAGAGAAGCATGGGAGAATGGCAAAGTAGAAGGATCCAGAGGGTCCTAGAAACCTACAAGTAGAACATTATGATAGGCAGATTTGGGCACAGGGGTCCTGCTCAAACTAAGGCACCAGCCAAGGACAATACAGGCGGTAAACCTTAAACCCCTACCCAGATCTAGACAATGGACAGAACACACTGTTAATATGTGTGCTTTTGGGAGACTGTTAAGAAGCCAACCATAACCTATTCTGCCATATTTACTAGATACCAAGCACTTCTTTTGTTTTCTTTACTCCTGCCCATTGTAAAAAAGCTTCATTCCATATTACTATCAGAGAAATCCAGCAATTCATAGCTTCTCTACAAATAATAATAATAATAATAATAATAATAAATAACAATAATAATAATAATAATAATTATTATTATTATTTAAAAAAGAAGAGTTGGTCATGCGTTAGAGATAGAGTAGTGGGACATGATAGATGTTCCAGCGGGGGTGGGGTGGAAATGATGCAAATACAGTACTCATGTATAAAATTCTCAAAAATGTAAGGATAAAGTAAAATAATCTAGTCGGCAGTGATTAACACTCCAGAGAACTTGTAATTCCATTGATCATTGAACTGTCAGATGAACTTTGTGTCAACAGTTTTAAATGGGCTTTCAGAAAGTGAAGAGTTTTTTAATGTTAATTCTGAATTTTGAGCTTTGCTTTCTAGCCACACACAATGATTGCTTACATGAGGAAATGCACATGTGGGAAATGCATGTGTGATGAGTCAAGAATTTCTCCTAAGATCCTTTTAAGTAAAACAAAATGAAAACAGAAGAGCCCGTGCCAAGCTTCCTTTATCTTTAGTTTTTATCTTGAGCACATTGATATAAATTCTACTCTATACAATGGACTGGCTGGCTGCTGCGTGCACCGGGGCTCTTAGGTCTGCCAAATCATTATTAATAATTTCGAAAGAGTAGTTTCTCATATGAAATATGCCAGCTGTTTCTTGCTCAGATTTATGGCTATGATTATTTTCTTCTCAGTGTCTCAGACTAAAAATACTTCTTTTCTTGGCATAATTTACCCTGATGAAGAAATTTAGCTAGCTTTATGTCAGGCATATGCATATATAAACAGGCCACATTCAGAATATTGCATATCTACTTTTATTAATGAAATTCTTGATTTTTATTTTAGTTAGCAAAAAGCAGATGTCTAAGAGATATAAACAACATAGATTTTGAGTTTCTTTCCTACTTTGCTTTTATTCTAAATTTTAAATCTGTCATCAAGTAGAAATTTGATTTACTTTGTAAACACTGGGTCACTGAACTGTTTAATATGAGTACGAATGTGCTACTGAGAATTCAGATCTTACCCATTCTTACTAATGTTCCAATGTAATTTTCATTTTAATAGTTTGGCTGCTGTTCCAAAAATGTGATGAGTAGATGGCAGAGCGAACTGCATCTAAGTAGAAAAACATTTCTGTAAAAATGCAATTAAATTTGGATTTTCATCTTCAGTCAATATACTTCTGATATGTAAGGAGAGCTTTTCTCTTCAAAATAAAATATTTATAATTCAAAAGTCACAGGTGTTTACTTATAAAATGTGTGACTTTAAACACAGTAATATTTTCTCATGTGTTACTTCAGAGTCTTTATTTAGGAAAGTTAACGTTAAAGTACGTGTGTGTCGGAAGAGTGTCAGACGTGTACAATGGTTTTGTATCTATAATTTTGCACCTGAGTACTTCTTTTCCTTGGATATTTCAACCTCCTTTTTAACCTAATAAAATTCTTTCAAAATCTATGAACAAAGGGATAAGAGCCCATCGTGGCAGGGACCCATGGCAAGAAGCAGCAGGCAAGGTCACGTAGCTGGGAACTCACATCTTCAACTGCAAGCACAACCCACAGAACAAGCTTGAAGTGGTGGAGATTGTAAATTCTCGAAGCCTGCTCCCAGTGACACACTTCCACCAGCAGGCACACTACCTAAGCCTCCTCAAACAGCACCAACAACTGGGGACTAAAACTGCTCAAATACCAGAGCCTATGGTGGCCATTTATCATGCAAGCTGTCACACAGATACAACTAACATTCATGAGTAATTTTTTTAAAAATGTAAGCATAGTTATTGAATTGTGAGGCCATATGGTGGCTTAAGAGAATGCTTAGCTTTCTAAGAAAATATGTGCGTTTGTTACAGTCCCAATAAAAATTCATAAATTCAAGTTGATTCCCACCTTTCAATATATAGGACTGTTAAGATCTCTTTTTAACTTAGCAATTCCACCCGGTGCATATTCCTGTTGCTGTGAATTATTCACATTCTTTCTCATCACTAATAAAGCAACTTTTATAACAGGTCTTTTCAAATATTTTCCCCATTATCATACTGAGCATTGCCCCAATCTTTCCCAATGGAATTTCTTTAAAGTAAGTATAAAATCAATTGGATATATATATATATATAATATATATATATACATATATACATATATACATATATATACATATATATACATATATATATGAGGAAAACAATTTTGGATTTTCTATATTCATGGTCATGTTGACTGTAAACAATGATCATTTGACATATATTATTTCAAAAGTACAGCAGCCTAACTTGATGAATAGAAATGATGCAAAAATACTAGAGGTCTTCATGGCTAACCATGACCAGACATCCAAGCAATACACAGAAAAAGAAAGGCTATGTTTAGCATATATATGTGTATGCAATAAGAATTGGGAGTTAGTGAAAAGATGGGTCATTATAATGAAGGACAGCAGGTTGGGTATATAGGAGAGATGGAAGGGAGGATACAGAAGGGAGGAATGCAGCAATTACCTTATACTCTAACACAAATTTAAAAAAGAATGATCCATATTGTGAGAACAGGGAAATAAGCATTAATATTTTCACAACAGGACTATGGCAACTGTAGTTTTTCACGGATGAACTCTAACATTTAGAGAATCTTTTTTTTTTCCTACCTTAGTACATTGTTCAAAAATCATGAGCTACAGATAAATTTTGTCAACTGCCTTTTCTAGATATTCTGAAATATTACTTGTTATAACTTTTAAAAATACGGTGACTATGTTCTTTTTGTATGTGAAGACAGTGTTTTATTCCTCGAGTAAATTCTATGTGATTAGTTGGTATTATTATCATTTTCATATATTGCTTGATTACATTTCCTAATCCTTAGTACAGCTTCTCTTTCAATGCTGTGAGGGTCTTTTTCCAGTGTTGGTAGGCGAATGGCCTTCTAACCTGAGTTCAGAAAAGCGTCTCATGTTCTAGAGCACTTACTTGCTCCTCAGCCTTCTAAACACCGTGACCCTTTAATACAGTCCCTCGTGGGGTGACCCCAACCATAACATTATTTTGCTGCTGCTTCATAACTTCAATTTCGCTACTGTTAGGCATCATAATGTAAATATATGATATGCAGGATCTCTGACATGCGACCCCCAATCCCCAACCCCCATCAGAAGGGTCGTGGTCCCCAGGTTGAGAGCTGCTATTCTAGAGTTTGTGGAAAAGTATTATCATTTGATCTCGAACTTTTTCTAGGGAAATCAGTTATAATTGTACATGTGACTCATCTAGTGCACAGAAGGTTACACTACCTTCTACTTCTTCGGGCACTTTAGAAATTGGCAATGAAGGAGTGTGTGTGTGTGTGTGTGTGTGTGTGTGTGTGTGTGTGTGTGTGTGTGTGTGTGCGAGACATAATTACTGAGATTATCAGTAAGGATTTCCTTCATTCTTTATTTCAGTTGTCACAGATTTATTCACAGGTATATTGCTTTCAATTTTATTTTTTGAAATCTATTCTCTTATAACTATTCTCATTTGTTTTAAGATACTTAACAGATGTATAAGAGATATCTTTAAAGTATTATATCATATGTATAATAAACACCAATGTCATTATTTCTGCCAGTTTCTTCATTTTATTTTACGTGTACGAGCATTCTGCATGGATGTCTTTGCCCCACATGTGTGCAGTGCCCTCAGAAGCCAGGAGAGGACATTGCATTACTTAGGATTTACTCCCTGATATAAGCAGTCCTATGGATACCATAGAATGAACACAGGTCCCCTAGAAAATCATATGGTGCTTTGGTCACTGAGCCATCTTTCCAGCTCCAGTTTGGATTTTATTTCTACTAACTAGTTTTTCCCTAAAGGTTATAGGTTATTCATCCTTGTTTTTCCTCTTCTTATTTTTTCCTTTTGATAAATGGTTTATTTTTGTATCCTTGGCTGTCCTGGACTTGCTTTCTAGACCAGGCTGGCCTCGAACACACAGTGGTCCACCTGTCTCTGGATCCCCGAGGGTTGAAATTAAAGGTGTGAGAGAAGATGTTGATGCCATGTTATGGACTTTGTTTTTCTAAGTTGCTCTAGCAGACAGGTATCCAGTTGAGTATCAGCTAAGAACTCTTCAAACATTGTCTCATATTCTCATCTGCCTACATTTATGGTATTTCAAAGCTTCTTCATGTTCCTTATATGCAAACTCAACATCTGTCCATATGCAAGCATTTTATTCCACAGTAGCCTAATATTCTCAGTGATATTTCTACATTTCTTAGTTGGGCAACATTTTTGGGGGGTTAAATTAAATCTCTTCCCATTAAATTTTCTTCAGAATCTGCTTGTATACAAAATACATTGAGAGGTGGGAATCAGTGGCTTCCTGCATCTGATCTTCAACTGTGTATCTTTGCACTCCCTCTGGCTTCCAACATGTGCCCTACCCCTGCTCATCCCCTAAGACTTTGGCACTGACTCTCTGACCCTTAGATGTGAGGGACATCATGACTTACCTTTTCATCCATCCTTCTATCCTCTTTCCACAGTTTCAAATAAGTTAAGAATGCATATAAACATATCTCTATTCCTTGTTTATAGGTTCTGAACGTGTTATTTATTGGTTGTACTAAAAAAACTGTTGAGATGAAAGTAAGCAATAAAGTGAGTTAGATCTTACGCCGGGCTCACACGGTCTGTTCACGCTGCACTAAGACAGAACTCTCAGAACCACAAAGAAGAACAAGCACTAATAGTTCAGCACACAGCTTCATGGTCATAATGGCAAAAGCAGCACCAATGCCCCCGGTAGCCTAATTCTGTTGTGTAGTAACGGCTAAAATCATCAAAGTACAGCTGGAGTCTCATACCTCAGCCCACTACCACATTTCATAGCTGCTCATTAATCCATTTTTAAATTGGCTGCATAGTATTCTGCTATTTGTCACTAGGAATGCTGACTTACAGTTTCTCTGTCTTTGATCAATACTAATATTTGGAAGAGCTGTCAAAAGGATTGACTGGGAGAGCTCAAGTGAACCAGTTCATCAAATGCCTGCCAACAATTAGTTGCTTTCTGTCATACTGTTGCTTTTCCATCTTTTATTATTTAAAATCACCCTTTCTTCCTTCCCACCCTCCTTCACTGCCTCCTTCTTCATATGTGTTTTAAACAGCATGTGTTAATGTGTGCCAAGTGCAAGCTGATACCCTTGAAGGCCACAAGAGGCATTTGTCCCCTGGAAGTGGAATTACCTGTAGCTGTGATGGGTGCTTTAGCCTAAACCTGGATCCACTTCAAGAACAGTAAATGCTCTTAACCATTAACTCATCCCTCCCCCACCCTTATTATTATTTTAAAGTAGCATAACAGAACATCTATGTATAAATTATGCATTTTCAGATATCATTCTGCAGTCATGGTCAAATGTCTTATCAATGTTAAGGTCTGTTTTCTGTGTGCAAGAATTGGATACGAAGTGTATGTGCTTCAAAATTAAATGAAACTATACAGATAAAATTCTGATTTCCCAACTTGTTCTTATGTTCCCAAACATAACTCGATCTAGTTAAACTTATTTTCCGCACTGTTTCCTGTTAAGTGCCAAACACATATTGTTTCATCAGAGTCCCTGGGACACCTCTCGTTACACAACAACCCAGCTCCTGTGCATTCTGCTAGCCTCTGCTGATTCCACTCAAATCATTTTTTAAAGTTGTTTCTTTGACAAGAAGTACTTTGAGCTTGTAAACTACTATGACCAGTTCTTTGACCTTGGAACTTGTACAAACATCAGTATGAATTTGTTTCAACATTTTGTCCTTTTTCACCATAGTCTTACATTTTCTCCTTTAGATCTGTGGCAGTGACTTTATAAACTCATCTTTCAGACTCAAACAGCTGCTGACTAGATGGTGTACCATGCTATCCACTGAACAAGGCTAGAGCAACAGTTTTAAGATTGTTCCATAAAATGTAGAGAAGTTAGAGGTAAGTACTTAGTTGAAAACACCTTAAAACCCTACGATATATTTGAATTATTAAATTTCTTTTACGTTACCTACATATGTGAACTTATCTCTGATTTCTTTTTAATTCTACAATAGAGATGATAGGAATCATAAAGTAACTATAAGGTAAACACATTTAACAGCAACTATCAACATCAAAATCTGGGAATGGCTTCCATTTTGTCTATATGTTTATCCATACACATGTAACACTTTGTATAGGTGAAAGGGCTGGGAGAATTGGTGTTAGGTCTAGGCCAAAGAGCGTAATTACCAGGCATACTTTTGCAATACTGATACACACTAACCCACTTCAAAATCCCTCCTGGTGGAAGTACCTTCCTGTAATTTCGGTAGGCAGGAATATGCACATATGTTAGAGATAATGCAATATATATGAACAAGTGAAATAGTACCAAATCAGTGTGAGAAGGAGAAAAGAAATGAATGCAGCCGAAGCTGATAGCTGCGTTAAGCACATGTTAATCAGTTAAAGTTTCAACTTCCATGTACCTGATCGATGGCTCCCAGGTCATCCACAAAGCTGTTCACTTCTGATAGCAGTAGCAGTATAATGGACTTCCTCAGCAAGCTGCAACTCCCTAAGGTCACAAGACTCTGAGAGATGTAATGCTGCACCTGAAACTACAAATGAAAATGAGTGAGATTCTGTTTTCTATCACCGCACCATACTTAACGGACAGCTTCTAAGAGCTTTCTTGCTAAGGTAAATGCTGCAGAGACTACAAGATGCTGGCACACTTCGGGGTTAGTGCTAAGAGAAAAAAATGTAAAAAAAAAATATAATATAGGTGCTGTAATTTTATGTCAAAAGTTTTAAAGGTATGACAGTACTAAAATGGAAGAAGTTGAATGACCATAAGGTTTGAGTTTAGAACAGATGAGAGACTACATGCAAAAATGAGTAAAGAAAATAATAAAACTAACTTTAAGTCCTCATTTGATAGAAGGAAGACAGACAGACATATAAACAAATAGATTTGCAAGGTGGTAGGTGAACTTTGAAGGCTCTGAGAACTTGGGACACTGTGTGTCCAACTTCCACACTGGACAGGGCATGGTAGAATGTGCCCTACTTCCCAGGAGTCACCCTTTATAGTTGGGGACTAAAACAAACAAACAAACAAACAAACAAAAACCAAAAACCAAACAACAACAACAAAACAAAAAAAACACATGACAGTCAGAGTTCCTCATTTTAGTTTTTAAACATTATGGAATAATTTATATATTTGTTTCTTTATAGTTCATGCTCATATCTGTGTGTCTATGTGCACGAGTAAAAGTGCCAAAATGTAGAAGTATAGGTAAACGGATGACTTGAGAGCGTTGGCTCTTGGTATGGGTCTTTGTGACTCACTGCCGAGCTTTTAGCCACTCAACCATCCTGCCAAACCCCCACTGTTAAGAAAACTGCAAATACCAACAGGACACAACACCTCAGATCTCTGCTATTAGGAATAAAGCCATGTGATTTAAAATCATACTATGATGCGTATAATTCATGAGCAGGATTTTATGTAATATGATCATTAGCATAGTTGAAAGAAAGAGGCTAGAGGCAGAAATGGACAGATATGATTAGTGTTCTCCATAAGCATAAATAACACTGAGGAGACATCGAGTTCAGTGCTATGTATGCCAGATGAAACTATAAAATGTTGCATGTGTCTTTTAGGATGAACATGTACCTACAGATACATCTCTGGTTGATACTTAATAGTGTATATTCCTTTAGGAAGTTCACAATGACAATAACACTCAGGCTAAAGAGCTGATGAAAATATGGATACAATTCTGGACTATATAGCTTAAACACAGTGATCTAAGCTAAACTTATTCTGGAAATGCACTGTCACAGGGACTCTTAGATATTTCTTATCATTGCCTATTATCAACATAATTGATTAAGTTTCAGATTCTTCATAAAAATATAGTTCTGCTTGTAAGTCTAACTTTCTTATACCACGTTCATTTTTGTAGTGAAAGAAAAACATGCCCTTTTCTGAACTCTGAGAGATTGCAGATGGTTATTTTATTTTAAGTGATCCTTTAATTCTGTGCACACCTTTCCCCAATATTTTAATGCTTTAGTCAGTACAAAAATGTACTGAAAATGAAGGAGACTTTGGAGTTGTAGTAAAGGGGTCTTGCCAGTGATGAGGCTGCACTTGAGATTCTGACTAAGGTCATCTGACTCAAATCTAAGCTTGCCTGTTGCACAGCTTGTACTAGCACTCACTGGGCCTTTTGTGTCACAGCTTCCACACATGCCAAATGACAAATGTGACCATAACTACCTTGTAGAATTGTTAGGCACATTAAGGCAGTAAAAATGCTTAGCACAGTGTCAGACACCTAGTAAGGTGCCCAATAAGAAACACAACACTATAATTCCTAATAATAATAATATAAAAGCATTGCTGGTTATATGATATAAATTTAAATCATTAGCCACTGAAAAGTTAAATGTTATGAATAAACTTTTTATAGAATGATGTAATCCTGCTAGTGAATGATACTGAGAATAGAGCCAATTTCAAAATAAAGACCTCCTCCATAGTATAGCAAAAAGCTACTATTCTAACTAAATTTCATAAAGAGATTTATATAACTCTTAGGTATGATTTCCAAAGACGTGAAGCATTAGACACACATCAAGTATGGGAATAAAAATAATTAGGAATAAAATTACCAAGTACTAGAAAAATAAAAACAACTGTAGATAAGAAATGAATAATTAAACTGTTTTTAATTTGTTATACATTTATTCACATTCCATTCCCACTGTTATCCTCTCTTGCTTATCGTCATGTTCCCACACCCCACCCCACCCCTCCACCATTAGGTCACATTCTTTCAGGTCTCATCAGAGTAGCCTGAATCCTCTTCCTCTATGTGCCCGCAAAGTCGCCCCACTAAGAGGCAGTGATGACACCACCAGCACCAGAGTTCATGTCAGAGGCAGCCTCCTCTCTACCCTTTCCCCACACACATGGAGAATAAGCTATCTCCATCAGCTACATCTGAACTGGGGTTCTAGGTACACAGTATGCATTGTCCTTGGTTGTTTCATCAGTTTGTGCAGCCCCCCTGGGTCCAGGTCCACTGGCCTTGGTGGTCTCCCTATAGAACTCCTGACACCTCCTGGTCCATCCATCCCCCTCATTCTTCCACACAACTCTCAGATCACTGCCCAGAGTCTGGATCCAAGTCCCAGTACCCTTCCCTATGTCGGGTTAATATCCACTTATAAATGAATGTATACAGTGTGTGTCTTTCGGGGAATTTTTCTGTCTCTGTCCTCACAGAGGGCTATGTCATTCAAAAGGATTGAGGAACTGACACAAAGGATGAATTTAAATATTTAACTTTACCTGAGATTCCTCTAAACCATAGGCACAGAGTATGAAAAAGAAAAGGACTAGCTTTATTGTCTATAATTATTGCTTACACTAAAGATAACAAATATATAGTAGAAATGAATAGAATATGGATATATATTCTATATTAAAATAATAGAAATGAGTTATGATAAAATGCTGGTTGTACAAGTATTTAAGAAAGTAACTACAACGGGGAATTTCCTAGGTTCCTACCCCTAGACAACGAACTACAAGCAACTAATGACTGATGGGAGAGGAACTATGCTCTCCAAGACAAGGCACCCTAGTAGTTGTACAATGCAGAGTGGTCAGCCCTGAAACCATAGACCAACACCATCCAAAACAGATTCAACAATGCATGTAAAATGTATATTTATACATATAATATATAATATATATTTATATAGTATATATAAATTTTAATAGATTTTTATATATCTAAACAGATGTAGATTAGATATATGATAGATAAACAGATAGACATTTGCATTACTGAATCTGATTTTCATAATGGACAACACAAATATATATTTTCTGCTTATTATATATATACATATGTGTGCACTACATAAATATATAGCAATAATATCAAAGGTAAATAAGCTATCAATTTAAGAATATAGGGTAATGGGAGGCATTTAAGAGGGGAAAGATAGAAGGGGATTAGAGGATGAAAATGAAGGAAAAAGTGATATACTTCCATTTCACATAAAGATATTATCAAAATGTAAATATAGACCATAACCATCACAACAACTCCTTGCACACATTTGCATGCATGCATGTTTGTATATGCACACACACAGAGGTATGTACATATGTATGTGATTATGAAGTCTAAAATTTAGGAATATAGACATCCTGTTGTTTTGAAAGCAAAAACATATAACAAAACTTAACCCAGGGATGTGAAAGCTAAAACACAGAAGGCAGTCCAATAACCTTAGCACAGACTGAAGGGTTCTGCATGTTGAACAACAGATTCGTCTACAGGGAGATATTAATTTATTCGGCAAAATAAAAATGGGGAGGTGGATCTCAGTGGCCAAGAATACTGGATGCTCTTCCAGAGGATCTGGATTCAGTTCCCAGTGTCCACATGGGAGCTCACAACGCCCTGTAACTCTGATCCCAGAAGATCTATCACCCTCTTCTGTCCTCTGAAGCCAGAGCATGCATATGACAAAACATCATACATGCAGGCAAAATATGCATACACATAGAATAAAAGGAAAGATTTAAAAATAGGAATCTTATCCTAGGGTTCTAATAAAGTAGGAAAATATGGAAATGTCATATACGGGAGGAAATATCAGATCTGACCTTTGGGAATACATTCTTTTCTATAGAGTTAAAACATTTTTTACCATTGCTCTGAAAGGGAGATTTTGTTGGAATCATATTATTTAATTTAGATTCTCTATTGTTCTTCCCACACATTATAGAGATAAGAAGTGCCTGGGAATATGTTTCCTCTTGCTGGCTAAAGGTATTCCAGTTTTCAAGAATCTACTACCCATTAGCCAGCGTTCTCTGTATCCCGTCCCTTGTCCTTCTACAAGTGAAAAAAGAAAAGAAAAAATGCAAGTGAATACAGGAAGGGGCAGTGAAGTTTGCTTGTCTAAAGCATCAATAGCTACATTTAGGTATCAAGGATATAGCAAAGTCAGAATTTGGAGAATTTGGAGTCAGGAACTTAGACAATATACAAAAATACCCAGCAGAGGAATGGGCCGAGGTGCTGTATCAGGCGGGGGTACTGAGGTGCTATATTAGGAGGGAGTACAACGATGCCAAGTGCTATTTCCTCTTACTCCCGGGGCGTTATTTGATTTTCTTTCACGTCATCTGGGTCTTCACTTTTTTTTTCTTTTTTGTCAGTGAGCTGATGTCTTTTGAGCCGAGGCAGATTTATTGTCCACCAGAGGCTCAAACTAATTTCTGAATGTGCCCTCCCTATATACACCATGAACAGAGAGCCCTGCAGGGCATCTCTCTAATACCGTTCCTGTCACTGCTGTTGAACACTTGAAGTATGGGGATAATATTTTATGACCGAGACGTTTTTATTAACACAAGCAGGTTACTACTTCCCTTCTCAGTGACATTATGGAGCAAGCAGACCTTTCTTTCCTGTAGTTGCCAAAGGTTGCTTTGTTTTGCCCTTGCCGCCTGTGTTCTAGAGTAACATTCATCAGTCACTTCTTGTTCCTAACGTGATTGCAAGCAGTCCTGTCCTTCTCTTTGTAACTTCTACTTATTTTTTCCTCTCCTTATGCCTACACAGAATGTTGGGTTTTTTTTTCCCCTATACTACAGAAAAGTAATTACAACTACAATTTCTCAAAACGGAACTAGCTGAACCAATGCAGACAATCTTTCCTAAAGAGTCTAAACACACAGTCATCCCAACTTTTGCTTTTATTTTTTTTCTCCTTGAGTAGTTGGTTTTAAATGATAATTGTTAGTAGATATTTAAATTATTACCCATTATGAGCTTAAAGGTTACCATTTCACTACGGCTCAACACATTTGACTTTGGTAAGCACATACAGTCAAATATTCGGAACAATGAAGAATAGAGATGTATTGCTAATATAAATTATGTAACCCGATTCCAAGTGATCCTTTAAAAATAGTTCAGGAATGATGAAGAATTGACAGCATTGCAATTGCTAAATACTACTGACTCATGTGGCCGACAACTAGCTTTCTTTCTTTATTTAAATTTTATTATATTTTATTCAGATTACATCCCAATTGCTTTTTGTATGTTCTAATTCCCATCTTTCCTCCATCTTCCTAACTTTCAATTTCTACTTGTCCTCACTAAATTCTTACTGTTACTTGCATGTGATTTGTTTTCAATACTATATTTGTTCACATATTAAGGATATATATGCATATATGTATCAAAAATTTAAAGACTCCACTTGTTCCTTGACCAGAAATCACAGATGCTAAACATTAACTGTTATTCAATGTAAATCCCAAGGTACAACAGTAGTTCTATATACTATTATTTCAATTCAAAGATGAATAGTAATCATCTTGGGAATATTTTGATTCATTAGGAGTTAAACTTGCTTGGAAAAGACAGTTATAGGCCAAGGTATTACCCACACTGCTTCCAAGGGTGGCCCAGCAGATACTGTCAAGTGCATGCCCTCTTAGAATCTCTTTTGGTGTAACACAGAGGAGTCTCCACATTCAACGCATTGCCAAGAATGCAGCAGAGAGCCCTGGGAACTCAGGGGACTGCGAAGCCACAGAAGATTGTCTTCTTTATCCTACATTTGAAAAGTCTAGCTTCCTGCCCAGAGGAGAAAACCTGATGTTTGTTGTTCTGGGATTTGTGGTGCTTAACATGATGGTCTCCATTTCACTTCCTGAAAACAGGATAGCTAGTTTCCCTTAAAAGCTAAATCGTAAATGTTGTCTTCTTAATCTCCTCAGATGAGGGGAAGAGATGAGAGCCATACCCAAGCTGAACCCAAAACATGCCTACCTAACTATCCCTAGGCCTAGGCCTGGAAGCTGCTAGCCTCCTACGATCTAATCCACTACAAGCCTGGACCTTGAAGGCTTCAGCTTCCAGCCTCCATCTGCAAAGCTAACCCTAGAATGTTTTCAGCCTTTGAGACTTACTGCTGAATAACCTCACGCTTTATAGTTCTTTCTGAACTCTGGCTGGCTGGTTCAAATCTGCTGTTCTGGCTCAAAACTCCTCTCCAAGCTGACTGATTCAAACAGGCTTTTCTCTACTTCTCCTGAATTTGCTCTGCTTCGAAAAACAGACCCTAAAAACTGAACTGCACTGACTGCACTGACTTCCCATAGTGAATGGAACTGAATGGAACTGCACCAACTCAACTGAACTCAATTGCTCACAACTGAGCTGCACCAAACTGTACTGTACTTCTGAATTCCATTGTACTGTCTCCACAACATTCCTTCTCTCTCTCTCTCTCTCTCTCTCTCTCTCTCTCTCTCTCTCTCTCTCTCTCTGTCTCTCTCTGTCTCTCTGTCTCTCTCTCTCTGGTGCTCTTATGTAACTTTGTTTCTTACCTATTCTCCTGAGAGTTGGCTATCCTATTTCTGACTCATTCTGCCAAATCTTTCTCGGATCGTCACTCTGTCTGCCCCTCAACTAGAAGTCATTGTTTGGGATTAAAAGTGTGTACTAAATTCCAGCCATAGAGATTAAAGGTGTGTCTTGTCTATATTCCAGCCAGAGGGATTAAAGGTGTGTACTAAGGTTGTGTCTGTATTCCAGTAGGATCACAAAGACCTATCTTCAGATGTGATCCCTTGCCAGAGCAGCTGTGTTGCTGGATTAAAATTCCTCTACACTAAACTAAAATATGTATGCACATCCACTCTGATTCTATAAGATAGTGCTTTGAGTACTGTTGTGATAAACATGAGTATGCAGATATCTCTGTTTTATTCTGAGTTTCATTTCTTTGGGTACATACTTAAGTATGCTATAATTGAATTATGTGATAGTTCTAACTTTAGTGTTTTAAGGAACCTCATATATGGACTTTCATAGTGTCTAGCCTAATTTGAATTGTTACAGATTGTGTATGGGCTCGTTTTTGTTCGCTCTTTGAGTGATTAACTACATAGCAACAGTGAAAGGAATAAGTTCCATTCCATAATATTAAGAATAACCAGAACTCTCTACTCAGTCAGATACCAGCTGGATCCACTTTAATTTTCATTCTTTCTTTTTGAAACAGAATTTTAGGCTCTGATCATAACAGCACTCAAGAAGATCCACAAGTCTTAAGTGTACAATCTCTACTGATTAAAATAAGGCCAGGTTTTTATCTTGTCAAGAAAACAGAAAAACAATGTGTCTCCATAGTGACAATACATAACCTCCCATGATTTTCCATGCAGATGTTAGATAATGGTCAAGGTGATCTCATTCTATTCTTTAGCAGCCAAGGAATCCATGGCCCTATCAGTAAAACAAAAATTTTAATTTATTTAATATTAAAACCAAATTTTCAAGCGGCTTGAAATGTGAATGATTGCAACTATTCTTTTAAATTTGCATTTGCTGCCTTTTAAAAGGATCAGCTATGATCCATCTGAAATTAAATCAGGTCCATCTTCTTACAAGAA
This sequence comes from Acomys minous, assembly GCF_964271855.1. Lineage (NCBI taxonomy): Eukaryota > Metazoa > Chordata > Mammalia > Rodentia > Muridae > Acomys > Acomys minous. Next base: position 38,962,198 of record NC_140495.1, read on the forward strand.
GTATATTTTGATAAAAATCCAGTTTTACAAACAATACAAGTCATTGCTTAGCCCTAAATAATATATAAATTGATATATTAAGTTAAAATATATGTACATGACATATATATTAGTGTATATTGTATATAAAATATTTGTGTATATATGTGTATGTGTGTCTAGTTTTTGAGACAGAGTTCTTCTCAGTAGCCCTGGCAATCCTGGAATTTTCTCTGTATATCAGGACAGCCTGGAATTTAGGGATGCACCTGCCTTTACCTCCAAACCAGTAGGATTTCAGATGTGCATTATCATGCCCTTGCTCTTAATGTTATAAAGAGGAGATGAAGACAGGTTAAAGGTCAAACTGTGAATTGAGTAAATATTATTTCCCATACAAATAGACCATCCTAAATTCTTTCAGGAAACCCATCAGATTCAGGAAGGCAGACATAACTTTTTAGTGTACTCCTCCTGAATGGCTTATGCAAACAGGTGTTTTCTCAAAACTAAATGTTCTGGGATAAAATACATAATGTTTTTTTTATGATTGTCCAGGTACTTGTCTTGAAATGTTTTAACTTTCTGATACATAATTACGTTTGGCTCAAAAGAAACCATGTAATTTTCATCTACATTGCAAACATAAAATAAATTTTGGAGATGGACTACATGAAATCTAAAATCACATCATCAATTTCACCAGTGCCAGTTTTTTTTGGCTTAGTCTCCAGGTGGTCAGAGTATGGGAGCTTCAGCGAAGACTGTATAATATAGAATTGATTTATTAACCAGATATTTCAGAATAGCCTAAAGCAGTCATTCCACAATGACACTATGTCATACACACCACATGCCAACTGGATAGCACTTTCAGACCCCGTGTTTTGCCTGCATTGCTAGTCACCAGGAATTGATGGACCTTAGTAGTAGCGGGTATCTCTGACTCTTTCACTTGCTTGCGGGACCCTTTTCCTCCTATGAGTTGCCTTGTCCAGCCTTGACATGAAGGTTTATGCCTAATCTTATGGCATCTTGCTATGCTGTGTTTGGTTGCTATCCCTGGGAAGCCTGCTCTTTTCTGAAGGGAAATGGAGGAGTGGATCTGGTAGAGTAGGGAGGTGGGAGCAGGGGTAGATGGAGTAGAGAGAGAGGAGTCTGTGGCTGGGATCTATTGTATGGAAGAAGAACAAAGCAGGAAAAAAAAAGACTAAAAAAATTACAGTCCTAGGGGCCACTCAGGCATATGCAGGAGTTACCAAATGCTTCTTCAGATATAAGGTCCTGTTATGTGGTAGAACAGGCATTAAGAATATCTACAATACACACATATGAGGGAGCCTGTGTTATCCTGTGAGAAAGTAAAAACAAACAAACAAACAAAAAAAAAAAAAAAACCCAGGTGTAAATCAGCTCATGAAGTTCCTATCAGAGTACAGATGTACTTCTAGCCTGGTGCAGCCAGCACATTGCACAGCTGCTGTGAAAATGAACAGCAAGTCCTCCCTTTGCGGGGATCAGCTTTCTTACTGATGACTAGTGAGCCCTGCTGGACAACGATCACGGAAATGTTAACTTAGTAACCTGGCCCCTGCTCCTGACAGTAACAAGTTCTGAAACCAATTTCCACTTCTTAATCTTTCTCCTGTGAGTTGCACAGCAGAAGCTCAGACTCTGGTAAGAAGCTGCTCCGGGGACTCACTTTTGCTGTGATAGTCCTGATTTTTGCAGGCTTTGCCTTCAGGAAGCTAAATGCACTCACTTTGATTGGATGACTTCTCTAATGTGTTCTAGATAGTGAGAACCAATAATTTTAAAAAGGAAGACTCATGAAAAAAAAAAGTCCTTACATTTTAAAAGTGTACACCAAAAAAGGTGGAAAAAAGGAGGCTCTCACCTTTGACCATGTCCCCTGGAGGGGGAGACCTGGTGGCACTCAGAGGAAGGACAGCAGGTTACCAAGAAGAGACTTGATACCCTATGAACATATACAGGGGGAGGTAATCCCCCTCAGGAACAGTCATAGGGGAGGGGAATAAGGGGAAAATGGGAGGGAGGGAAGAATGGGAGGATACAAGGGACGGGATAACCATTGAGATGTAACAAGAATAAATTAATAAAGGAGAAAAAAATAGTTATATTAAAAAAAAGGAGGCTCACATTTTATTTCACTCAAATTACAACCTTACTAAAAGTACAATTTTTATGCACAATGAAAAGTATCAATATGTAAGTAGGTGGCATGGTGAGTTTTTCTTTTTAACAACAATCAGACCTAATGAAAAAAGAACAGGTCTCTGTAGGACTAAAGAGTGAACTAGTTTAATGCCAACAGCACTTTAGAAGAATAGAGGAAAAGGACTAGTGCGTTTAATAGAGAGAAACCCTGAGGCCAAACACACACAACCTTGAAAATGTATGGAGTATAAAGGTTTTGTGACATGAAAACACTTACAAAAGTACTTAACTGATTCTAAATACCACCTGTCAGAAAAAAAAAATAAGAAAGTAATCCCATTAATAATGTCATTAAAAACACCTTAGTGAAATTTTAGCTAAAATATAGTGAAGATTTAATAATGAGAACTTGAAGACGCTGACAAAAGAAATGAGATAACACAAATAACCAGAAAGATATTTAATGTTCATCAGTAGGAATATTACTGTTAAAATAGTCATACCATTCAAAACAATACAAAAACTCAGTGTAACTCCTATAAAAACTTCGACATCATTCTCCACGGGGGGGAACCAATCTTAAAAGTTGTATGATAACCCATGAAGAAATTCTGACAAAACAGAATGGAGTCTTTTGTGTGCTTTAGTTTATAGTAAAACCAACAAGATGGTTTACTCGGTACAAAGTTACAAAGGCTTGGTGCCAAGTTCAGTGATCTGAGCTCTGTCTCCAAAGTACAGATGGTGGAAGGAAAGAACTCACCCCTGAAAGCTCCTCTCTGAGCCCCATACCCATGCTGTCACACCGTGTAAATAGATCAACGTAGTTTTGCTTGGGAAAAAAAGACCAAGTGATCAAAACAGCATATTATTTTGAAGAAAATAAGGTACATTGATCACTGGAATAGAATAGGCAATCAAAAAAAGTAAACTCACACACTATGATCAATGACTGCTCAATGCCCTAGTTTCATTATTATTGTTATGATAAAATATCTGACCAAACTTCCACCCCCCCAAATATCCCAAACAACTTAGATAATATCCTAGCTAGCTAGATTTATGTCAATATGACATAGTTGAATTCATCTGAGAGGAGAGATTTTCAATTTAGAGCATGAGACAGGGCTGTAAGCTAGTCCTACAAGGTGGCGAATATAATTTCCCAAAACACCATGAATGCAACATTCATATAATCCCTGATTGTTTCACAGTTCTTTGTGCTGTATTCAATTTTTATTTACGTGTAATAATACAAATGTATATGGCAAAAATGTAAAAATAAAATTAAATATTTTGAAGAAAAAAATAAAATAAATTGAGACTGCCTGACAACCTGATATTAGAATGTGTTGTTAAGTAAATACAAAGCTACTACATCCATGTGTTCTCTTGAATAAGTTTGTTTTCCAATAACTGAGTTGCGTCTGTAAACAATGGAATTATGTGTGTATGATGTCTATTTACACAACCTTCATCAAATTTAAAATAATATTATAGTATAACTAAGTTTTAATTAATTACCCTTGATACTCAATAATGAAATCAATTTCAGTGCAAGTAGTTCTGATTTCAAGTGGTTTTCCCCCCATCTCTTTTTACTTTCAGAAAGAGATCTAATCAAGAGAATATATTCCAACCCATTAATTTGGACAAAGAGAATGCATATTTACAAGAGAAAAGGGGGTCATGTACAGCACATAGGATATGAACAAAGGGAGAGATCCCTGCTAGACACTTGAAAAAAAAAAAGCAACTTATTTATGGATATGCCTTACTCTAATTTGTACTATATTTACATTTATATTTCATTACCAAGAATTCAAAAATGATTAAATAAATAAATAACAAACAAAGAAATAAGAGTTCATGGTATCCATGACATGCATTTTCCCTTTGACAAAAAGAACTAAGGATAAACACTCAAAAGTCCCCTACTGTATGAGGTCTACTACTTTCTCATGTCATGAAATAAGAGCTCATTTGGCAATTTTCACTCTGATGTCTAAACAAATGCTTGTGAATTTTATATTCTGCACTGCCCTCACCTGTTCCCGGCCATATTAATATGCACTGCTCAGCTCCTATACGGTTAATAGAGATTTTTACTCCTGAGATCAAACTCCTGCCAATGTCTCCTCTGGATCGCCATCAGCCTAGAGATCTGTCTAGTTCCTAGGTAACTTAGACAAACTACTCTTAGGGCTTTATTCCGTGGCATTTACCATCCTGATGCCAGAGCCAGGCTTCCACAGTCAATAACAGGTGGCCTGGAGGAATATCTGGAGATTTAGTCAAGTGTTAACTGCAAATTTTTGCAGTTTGGCACCAAAAAAAAAAAAATGCTGAGCCATCTGCCAAGTACACCTCTATACTCATTAAAACTATCTTTTCATGTCTGTTCTCACCTGGGAAGATGAGGCGGACAGTGATGAGATGCCACAGCTGAGACTGGGCAGCATATCCCAACCAGACTTGCTCAGCATTCATTGATTTAGCTCACTTTAACTCACATCTAGTTGTGCCCATGGACACAAATTATACATTTCGCAGACCTTATATTTCCACTGTTGTCAATTCACATGCTGTTAGCAAGTTCATCTTTTTAATTTGCTTAGCATAGTCTGAAAAGAATCTTGAGATTTCTTATTTGATTACACAAATACAGTTGCCAGACTTAGGAAATTAAAATGTAGGAAACCTAATTAATTTGAATAAGTAGGTTATATTATCTGATCAGAAAAAAATCCATGTGTGATATCTGAATTTTACAAGTAATATTTAAGACTTCCATAATGCCCATCACTCAGATGGTCAGTTTTACTTGTTGGAGAAATCACGGATGATATATAAAAGGATAGGGGCCCAGGAGCTTCTACAGACTCTGCGATTTCACAGACTCTAGCTTATGAAATCTAGCATTATAATTTATTACGTGAAATGCATAAGTTTTCATTTTAAAAGTACTGTGTTGAGAATAAACTATGTGCATGGAAATGGAAATATTAAATATGATTTGAGGATATCTCCATGTATAAGTCATTGAAGGCTGTTAATAGCTCTTCCACCAGTGGCCCAGGGTCAAGTTGAGCTGTCCTGAGCTGCTTGCTGTCCCGACCTTAATTGTTGGGCACTCCTCTTTGGCCACCAAGCAGAATACCCCAGCTTGATCCAGGAGTTCCACCCAAGGTCAGCGAGCCAGATACTCCAGCATCAAGCAAGAACATCCAGGAATAACCAGATGGCGAGAGGACAGTGTTAAGAACACAAACAAGATCCACGGCAATACAGCAACTGCAGAGCACGATGATCCTACCACAGCAAGCCCTGAATACCCTCACATAACAGAAGCATGAGAGAATGATCTCGAATCCAGTCTTATAAAGATGATAGAGACCCAGAAGAGGAAATGAATAAATCCCTAAAAGAAATACAAGAAAATATCATCTAAGAGGTAGAGACCTTTAAGAGGAAACAAATAAATCTCTTAAAGAGTTACAGGAAAATATAATTAAACAGGTGAAGGCGATTAATAAAACTATTGAAGCCCTGAAAATGGAAGTAGAAGCAATTAAGAAAACACATACTGAGGGGATCCAGCAGATGAAAAAACCTAGAGAAGAGAATAGGAACAACAGATGTAAGCATCACCAACAGATTATAGGAGAAGGAAGAGAGAATCTCAGTCATAGCAGACAATATAGTATATGAGTCAAAGAAAATACTAAATCTAAAAATTTCTTAACACAAAATATCCAGGGAATCTGGGATACTATGCAAGGATCTAATGTAAGAATAATAGGAATTGAAGATGAAGAGTCCCATCTTCAAGGACCAGGAAATATTTTCAGCAAAACCATAGAAGAAAACTTCACCATCCTGAAGAAAGAAATACCTATAGGTATACATGAAGCATACAGAATAACATTTATATTGGACCAGAGAAGAAAATCCCCACCCCCTCCACATAATAATCAAAACACTAAATGTACAGAAAAAGGAAGGATATTAAAAGCTGCAAGGGAAAGAAGTCACATACAAAGGCAGACCTATCAGAGTCTCAAAGAAACTCTGAAGGAGAGAAACCTGTTCTTTAGGATCCCAAGTGTGGGATCGAACGGTCTATAAGAGAACAGGTGAGGTTAATTCACTAGCAAGGCAACCACCTCGTGCAGGAGCTTAATTGCTACCAGATGAAAAAGATCCTGTGAACAGACTCTGGGAGGAGATATATAAATGACCTCAGAACTGGCGGCTGGGCGGATTGGAGACTTCGGATAGATTTGGCTGTTCATTGCTGCCCTTCAAGATGCTCCTAGAGAAATCTACTTGACGGAAAGCTTCAGAGCTCCGGCTCCTGCTGAGGCTCTGAGGTCTTATTACCCCTGGTTCCAGTGGAAGAAATCCTGCGGCTCCCGATCGGAGAATCATTCCTCACGACTGATATCCTTAAGGTTTTGTTGTTGTGTCAATTAATCTTCATTTCCTACTGTTTTGGTTCATCTGGTTATAACTGACGTAGGCTCGGTCAATAAGTTGTTAATAAGATTTTTTTTTAAGAAATTTGAGTCTACAAAACTCTTAAAAGCAAGAAGTGCCTTGACAGATGTTTTGAAACTCATAAGAGACCACAGATGCCAACCTAGACTATTATACCCAGCAAAACTCTCAATCACTATAGATAGAGAAAACAAGATATTCTAAAACAAAACCAAATTTAAACAGGATTTATCCACAAAGTCAGCCATCTCTACAGAAAATACTAGAAGGAAAAATACAACCCAAGGAGGGTAACTACAACCCCCCCCCCAAAAAAAACCAGGAACTATATAATTCTACACCAGCCAAATAAAAGGTGGAAGGAAGCACACATATTAGCATCTCAAATATCAAATTAACAGGAATTAACCATGACTGACCATTAATATCCCTCAATATCAATAGACTCAATTTCCCAATAAAAAGACAGAGACTAGCAGAATGGATGAGAAAATGGGATCCATCTTTCTGCTGTTTACAAGAAACACACCACAGCAACAAAAATAGACATTTTCTCAGTAAAGACCTGGAAAAAGGTTTTCCAAGAAAATGGACCCAAAAATCAATCTGGAGTAACTATTCTAGTATCTACTAAAGTAGATTGTTCAACCAAAATAATCAAAACATATAGGGAAGGACACTTCACACTCCTCACCAAATCCACCAAAAAGATATCTCAATTGGGAACACATATTCCCCAAATGCAAGGTCACCCACATTCATAAAAAAAAAAGCATTAGTAAAGATTAAGTCACACATTGAACCCCATACATTAATATTGGGAGACTTCAACATCCTACCCTCATTGATAGACAGGTTATCAAGACAGAAGCTAAACAGAAAAATAATGGAATTAGCAGACATTATGAATTAAATCAACTTAATGGACATCACCAGATTATTTCACCTGAACACAAAACAATATACCTTCTTCTCAGCACCTCATGGGACCTCCAAAACTGACTATATAGTGGGCCATAAAACAAAACCCCAAAATACAAGAAAGTTGAAATAACATCTTGTATCCTATCAGACAACTGTTGATTAAAGCTGGACTTCAACAACAATAGGAAAAAAAAAAAAAGAAAAGAAAAGAAAACCACAAACTTTTGTACACTGAAAACCTCTCTACTCCATGATCACAGGGTCAAGGAAGAATTAAAGAAATGAAAAACCTGGGCTGAAGAGATGGCTCAGAGGTTAAGAGCGCTGACTGTTCTTCCAGAGGTCCTCAGTTCAATTCCCAGCAACCACATGGTGGCTCACAGCCATCTATAATGTGATCTAATGTGCATTATATACATAATAAATAAATAAGTCTTTAAAAAAATAAACTTTCTGTAATTCAATGAAAATGAGGGCAACGCATACCCAAACCTATGGAACACAATGAAAGCTGTGCTAAGAGGAAAGCTCATAGCACTAAGTGGCTTCATAAAGAAACTGGAGAGAACTCACACTACTGACTTAATAACACACCTGAACAAACAAACACAAAAAGCAAACACACTCAGGAGTATAGGACAGGAGATAACTAAACTCATCTCACTCAGTGATAAAGGAAAAATACAATGAATCAATGGAACCAGGAGCTGGTTCTTTGAGAGAATCAACAAGATAGACAAACCCTTAGCCAAACTAAATAAAAGTCAGAGAGATGGTATCCAAATTAATAAAATCAGAATTGAAAAGGGAGACATAACAAGAGACACTGAGGAAATCCAGAGAATCATTAGCTCTTATTACAAAAACCTGTACTCAATAAATTTTAGGAATTTAAAGAAAATGGACAAATTCCCAGATAGATACCACTTACCAAAGCTAAATCAAGATCTGGTAAATTATTTAAATATTCCTATAACCTCTAAGGAATCATTAAAAGCCTAACAACAACAACAAAAACAACAACAACAACAACACTACTCCAGGAACAGAAGGTTTTAGTGCAGAATTCTACCAGACTATTCAAAGAGCTAACACCAATGGCATGGGGATAGGAGAGCGGGCCCTGCCCTGGGGACGAGGGAGCAAGAGGGCAAGCCCTGCCCTATGGTCAAGGGTGTGGGCCCTGATCCAGGGCTCTGAGTGAACCTCACCCCAACATCTACCCCATGTATGACCTGCTGGAACACAAGGGGCCGGACCTACAGATTCAAAGATTAAGAATCTCCTTGACACACAGCAACAGGGGATATAGGACAATAGCTCCAGAGAGGATCCAGTAACGATAGTGTAGACCTCCAACCAGACCCCTGACTTGTAGCAATGAACATGTGAAAATAAACATATATGGACAAAAGGCTATACTGTGTGATATCCTACAGCTTCTGAGACAAGATTTTTTTGTCTGTTTGTTTTATTTTACTGGGGAGAGGAGAGGGATTTTGGTACATAGCATGTAAATCATAGACATTCAATAAAAGTATAAAAAAAACCCAAAGAAATGGAAGAAAACTATCAAACTCACTCTATGATGCCACAGTCACCCAGATACCTAAATCTCACAAAGTCTCAACAATGAAAGAAAAATTTAGACCAATTTCCCACATAAACATTGATGCAAAAATATTCAATAAAATACTAACAAACTAAATCCAAGAGGACATCAAGGATATTTCCACCGTGGTTAAGTAGGCTTCATCCATGGGATATGGAATGGCTCAATATACAAAAATCCATATATGTAATCTACTATATAAACAAACTGAAAGGAAAAAAACACATCTCACTAGATGCTGAAAAAGTATTTGCCAACACACCTTCGTGCTTAAAGTCTTGCAGAACTCAGTGAAACAAGGTACATACCTAAACACAATCAATATACATCAAGCCAATGGCCAACATAAAATTAAATGGCGAGAAAAATATTTCCAATAAAATCAGGCACAAGACAAGGCTGCCCACTTTCTCCATACCTATTCAACATAGCACTTGAAGTTCTAGCTAGAGCAATAAGGCAAGTAAAAGAGATCAAGGGGATACAAACTGGAAAGGAAAAAAACAATGATTGGTTTTTGTAGATCATATAATAGTATATATAAGTGACCCCCAAAAGTCAACCAAGCAACTACAAGAGATAATAAATACATTCAGCAAGGGAGATGGATACAAAATTATCTCAAAAATCTCAGTACACCCCCCCCCACACACACACATACAAAAGACAAATGGGACGAGAAAGAAATTAGGGAAATAATACCATTTACAAAGATAGCCACAAATAATACAGATTATCTTCATGTAAATCTAACCAAGCAAGTGAAAGACCTGCATGACAAAAAACTTCAAGTCTCTGAAGAAACAAATTGAAGAAGATATAAGAAGATGGAAAGACCTCCCATGCACATGGATCAGTAGGATTAACATAGTAAAAAAAAAAAAGCCATCTAACCAAACACAATATACAGATTCAGTGCAATTCCCATAAAAATACATATACAGTTCTTTACATACCTTGAGAAAACAACACTAAATTTCATATGAAAAAGCAAAGAAAACAAACAAACGACGACAACAAAAAACAGAACACTAAAACAATTCTATACAATAAAAGGACTTCTCCATCCCTCATATCAACTTGTACTACACAACAATAGTAATAAAATCTGCAAGGTACTGGAATAGAAATGGACTGATTGACCAATGGAATAGAACTGAAGAACTGAGAAATAAACCTACACACCTATGAATCCTTGATTTTTGACAAAGAACCAAAAATAAAAATAAAAATAAAAATAAAACAAACAAACAAACAAAAAACCGGAAAAAATAGATAACATCTTCAACAAATGGTGCTAGTCTAACTAGATGTCATTATATAGAAAAACATGAAAATGGATCCTTCTCTCTCCCTCTGCACAAAATTCAAGTCCAAATGGGTCAAGGAATTCAACACAAAGCCAGATACACTAAATCTATTAGAGGAAAAATCAGGGTAGAGCCTTGAACTCATTGACACAGGAGACAATTTCCAGAACCGAACAACAGCAGTTCAGGTACTATGATCAACAATTAATAAATGGGTCCTCATGAAACTGAAAAGCTTCTGTAAGGCAAAGGACACTGTCAACAGAACAAAATGACAGCCTACAGACTGGGAAAAGATCTTCATCAACCTTACATCTAACAGAAGTTTAATATCCAAAATATATAAAGATGAGGCACCAGAGTATGTGAGAAAGTAATATCCCACTCTCCACTCTACTCTGGAGAGTGTTCTGTCCATTGTCTAGATCTGGGTAGGGGTTTAAGGTTTACCGCCTATATTGTCCTTGGCTGGTGCCTTAGTTTGAGCGGGACCTCTGGGCCCAAATCTGCCTATCATAATGTTCTACTTGTAGGCTTCTAGGACCCTCTGGATCCTTCTACTTTGCCATTCTCCCATGCTTCTCTCATCTAGAGTCCCACTAGAATGTCCTCCCCTCTGTCTCAGTTTCCTGGTAAGTGAAGGCTTTCGTGGGACATGCCCCTTGGGCTAATATGCAGATATAAGTGAGTATATACCATTTGAGTCTTTCTGCTTCTGGGTTAACTCACTCATTATGATCATTTCTAGCTCAATCCATTTATCCACAAATTTCGGGAATCTAGAATGAAGAGAAACACTTAAAAAATGCCTAGAGGGTTCAAAACTCCACAAGGAGACCATTAAGGATGGAGGATCTAGACCCAAGGGCACCTGCACAAACTGTTGGACCAACCAAGGACAATGCATGCAGTAAACTTAGACCCCTTGTTCAGATCTAACCAATGGACAACTCATTCTCTACGGTTGTGGGGGGAGCAGAGACTGCCTCTGACATGAGCTCTGGTTCCCCCAATTTGATCACTTCCCTTTGGTGGGGAAGCCAGGAGGGCACACTGTGGAAGCGGACGCAGGTTATCCAGATGAGACCTTATAGGCTATGGTCATATGGTATAGGAGAAGGTCCCATTCTGTCAGAGGTCTAGGGGAGGGGAATAGGGTGGAAGAAAGAGAGAGAGTAGCAGCAGGAAGATATAAGCCAGGGGATAACAGTTGGGATATAATCTGAATAAATAATAATAAATAATTAAAAGAAAATGAAATGCTCAATGTACTCCATTAGGGAAATGGAAATCTAAAGGACCCTGAGATTCCATCTTACACCTGTCAGAATGGCTAAGATCAAAAACACAAGTGACAGCCCATGATGGTGAAGATGCAGAACAAGAGGAGGACTCCTCCAATGCTGGTGGGAGTTTGAACTCATATGATCACTTTGGAAATCAACCTTGTGCTTTCTTAGAAAATTGGAAATAGTGCTACCTGAAGACCCAACTATACCATGCCTGGGCATATACCCAAAATATACTCCTCTTTACCACAAGTACGCTTGCTCAACTATGTTCATTGCAGCCTTATTTGTAATAGCCAGAAACTGGAAACAGCCTAGAGGTCTCTCAAATAAAAAATGGATAAAGAAAATGCGGAACATCTGCACAACGGAATACTACTCAGCTATTAAAAATAAAGACATCATAAAATTTCCAGGCAAATGACTGGAAATAGAAAAGATCAGTCTGGGTGAGGTAACCCCGACCCAGAAAGACACACTTGACATGTATTCACTTATAAGTGGATATTAGCCATACAATACAGGATAACTATACTATAATCCACACACCCAAAGAAGCCAAGGAGAGTCCAAGGGAAGGGAGGTGCTTGAATTTCACACGGAACAAGAAAGGGAGGAGATTGGTGGGAGAAGTGGAGGGGAGGATAAAGGAAGTAGGGATCAGGTGGGCCGAGAGGAGGAGGGGGTGTGAGGAGAAGAACTGGGAGGGAGGACAGAAATTGGTGTAAATTGGTGTCTGGGCATCTCTGGGACAAAGGAGGCTCCTGAGAGTCTATCCCGTTGACTCTAGCTGAGACTCCAAGGAATGGGTGTTAAGGAGCATAAAGCTGGGCTCTCCCATTGCCTGATGGGACACCCAGCGGAGAAAGGTGGACACCAACCCACACATAAAACCTTTGATGCAAATTGTGTCTTGTCTACAAGAAGTGTAGGGCAAAGATGGAACAGAGATTGAGAGAATGGCAAACTGGTGGCTGTCCCAGCTTGAGTCTTACTTCACAGGAGAGAGCAGACCACTGTCACTACTAATGATACTCTGTTATGCTTGCAGACAGGAGTCTAGCATAACTATGTTCTGAGAGGCCTCCTCTGGCAGCTGCTGGAGACAGATGCACAGACTCAAGGCCAAGCAATAGGCTGATCTTGGGGAGTGCTGTGGAAGAGTGGGAGGAAGGATAGAGGGAGCCGGAAGGTCAAGGGCACCACAAAGAAAACCTTCAAGTAGTCTAACCTGGGCCCCTGGGGGCTCAAAGAGACTGAACCACCAACCAAAGAGCTTTCATGGACTGAACATAGACTCTCTGTAGCAAATGTGCAGCTTGGTCATCATGTGGTTCCCCTAACAATAGGAGCTGTCTCTCAATCTGTTATCTACCGCTGGATTACTTTCCCCTAGCTGGGCAGCCTTGTTACTCCCAGGTGGGAGAGAATGTGCTTAGTCCTGCAGTGACATGAGATACCAGGATGGATTGGTACTAATAGGGGGCCTCTTCTTCTCTGGAAGGAGGGAGGGGGGATGAGAGGAAGGGACAGTGGGAAGTGACAGGGAGAAGAGAGAGAAAAGGGCTGGGATCTGGATGTAAAGTGATTAAATAAACAGGTAAATGGAAATATATATATCCTTAAGCATCTCAAGAGACCTCTTAAATACAAATATTTGCAGGTAGAGACAGGATTTCATTCCAGAGAATAATTTTTTACAAAAGCTTTGTTATTAAGTAAAAAAAAAAAGGGGGGGGGCTATTAGAGGAATGTAATTGTCCATTTTCACAGAGGAAAAAATCTAAGCTGTTAATATTTGAAATAGAACTACTTCATTCATTGCTATTTGTATGTCTCTTCCCACAGCACTCTGCTAACTAGTACTGTTGGGATGTTGATGATACCCTTAAGTAATCTGGCTAAATCCCAACATGCCCACCACGAAATAGCTCTGTTCATTCATTCTCTGCACTTTTCCAAAATGTGATAGTAGCTTTGCACATTTCTCTACCTGAATTTAGTTTACTGCCAGGAAGAACATGAGCATTCCATAACTCTCTTGAGTACGAAGATAAACAAAGATGATATAATTTGTCTTCTAGGGAAGACACTGATGTACCATCTTGAAACCCATGTGCTGAATCACTGTCATCCCAGCTATGGGGACTGCCGTCGCAAACCTCCAGCTGCCAAATCCTTCAGCTAGCTGCTCAGCTGCTAGATTATCTACAGTTATACCCACCCTCATGATGGTCCAGCATCCACCCCTGACCCACACATAAGCATAATGACCTGGACAAAGCAACCCAAACAATGGCTGTGTGGGCTACATCCAGCCAGTACATAGGTCCATAGCTGCCAAAGTTTAGGAGAGTCCACACATCGTATTATAGTTACCTCAGGCACACACAGAAAAATGGCGCTATTGAATTTCATGTCTGTTCTCTTAGGCTTTGGGCTTGCTTTAGTATAGTGACCCTTGCTACTTTCTTGTTCCTTCATTTACAATAGAAATGTTTACCATGTATCATATAGGTAGGTGACTCTCTTGATTTTTGTACAGGAGCTCATGGCTAAAGAGTTTGTCTTGAATCTCATAGGAGATCCTTGAGTTGAACTCATGAACACTCTTGGAGGTTAAGACTTGGAAATTTGGGGAGATACACTAAGTGGATTTTGCATTACAAGATGGACATGAATGTCCTGTAGCCAGGGGTAGAATGCTATAATTGGGATGTTAAGTGTTCCCTAAAGGTCTGTATGTTAGGACATCTGTACTCCATGATGCTCGTGGGAGACAATGGTGCCTTTTGAGGGATCATTTCCTGTGAGGTTTGAGGTCATTGAGCTATGCCTTCAAGGGAATTATGGTACCCTTATTTTTTTCTTTCTCTTTGCTTTCTTGTCACAGGTGGACCTCATCTCTGTGCCACATGTTATGGTAAAGATATTCTTTGCAGGCCCAATGAACACACTTAAGCAGTCAGTGATGGAGTGGAAATTCTGAATATGAATCTAAAGAAATCTCTTTATTTTATGTCATGGAGGGCCAATAACACATTCACTGCATGTGTAATATATGTACGCACACTAATGCACTTATGACATGTACTTATGGCATCTGCTATACTGTACATCACCTCAAGCACTGCTTCTCTTGCCCTACAGTCTAATACCATGGGTATGTCTTCATGGTTTCACACAGCAGCAAGTGACACAGATAGGAACAATTCAGCATTTTAGAGTGATACTTTATAGAAAGACACCTGAATGGCACTAGTAAAACGGAGCCACATTTGTTCCTTAAAATCCAAAGCAACAAATACACAGACATAAAACTATACACACATCAACCGCATGCCCCATATGCATTGTCCGCGCATGTTTGTGGTGAACCTATATTTATTAACTATTTCTTTATTTTGATAGACCAGTAATAAAAGTTGGGACCCTTTTCCTCCTTACATACAGCAACCCGAGAGCAAGCCAGATGTAAGAACAGTGAGAGGTGAGGACATTTGTACTTAATTGGAGACTGCTTACGCTCTGAGGGAATGGAAAGCTGATTCCAACTTCAGGGCCTGTTGTTTGATCATCTGCTCTAGTAATGTTCTCTAATGCTCTAACAAGTTTTTCTGTCAAAAGAAATCTGTTTAAGTCTGTAGAATGAAACGATATTCTTCTTATCCTCTTTTCAGGAAAATTGGCAAAGACAACCTAATTACTGGGGTAAGATTTTCTTATACTTGGAATCACCGCAAACTAATCCCTGAGCTATCTGCCTGTAACTTTCTGGAAATCCATTCCTTTCACGAGTGATTCTGGTTTTCACACTCTGTATTATGAGAAACTATGGTCAAAATATCTAGCCTTTCTACTATTAACTATTAACAAGTACATAATTATTTTCACTGGTCTTATTTTCTTACTTTTCAATAAAATGTAAGGTTTTGATTAATATTCAAATGGAAGAACATATAATTTAAAAATCAACCTATGCTCTTTTCTTTGCCCTCTAAAAAATGATGTCCCTGGAATAAAGTACATTTTTAACTTATGTCACAGAGAAGATTCTTCAAACATACAGTTTTATATCACGTATCAAACTGAAAATAAATGAACACAACATTAGCTCATTGGGAGGCTGGATAGTTCATGAAACTTTAATGAGTCATCTTGAATAAGAAACATGTGGTAAAGAATAGTGATCACTCAAAGAACCAAAGAATCCTATTTCATCCATATTCAAAGAACAGTTTTCCCAGGATTACAAAGGGTGGCACAAAAGAGTTCTGCTCTGTTTCTGGCTTGTATCAAGTGTTAGTATTCACGTTTCCAATTAAAGGTATCTTTTACTGAATAACATTATATTATCAATCTTCATTCAGACTAAAAATACCTAATACAGTTCAATTGTTTCTTGATATGTAATAATAAAAATTATAAACAATATATTGTTCATCAGGATCTAAAACCCGATTTAAAGTGAAAATGTATATGCTAAATAATTACAATGAAATACATATAAAACCTTCTGAACAAGAAAGAAAACAAAATAAATACCTCAATATTGTAGAGGAATTTTAATCCTGAATTATGGCTGGTCTGGCAAGGGATCACATCTAAAGACCTTCTAGGTCTATGTGATTTAGCTGTAATGCAGACACAATCAAGATGGAATAAAGACATTCCATTAGTACACAACTTTAATCCCAATGAAAGTAAGGTTACTTTATAGAAGGAAACAGACATGTTTCAAACATAGTGTCTAACTGAGGGATAGATGAAATGAAATATCAGAGAAAAATATGACATAATGAATCATAGGATATGCCCAACGCTCATGATACCAGAAAAATATAGCTAGTTTTCTATAGCTAGCAGTGCAGTGCAGTGCAGAGAGAGAGAGAGAGAAGAGAGAGAGAGAGAGAGAGAGAGAGAGAGAGAGAGAGAGAGAGAGGAGAGAGAGAGGAGTATAAGCCTAAGAACTATACTTTAGGGTGCCTTTTAAACATAGTTCTTTAGGGCAATTCCACTCTACGATGTCAGGATACTAGTAGTCTAGTCAAATAGCAAACACCAAACAGCAACACAAATCAGCAGTGGCAGCAGGATCTAGCAGGTTCAGAAAGACTCTGCTTAATTGACAGAAATCAACAGAATCAGCCATAGTAGCACCAGAGTGTTTGCTTCTGTGAAAAGTGCTGAAAAAGGAAGACCACTGAAGCAATGTAAACCATTGAAAAGCACAGTGACGCGAAAGTTTTGTCTCACTGTCAGTGGGCTTCTATTTATCTCTTCTCAGAGTCCATACAAGGATGCAGCTGGCAAAAACACATGACCCTTTCACAAGTCAGCTTCCAGCAAAACACCAGGTGCCCTCACAGGTCTGTTTTCCCCTAACAAAAGATGACACTGTCATGACATTGTCTTCAGTGGTGGGAAAACACTCCCACATCCTACACATGGCACCAAAACAAAAAGAACACATTCACAACGCAAAACTGAGTCTTCAAAGAAACCAGAAACTTCCACTTCAGGAGAGTTTTACAGAGATACGTCTCAGAGAGAAAAAGCTGGACACATGAAGACAGACGAGCCAGAGAGGGAAAAGGAGCCAGAAGATTAAAACATATTGCAAGAATTAGTTTGGGGCCAGGCAGAGCATTTCAGTCAGAATTCAAGAGAAGCCAGTTTGAATCAGTCTTTTTTTTTTTTTTTTTTTTTTTTTGTTTTGTTTTGTTTTTCGAGACAGGGTTTCTCTGTGTTAGCCTTGGCTGTCCTGGACTCACTTTGTAGACCAGGCTGGCCTTGAACTCACAGCGATCTGCCCGCCTCTGCCTCCCGAGTGCTGGGATTAAAGGCGTGTGCCACCACGCCCGGCTGAATCAGTCATTTTAGAGAGGAGTTTAGGCCAGAATAGCTGAGTTGAACCAGCCAGGGAGAGGTCAGAAAGAACTAGAAAGGCTTGGGAACAGCTCTCATCTCATGCCCACATCTGAAGAAATAAAAACATTCACACAATACTTCATAAATGATTTATTCTATACATAAAAGTCCAGAGTGTCACAATTCCAAATTAAATTGTTAATTTAATTCTAAAATGTTGAAATTGGAAATAGCCGAAGAAGGTGCCATAAGATCAGGCAAATACCCTCATATCACTGAGAGGCCTGCTCTTTTCTGTGTGGATCTCAGGAAGGGGGAAGTAGGGTGAAGGGGAGGAGGGAAGGAAGAGGAAGCTGCATCCAGATATATTGTATTAAAGAAGAATAAATAAAAATTTAAAAACAAAAACAAAAATTGATATAGTCTAGATACCTTAAATCTAAAATTCCTAAATGTCAAATTCCCAAACAATAATTCTGGAAAAATTCTTTAACATAATCATTTACTTTAAAACAGGATTTGTTTAAGTAATAAAGAAAAATTAAAACTAAACCTCAAAGGTAGACCGAAGTTCCTCAAACCACCATGCTGAGAGGTCACATGATTCCAGGTGTGCTTCAGCTTTGTCTATTTTCATATAAATGTATGACAATATGCAGCCTGCTACAGGACGGTTTGCAACATACTGAGAGCCTATGTGTCCTGTATATGGAAGAACCACCACCTGGTCTAAGTCTCTTCCTGTTACAATTTATATTTTGCCCTCTCCACATCTCTTTATGAGAACCATGCTATGTGTAGGGCTTGCCTGAACCAATATTAATTATTGACAAAAACCTGATGCAATCCCATTCCCAACTAGTGTTTTTTTTCTTTAAACATTTGTTTGAATTCTATAAGACCCTTCAGCATATTTTAATTTCCCAGAAATTAGTGTTTTTGATCAGCTTAAATAAACTCCATCTTAATGAATGTTTGCCTCTGTGTCTCTTAAAATTAATTGATACATAAAGAATGATAGGCCATGCCATAGGCTACTTTATACAATAATGTGGATTAATGATAATGCACACCTTTTCAAACAAAAACACTCATATATATTAATAATAGTCACATAGGCCTAAACGTCATGATCAGTTAAATTATACATAAAGAAAGAGTGCAAAGATCAAATTTAGTAAGCATGCCACCGTGATTGGCAACTATTTGCAGCCAGCTTTATGGGAAATGAAATCAGCCAAAAGTACTTTAGATCTTAATTCCATAATACGCCATCTGCCAGCCAGAGTACTTGAGATGCTGGTGGTATTGTTCAATCAATTTTAAATGACCGAGACCTCTAGAAACACGTGGTGTTTCTGTCAGTTGTAGGACAAATTCCTGAATTTCCATGGGGCCACTCATACGTGTTCTACAAACCAAAAGCCAGTGAGCACAGAGTTCTAGACTCTGCCCTATAAAAAAAAAAAAAGGCTGAAATTCATCGTATTCAAACTTTCTAGGCTCCCAGAAAATTAGAGGTTATTTCCTCAAGATGAGGCACCCTTCCTGCCTGATCCAGTAACCCCACTAGAAAGAACCCTCATAGATACACCCCAAATAATGCCTCTTTAAAAAAAATATTTGTTCTATATATCGTATAAATCATGGATATATTGTATACATAAATTATATATGAAATGTAGTACATATCATATATATAACTTATGTATATAGTCTATATCTAACAAAATGATCACTATTTTAGCATATAAGACTTGAACATTTAGGATTTTAATATTTCCCAGTGGTTGTTTTAGGGATTTACATATTAGGTACATTTATCTTTCAGGATTTCAACATTCAGAATTATGGTACTTGGATGTAGATCTTTTCAGATTATGATTATCAGTATCCAAATATAAATTTTATTGACATAACACACCAAAATCATGACATTTCTAAGTATAACTAAAACCATGTTAGATAAAAACGACAAGTGGCTATCTCAGAAGATCCTATCGTAAATCAATATTATGATATAAATGCCTCTGAATCCAGGTACACTTCAGAATCACAAGGAAAGTTCGAAAATGATATCACACCTGAATTCTACTAGCTGAGTATCTTTTTGTCTGCAGTGAACCCTGGACATGATTATTATTCAAGGTGAATCCTCCTAATACATAGCAAAGCATATGAACTACTAGTTGCTAGAAAATTCCAGGACTGGCTTATCTGTCCCTATCTTAGGACCTTAGGACAAGTTTCCATTAAACAAGATAAACCTACCTATCAGCTGAGTACAAATTGAATTTCATTTGCTGGAAAAGAACAAAGAGGGGAAAGGACCAGACGTGCAGGAAGAATTGCGGCTGGTAAAGAATTAAATTTGCCACGCCTAGTTCCACATTTCTGTCCGCAGTTTGTTCGTTTGGTTGGGAACAACAGGAACTTTTGATTTTACTGTTTTATTAACATTGGTATTTTTCTAGAAATGTGATTTTAACTCTTCTCAAAACTAAATTTTTGGCCAACTCATAGATTGTTTAACTAAAAACCACTGTGTTCACCAACCGTTGACTCAGATTGGTATTCTAATTCTAAATTCCTACAGAAACAAACATGCCTCCTCTTGTTTGCCCTAAGCAACCTCCTTTGTCAACCACCTTTGTGATTCATTCGAAACATGGCTACAGATAGAGCCACCAAAACAATTCGAAACTCAACCTTCGATAAAGAAATATTGTCTTAATTTTTTTCAAACGGACTAAGTAAAATCCAAGGATTCTTTGTTGTTTTTTTTTCCTTCTAAACGTATATATTTCACCTGAGAAATTCTGTCCACTCCACCACATTTTTGCTAATTCTGATTGTGCCACATACACCCAACACCACATGCGTAAACATTGTTAGGTTTTACAAGGTTAACATACAATGCTCCAGTTTGGCTCAGCCT